>NC_056742.1:86216971-86561971 GCF_019279795.1 Protopterus annectens
TGCCCACCTGATCATGAAGGGATTCACATCCAGATCTAGTGAGGTCATTGTTCCCCTGTACTCTTCACTTATCAGACCAATGATCGAGTACAATGCCCCATTCAGGATGTATCTCACCCGACATCTGCAGCAATTGGAGAGACCCCAAAAGTTCCTCACCAAAAGGATAAAGGGACTCCAAAAGCTGTCATATGCTGCCAGATTGAAGAAACTCCAGCTCTATTCAGTTGCATACCGTCTGCTCAGAGGTGACATGTGCCTGACATACAAGGCCATGTCCAACCCGGAATTAATGGACATGCTCCACCTCAAAAAATCCAAATCCACCAAAACCACTAGAGCAAGCGACTTAAACCTTAGCACGGATATAAATAGGACGTGCTGGAGGGATAGATTTATCACTCAGAGACTCCTTATGCTGTGGAATAAAATCCCAATCCATGTGAGGCAGAGCACCTCGCTGGCTCTGTTCAAGAGAAATCTTGACCTGTGGATGGGAGATCGTAGGTTTATCCCGGGAATCATCTCTGTGTCACTGCTGGACAGAGGCACAACAAACTAATGAGCACAGTATTTTTTCATATAAGGGGTGGCGTAAGCCACAAAAATTTGGGCTAGGCTTATAAATGCCTTAGGGCAGATAGCCTAGTATAAACCTATGAACCTATGAACCTATAATAACTACGTAAATAAAGACAAAGTAAGAATATCATCAGTTCTGATGTTCAAATTCCATTAATAGCAGCATGCAGGTAAGCCGCATTCAAAGGGTTTTACCTAGGTAAAACTACAGCAGTGCTTCAGTTCAGTTTTGGGACATTTTAAATTGTAGACTACACATACCAAGCTTGAAACCCAATGATATATGAATATGACACAAAGCAAGTGAATACAGTTAATGCAAGCCAAAGAGCATTACATTTATTATTTATAACATCATGTGTGGGTACCAAACACCCACTGGCTTAACACTGGTACTACCAACAACCTTGTATCAAAACACAAGTTTTCAAAAGTGGTATCCGATTTGCAATGCTGAAGCATCAAATCATTTTAAGGTTACAAGCTGTATGACAAAATATGTATAGTAACATGACTTTGAATAGCCCTTTGTTCAATGCCCAAGTTTTATATGCAGCTTTAATTATATGATCTTGGTAAGGGCATAGAAATAATAGAGACATGCAAAAATGCTGCCATACATTATGCAAAATGTTCATCTCTCTGTCTCTCTCTCTCTCT
This sequence comes from Protopterus annectens, assembly GCF_019279795.1. Classification (NCBI taxonomy): domain Eukaryota; kingdom Metazoa; phylum Chordata; order Ceratodontiformes; family Protopteridae; genus Protopterus; species Protopterus annectens. Next base: position 86,218,214 of record NC_056742.1, read on the forward strand.
ATGTGTGTGTGTATATATATATATATATATATATATATATATATATATATATATATATATAAAACCCAAAATCCTGAAAACTCAAAATCCTGAATCACAAAATACTGAAAATATACAGGACCCAGAGAATGACAATATTCCAGTACAAGGACACAGAGAAACACATACAAGACAAAGGATAGCACTTTTCACCAAGAGTGGGCAGGGGGGGCAAGTCACCCTGCACCCCCCCATCCTCTGCAAATTAAATATATAAACTCCAAGATTGCACTCCAGAGAAAAAAATGGCAAACATACCATCACATGTGTTCATGACTACCTGTTGTAACCTTAGTAATTTTCCCTTTTAACTTGTTATACTACAACATAACTCATGATAGTGTAGTGAAGTGCAATCTGGGAGTTGATATATTTAAGTAGCAGGGGGTGTGGGCCACATGGGGGTGCTTATATTTGGTGGAATGTAATCTGGTTTGTGTTTTCTATAATTAGTATATGTATCCTGTGTGTTTTCAGTCTTCTGGGATTCAGGATTTAGAGTTTTCAGGATTTTGAATTTTCAGGATTTTGGGCTTCCAGATTATAAAGTTTTATGAAATTCAGAGAACTGCCCTCACTAAGGCAAAAAACACAGCATCCATGGGACCGGATGGTGTCCCCGGCTGTGTGCTTCATGAACTCAACGAGGAATTAAACCCACAGTTAGGACAGCTGTTTAATCTTAGCCTCACCTCAGGATACGTACCCAAGGAGTGGCGCACGGCGACTGTGGTCCCACTTCATAAGGGCGGTGCCTCCACAGACCCTGGAAATTACCGCCCCATTAGCTTGACAAGCCTTATCTGCAAAGCCATGGAGAGGATCATAATGGAACTCATAAATAAAGACATAGGGTACTTGCAGACTTTGGATCCAACCCAGTTTGGCTTTGTCAAAGGCAGATCCTGCCTCTTAAACTTGGTTGACTTTTTCGAGACAGTCACCAAGGCCATTGATGAGGGAAAGGCAGTCCATACAGCCTACCTCGACCTGGCAAAGGCCTTCGACACAATACCCCACTCATGTATCATCGAAAAACTCATCAGCTTGAATGTAAACCCATACATCACAAGATGGGTTGCAAACTGGCTAAGTGACAGAACCCACAGGGTCAGAGTTGCTGGAGCCATGTCAGACTCAAAGCCTGTCACAAGTGGTGTCCCACAGGGCTCAGTCCTGGGTCCACTCTTGTTCGGCATCTACTTTTCTGAAGTACAAGCAAAAACAGCAGGGTTATGGCTGACAAAGTTTGCAGATGACTGCAAACTGGGCGCCATAGTTGAAAACACATCTGACACAGATATCCTCCAGAAGGGCCTCACAGAAATGGATAACTGGTGCCAGAGCCATGGCCTGAAGTTAAACGCCAAAAAATGCATAGTCATACCCTTCTGGAAAAACAAGGTTACCCCTAGCTACCATATAGGTGGCAATCCACTGAGCACAGAAAAAGTCATCAGAGATCTGGGGACCCAGGTTGACAGTAGCCTTTCGTTTGACACTCATGTTGCTAAAGTAGTTAGGAAAACCTTCTATATCACCCACCTGATCATGAAGGATTCACATCTAGATCAAGGGAGGTCATCGTCCCCCTGTACTCATCACTCATTAGACCTATGATTGAGTACAATGCCCCGTTCGAAATGTATCTGACCAGACACCTGCTGCAGCTTGAAAGGCCCCAAAAGTTCCTCACCAAAAGGATAAAGGGTCTCAAAAATATGTCTTATGCTGCCCGACTGAAAGAACTCCAGCTCTATTCAGTCTCATACCGCTTGCTCAGAGGTGACCTGTGCCTGACATATAAGGCCATGTCAAACCCAGATTTGATGAATATGCTTCACCTCAAAAAATCTAGATCCCTCAGAACCACAAGGACGGGAGACTTAAACCTTGACACAGTTATAAATAGAACGTGCTGGAGGGACAGATTCATCACCCAGAGACTCCCTATGCTGTGGAACAAAATCCCGGTACATGTGAGGCAGAGCACCTCTCTGGCCTTGTTCAAGAGGAATCTTGACCAATGGATGGGAGATTGCAGATATACCCCAGGGATTACTTCAGTGTCACTGCTTGACAGAGGCACAGCAAAATGATAGGCATAGTTTTTATTCAAACTAAAGGGGTGGCGAAAGCCACATAACTATGGGCTAGGCTTATAAATGCCCTTGGGCAGATAGCCTAGTATGAACCTATGAACCTATGAACCTATGAACCTATGAACATAACTCATGATAGTGTAGTGAAGTGCAATCTGGGAGTTGATATATTTAAGTAGCAGGGGGTGTGGGCCACATGGGGGTGCTTATATTTGGTGGAATGTAATCTGGTTTGTGTTTTCTATAATTAGTATATGTATCCTGTGTGTTTTCAGTCTTCTGGGATTCAGGATTTAGAGTTTTCAGGATTTTGAATTTTCAGGATTTTGGGCTTCCAGATTATGAAGTTTTATGAAATTCAGGATTGTGATATTTCAGGATTCTGAAGTGAAACTATATATATATATATATATATATATATATATATATATATATATATATATATATATATAAACAGAAATATGATGGCTATGGTAGACACTACAAGGCCTATATTCAATTTCTAAAGCATATGTGAGCACATGATCAAGGTGGACATCTATGGGAGAACCAAAGTGTTTTTTCCTGTAGAGTCTGGTGGATGAAAGGAGCAATACTTACATTAGTACAAGGCAGGAAAAACAAAAAGTATAGTAATATGATGTGGTACAGCACTGCCTAAGTTAATCAGTCCTGGGTTTCATACAACTTGTAATCCATGGAAGAGATCGGTAACATAATGTGGCATATAAAACAATAAGAATACACATTCAAGAGTAAGAAAGTCATGCACCAATAAACCTCATTTGAAGTTTCAATGAACCATTATGGAAAGATGCCACTTTGAATTATATGAATGTGCTCACTGCTGGCTTCTGTGTTTGGATACATTCGATGCATCACTTCCATCAGCCATGATGCACCACTCAGAAGTAAATTGGTCATGAACCAGGCCATGTAATATGTTCACCTTCATCATCAATATCTTGAGATAAAAGTTCAGATTTGTTTATTTCTGCTGTGACTTTTTGAATCTTGCTGGGTTTCAAAATATTTCTTGCTCTCCTTTGGAAGGCTAACGTGAATGCCACTGGTGATAATATAAATATGAATGCCACAAGTTTTGTTCATCATTCCAAGATCATGAAATACCAAGACGTGATCTCTGCCTAACATACAAAGCTATGTCAAACCCATAGCTGTTGGACATGCTACACCTAAAGAAATCCCAATCCCTCTGAGCTACATGCTCTAGGGACCTAAACCTTGTCACCACAATAAACAGAACATGCTGGAGGGATATATTCCTGTCCCAGAGACTTCCCATACTCTGGAACAAGCTACCCATCTATGTCAAACAGAATCCCTCATTTGCACACTTCATGAAAAATCTTGATGAGTGGATGGGAAACAGGAAATTCACCTCAGGGATCACTTCTGTGGCTCTGCTTGTCAGGGGCACAGGCAAATAACTTTCTTGGGTGGTGAAAGCCTGGGAACTTTGTTGGCTAGGCTTACTTAGGCACTTGGGCCAATTGCCTAGTACCTACCTATGAACCTATGAAGTTTAGTGTCTTAGTCTGCTTACTGTCTTATCTAACTAAAGCAGATGCTGTCACTTTAATGACATCTGAACATGGATCAGTGGTCTGTCGTGTTGCTGAAACACAAAACAGAAAAAGAAAACTTAAGCACAGTATACCCACAGACACTACTAACTGCTTTTGAATGTACAATAAAACTTAATTTTATAAAACCCATCAGCAAAAGTAGCCATACATGCACTAGTACTCAGGCTGTCTCTCCCCAGCCTCATCTTCCCAGTCACAGAGAAAGCTGGAGTGCCTTTTTGGGTTGCTGTACCAGTGCTGGGGTCTATATTAGATCAGCGAATGCTTAAACAAGTGAACACTGATTGATCAACCTTATTTTAGCGAAAGTTAAAAATATTGAAGCAACAGAAACTCAATTTTTTTCCTAGGGAAAGAATTTGGTTGTCTGTTTCTGTTGCTTTGGTATTTTCAGTGCTGTGGTGGAAAGTTACGGGTCAGATTCAGGTAAGTGTGTGATTGTGTGGATGTGAGTGTTAGAGTGGGATAGGTGAGTTAGGGTTAGGGCTCTGGTTAGGTATGTGCGCAATTGTGTGGACATGAGGGTTAGGGTGGGTTTTGGTGAGTTAGGGTTAGGGTGCGGGTGAGGTGAGTGTGCGATAGTGACGGACCTTAGGCGTAGGGTTTGGGTTAAGGTAAGTGGATAGTTAGTGGTGTGTGCATAGTTTAGTGTGGGGTTAGGTGTCAGATTTTAGGTGTATTTGTGTGGATTTCTGTTGGTTTGGTTTGCTTGTGTTGTGTGTATGTGTTTTGGATCAGCGATTTTTCCCTAGGAAAACAAAATTGCTGATCTGACCATTCGAGTTTGTAAGCTTTCACTTACATAAGGTCAATCAATCAGCGTTCACTTTTTTAAGTGTTCACTGATCTAATATAGACCCCAGTGCTGACAAAGCTGGAGTGCCTCTTTGGGTTGCTGTACTAGTGCTGACAATGTTGGAGTGCCTCTTTGGGTTGCTGTACTGGTGCCAACAAAGCTGGAGTGCCTCTTTGGATTGCGGTACTGGTGCTGACAAAGCTGGAGTGCCTCTTTGGGTTGCTGTACCAGTGCTGACAATGTTGGAGTGCCTCTTTGGGTTGATGTACTGGTGCCAACAAAGCTGGAGTGCCTCTTTGGGTTGCTGTACCGGTGCTGACAAAGCTGGAGTGCCTCTTTGGGTTGCTGTACTGGTGCCAACAAAGCTGGAGTGTCTCTTTGGGTTGCTGTACTGGTGCCAACAAAGCTGGAGTGCCTCTTTGGGTTGTTGTACTGGTGCTGACAAAGCTGGAGTGCCTCTTTGGGTTGCTGTACCGGTGCTGACAAAGCTGGAGTGCCTCTTTGGGTTGCTGTACTGGTGCCAACAAAGCTGGAGTGCCTCTTTGGGTTGCTGTACTGGTGCCAACAAAGCTGGAGTGCCTCTTTGGGTTGCTGTACTGGTGCCAACAAAGCTGGAGTGCCTCTTTGGATTGCTGTACTGGTGCTGACAAAGCTGGAGTGCCTCTTTGGGTTGCTGTACCGGTGCTGACAAAGCTGGAGTGCCTCTTTGGATTGCGGTACTGGTGCTGACAAAGCTGGAGTGCCTCTTTGGGTTGCTGTACTGGTGCTGACAAAGCTGGAGTGCCTCTTTGGGTTGCTGTACCAGTGCTGACAAAGCTGGAGTGCCTCTTTGGGTTGTTGTACCGGTGCTGACACTGCTCAAATGAGCGGGTGTTATATTTAGCAGGCCCAGTCATTATGGGGAAGAGTCAAACACTCAATGGCCAAGGCAAGCCATGCAAATGTTTTTCTCCATCTTAAAGATTGATGCTAATCCTCTTTCTCTTCTCAGTCCTTCCTAACCTGTTAAAGACTACTATCAGCTACTTAAATGTTAACAGTCTCCATTTATACTCTCTCCATACATGGACGTAGGAAGGAAATGTGAGATTCTGGTTAGGACACCCATTGTGTATAAGTGAACATAAAGACATTTACTTTATGATACCTTATAAACTGTTTTTTGAGAAACAGTTTGACAGTTGACATGCTATAATCAAGTAATCACCATTACAAATATTTATACATAGCATATAAACTCCCTATCTGCTCTATTTCTGTAAGGTGGTTCACATTTAAAAGCATGATAGACAATTGACAATGATTGCCACTAAGACAGCGTAATTGACAGCTGGTAATCTTCCAGACTTAGTTTTTATGCATAGTACCCCCTGTTCCCTTGCTATGGTGCAAACTCCATATATATGGGACACACTTCTTCTCATTCCTCTTTAATTAGGCACATGGGTAGTTAATACACATTTGGTTTAGGCGACCATTAAGGAACTTACAAACTGGCCAAAATCACTGCCTGGATAATCACAACATCTAACTTACAAACCCTTCAACAAAATAGTATCTATAATGTCTGCTCCAGGATTTTTTAACACATTCTCACTCTTAGTCTTACCCAGTATAAATCCATGCTTTTTAGAACCCCTCAGTGTCTCTATCTCTCTGTTAATTACATATTCTCATCTTCTCATCCCAATGGTACTACTGCCATACAAATAAACTCCTACGTGTACCTTGCATGATGCAGGATCTATGCTCTTACCTTCAGCCTTCATATTGATATAATATCAGACAAAGCCTTTTGCCATCTCAAACATGCCTACTGGCTGGCCATTCTTCTCTCCCCTAATGACAAAAAAATGGCTAAAATCATTTCCATTCCAAAACTTGTGCACATACAGGCATTAGTTACCTTTGAAAATTCAAAGAGTATGGAAATCTTAAAAAAGGTGCTTAATAAAAACATTAATTTTCTCTTTGATGATCCCTGGATCCATCAGTGTAACCATTTCTCCCATAACCCTCTACTACTGAACTTAGAGTCTTACAGCAGCCTTCCTTGTTTGTTCCCTCCCTATAAACTACTTTATCTAAATGTTTGGCCTCCCAGTTACACTCCAACTATGTAGAATAATTACCCCAATCTCTCTGCATTAATAATTCAGATCCAGTCACACTACAGTTTTCCCCCTTTTCCTGCCACCATTACAGAACAGGCTTTCACAAAATGGTTTCTGCTTTCTAGAACTCAGGTCCTCAGCTTGAAAAGTGCAAGTGATTTATGTACATCGTTTCCCGTCTTCTGCAACTAATTTATCCTAACTGTACTTCTGTGTGCTCACATAGTTAGTTAGCTCATACAGATGTCTGTCTGAACAGATTCAAGTAAGCTGCCTTCCATTTCATGACTTAGTAGCAGATCCATTGCCTCTCTCTTCAGAGTAAGTAAAAATAAATGATTTAACTCAAATTAAAAGGATGATGAAACCCACATAAATGGAATTTTTCTGCATTGAATTTTTAATTCAAGTCAAGCTGAAAATTGCAAATGCATTTCCTATATGTTCATGTGATATAATAGTCTATATATTTTGTATACCAGTAACTATAAGTTACTGCCACATTTTTAAAAAAGCACTGGTGTCAACATGCACTTGCACTGGTTATAAATCACAATGCACTGAACTGTGAGCAGGGAACTGAAAAATAAGCACTCCAAATATTAGCTGTGCATAGCATCTAGTTCTGTAGTAGCAGAAAACGCATTTCAACACATGGCTTTATGTGCATGTACCATTCAGGAAATGTTTATATACATACCCAGTAAATCTAACAAGGTTTCTTAGTCAATTTATACATAATTTTCTCTTTTCTCGTTGTAACAGTTATTTTGCTTATATCTAGGATGTCTGTACTCAAAATACTGACTTATTGTGGAAGTAGGTAAACCTCAACAGCTTATTTTGAGAACTGTATCATTCTGTTCTATGCATTTGTATTTTTCTGCCTTACTCAAAGAGTTATGCTGGTCAAAGCTGTCAATAGATTCACTTTATTCTAGTTAGAAATTTGTTCTGTAGCCATGTGTAATTATCAGTTTTTGAATAGAATATTTCAGTAAGTTATACACTAATACAATATGACTGGGCCCACCCTAAATGCAGACATTTTTGACTTCATTTTGTTTGGTCTAAAATACCGGGCCAGATTCCAAAATACTTAGCGTTAGTAACTTAATTTAAGAGCAGGTCTTTTGAAATCTGATCCCTGGTGTAAGCCTGTTTATAGATAGGCCTTATACTGAGGTAAGCCACTTACACCAAGAACAAGTCTTTTGGAATCAGGGCAGATTTACATGGGAGTAAGTTACTTACATTGGCAGCAAGTCTTTTGGAATTAAGTCCTATTTCTTTAATTTATGACTGTCTTAAGTGAGATCAGGCTAGTGGATAAAGTAAAAGAAGTTACTATTGTGCAGGAACAAAACATGCAGACATTGTTTTATTTATTTATCTTTTTTATAAAAAAGAAGAACCTCATTGTTAGTTTGATACATGATTTGTTCATTCATATCTCCTTATTTTGTAGAGGGTGATTGCCTTTGAAGTATGTTATGTATTCCAATTAGTGGTTATGGTCTGTAAGATTTAATTAAACTGCACACATATTTAATAAAATAATACATTTGAGTATCTTTGTACAGGTATTAAAATTAAAATCTAGGAAAACTATATATGATGGCTTATAATACATGCAGTTCTGGATCATTCTGCAATTTGTCATCAAGCAAATTCATCCCAAACATAAATCTTAAGCAAAGGTTTTTCACTCCCAACAGACTGAAGTGGCCGCCTGTCCAAATAGTGTCCCCAATTCTGCCCTAGTCAAATGTTGGTTTGTATCGCTAGATCATTTACATTTGATATTGTGTTATCCTGTATATTAATGAACTCATTAGTAAGGTTACAGACAAAGAAACTCCTCAAGTTCCTGATTGGTACAGCTACTATTCCTGCAAATGCACATGCATGGTGTATTTTATTACAGCATTTTTGTCTCCCAGTGAAGGTATATGAAGGATATATTGTTCTAACATTGTAGAATTGTACTTTCAGGTGGTCTCTGAGAGGATGAAGAAAGTCAATTATATAGTGCAAAAGTAAAAGTAAGTAATTCATTACAATGTAACAAAAATATGAAAGAACGATATAAAAGTATGAAGATGCAGTACAGCAAAGTAAACATGAATATATAACAAAAGAATGCTGTAAATTAGAAATGACAGTGGCTCAGGTACTTTATTACATTACAATCACATTTATAAAGTCTGATTATAACCTGCTGTAATTACTGAAGATGCCACTTTAATTCTTAGTCTAGAGCTACTGTTTAAATGTTCTAATAGCTTATACAACAGGTTTTGTAATAAGTGCTCTGAGGTAATTACTATCTACTATCAAATGGATTGAACACTTCCAAAAAATTGGTGACTACATTTTTAGAACTGACAGAGAACAGCCAGTTGTTAATCTGGTTGAAAATTCATATATAAATCTCCAGTTTTATATCTATTTGTTGATTATGTGTAAGAGAAGAAGATTATGTTTGGCTTGTGCCATGCCATTTTCTTCTTTGATTTATACTGGATAAACCGTTCAGTCATTCAGTCATATTGTGTTGACTGAGTGAATCATTGTCAAGGGAAAGCTCCCAAAGGGTAAACAATAGAGGATCACCACGCTAAATCATGCATCGAAGGGGACATGATATTAATTAATCCAATAACTTAAAAGAAAAAAGTGTTTTGTATTGAGAGGAGAAAAGTATAGTACATTGGAAGATTTTTGCCAGATACATTCATGGTTCCTGTGTATCTTAATGTTGGTTCCTGTGTATCTTAATGTCTTGAAACTTGCATGAAGAGCAACAACTTGTATGTTCATTTTTTTCTAGTGGACCAGAGATGACTGGAGGAGTAACCAGGTGTATGTGATGGCATCATTTCTTGGAGACTTTGCTGTATTTTTGTAGAATATATAGTTTAGTTGCACTATATGATTATAATAATATGACACATTTACAAATAGAAAAGAAAGAAGCAATATGTTGTTGCATGATAGAGGTAGGAAAAATCAGATATAATCTCAGACCTCACCATTTATGAATAGTACAAAAGTCATTTAAACAATAAAGGCAGGCTATATAATGGAATAGGAAATAGTAGTAAATATTATTGTACAAATATTAAAATAAAGTTTAAATCTCCTTCCACTATGACTTGAATTTTAAGTCAGCAAAGACCCAACTAACTCAACAAAACTGATCAGGAAATCAGTCTGACAAATGTATGCATTTTTCCATGGGACAACCCCTTAACAACCTCCATGTTGAGAGCAAGCCTCCCATTACTCCTTGGGTGTTATACCTGCTACATGGTTATATAGCATAAAAAATGGGGAGAACCCCCCCCACCAAAAAAAAAATAAATAAATAATAATAATCACTGTCAACTCACACTTAGAAACAAGTAACTTCCTTGTTAAAAATAATGGACTCACTGAGTGGTTTCCTCTTCCAGTTCGCACACAACAAATAGTCATGGGGTTGTAGGCATTTTTCTCACATGTTATTTGAGAAGATACCTGAATTTTCTTAGACTGCCTTCTGTTCTGATTGTTATTTTACTTATTTTATTTATTTATCCTTTGTTGACCAGGTTAGTCCCTCTAGGCTAGTGACCTCTTTTCAAAAGAGACTCAGGGTCGTATAAAAAATTTTGCCAGGCCCTTGGGGAACTTCCCCTATTCATTAGAGATTGTGCTGCAGTTCCATTCCTGGTACAATGACAGATTGAAGAAGAGGCAGAAGAATTGTGTAATGTGTGAATCAGGGTGTAAAGAAGAAATAAATGTCTTTTATTTTTATTTATTTATTTTTTATTGTGGATTTATAGGATTTTTGCAAAATAACCTTTTTGAAGACAGTGATAGAGAAGGTGCTACAATGATACAAGGTGGAGAAATTGAAGTGACAACTGTCAGGAGAATACATATGGCATGAAAGTGTGAGAGAGAGGATGAATATCAAAACAGATATGAACATTTTGTGGCAATGGAAATGGGCGAAATAAAAAAAAAAACACAAACCAGGAAGTTTATGGTAAGAATTCAATCCAAGACTGAAAAAAACTTTAAACAGATATGATTTATGGGATAGTGGGATTATGCCATTAGTAATAAAGAGAACAGTTGTGCAAGCTTTTATTTTACTGAGGAAAGAGACTTTTTCTGATATTATTTTTCAGACTAAGGAAGATATGAAGACATTTCTAATGGGCTGCAAAAATAGTAAACATTTCTGTGGAACAACTTTTTGTTTTCAGCACAGAACTGAGACTTAAAAGAAAAAGGGTTTTGTACAGTTCAGGAATGATTTTGAATAAAACGTGTTTGCTAAATATTTAATAACTGTGTATCAAAATGTTTATGAAACTGTAAAAGTTATTGACCTTAGGGGATTATGGACTAGAGGATGTGAATGCATTATATTACTGAAATTTGAAAATGTTAAAATTGTAGATATACCAAGTGCTATCAATATTGATGGAATCAGGGGAGTCCAGACATATTGGGGCCAGCTAAAAATATATTTTTTTTGTGGGTCAATCATTTGATTGAGCAATGTGATAAAAAATACTTGAAATGTGCGGTTTTGGAACATGCAGCAAAATTATGTTCCAGAATGTTATAAATGTAAAAGAAGGGGGGGCTATTTGGATGGACTGTGAGGGAAATTCAACAAATGTAATAGAAGGGAAAGTGATATAAAAAATAAATAGAACTGATGGAGGGTGAAATTCTTTCATTTTTTTCTCACTTGTTTTTATTGAAAAATTTAACAACAGAACATTAATATGTAATAATAGAAATATTATAAAACAAATATACATATCTAAAAGAACAATAATAAATAACTAAAATAACTATTTACAGTTGTGTCTACTATAAAACAAAGATTTTTAAACAGAAAAAGAAATGTGATAAGCGTAGTTGTTAGTTAATTATTGAAGTCTGTTTATCTAGCAGTTCTTTGAATTTCAACCATACATTATATGAAGAGATGATTCTAGATGTTATTGTCTTGATTGTGATAAGTTCAAGATGACAAACAAATTCCTTCATAGTAGGAGTAGTCTCATTCTTCCAGTTCTTGGTGATGACTTTTCTTGCTAATGTTAAGACACTCCATAGAATAGAGTATTTTATTTTCATACCACAAGTGGGAATAAGTGTACTAAATAAAATAGCAGATTTGGGCAACATAAAATTATCATTAAAAACAAAGTGTAAAAAAGAATTTGTATTATCCCAATATGGTTTAAGTTTTATACAATAGTAAAACATATGCTGCCAGTCAGCGTTAACATTTAGTTTACCTCTCCAGCATCCTATGTCTTTATTATACGTCAATTCAACTTTATGTGGTGTGATAAAGGTTACATATAAAACCCCCAAGAGAATATCCTCCACCTTTGTGATGAAGTTGTTTGTTTTGAAGATTGGAGTATTAGTATTTTATCATCTTCACTTGAGGAATTATTATTACCAAGTCTAAAATAGTCCCAATATGTTTCTTTGTAGCATAAGGTTGATTCCCTAAGTACCTTATATATTTTAGATAGAAGTCCCTTTCTAATTATATTCTGGTCCATTAAAATAATGACTAAATCAATGAACGTGGGGAAAGAATTTCTAACTATTGGTTGCATTAGATTAATCTTACATTCAACTAATTGTCTACAGTTTTGAATTTCTAGCCACGTCTTTGCTTAACTCAACCTTATTAATAATATGGCCAACATTTTGTAGCTTCCCATTGTCTAGTAATTGATACCAGTACAACAGGTTTTTATCTTTCAGTGTAGTAATTGTTGTTAAATTAAATGTATTATTACTATTTTGAGTATAGGAGATTGGAATTACAAAGAAAATCCATGAGTTATATTCAAGGTTCATGAAAATGAAATTGTTAAAGGGTCTATATCATATCATCAAACTTCTATAAAGTTGAACGATGTAATATCAAACACAAAAGTCTGAAACCACACAATAATGAACACACCGAACAGTGATTTTTTTTCCCAGGGAAAAAATTGCCGTTCCCTAACAAAAAACAAAACATAAATCTTAAACTAAAACTAAAGTGGGGGCTTTGCCCCCACACCCCCCTACTTAAATATACAAACTCCGAAATTGCACCACAGTGAAGGAAATAGCAAAGCCCAGAAAGCAGCCGACCGATTTTTATTCCCTGGGAAAAAAATCGATATGCCGTGGCCTCTTTATTTTTGTGTTTCAGACTTTTGGATTCAATGTTACATCATTCAAACTTATACAAGTTCGACAATGTGATATAGACCCACTGTTAAAGGAGGTTATTATCATATTAATATAATAAGAGTTTACTGGTTTGTTTTTGTTTTCTATAAAATAGTTCTTTACTAACCAATAAAATTTATTAACAGCTTTTTTAGTATTATATGATTTTGTTAAATTATTGGATGTATCCCAAATATCTCCCTGAATATCTTTCCATTTGTCATTATAATTGTTATTTAACCAACAAATCATTGTTTTAACAATGGAGGATAAGGAATATAATATAATTCTATGTCTAGAAGACCGATACAGCCAAAGATCCAATCTCTAATTTGGTAGTTTAAAGCCAATCTAGGCTTATTAAGGAAGCATAGAAATCTCAGAAATAAAGAATTATTCTCTTTTATATTTTGGAGGGGGGAGTATTAGATATAGAATATTATGAATGATAATCTTTTTTAATTAAGGAGACTCTCTCTTCCATAGTGAGAAAAAAAATTATTCCATTTATTAACTGTTTTACGGAATTTAGGTTATTATTATAACTATGGGTTGTTATATAATTGACATTATCCCACAAGATTATCCATAAGTAAGTGGTTTACTCTCCTTCACAATGCATTTATGTAATTTCTTAACTATTTTATTAATATTATAATTAACAGGTAGTATTTTAGTCTTATTCTCATTAAAACTGAGTCCCAATTTCTTCTAGAATAGTTATATTGCTTGGAATACTGCAATAAGAGAAGAATTGCAAGCCATCAAGGTTAATAGGATGTCATCTGCAAATAATTGTGTTTTGGGGATGAAATCATTATTTATTCGTATACTTTTAATGTTTTTATTTGATATTATATAATTTGCAAAATGTTCCATAACTAGAGTGAAAAGCAATGGGGACAATGAACAACCCTGTTTAGTACCTTTAGTGATCATCATTGATTGGGAAGTATATGAGTCTATCTTAATGTATGCAAAAGATTTTTCATAGAGAAGTTTGATTAATTGTAAGCAATTGTTTGAAAAATTACAATCCTCCAGTACTAATAATAAATAGTCCCAATTAACTGAGTCAAATGCACTGTTGATATCCAAACTAACCAAAGTTAGCTCTTTTTTTTGAATTGTGTATTTTCTTGATATTACCATAGGTGCTCCTGTTCACTATAAACTCAGTCTGATCATTGTTTATCAGCAGTGGAAGAAATTGTTTTATTTTAGAGGCATAGATTGCTATGAATATTTTATAGTCTATATTTTGTAATGAACTTGGTCTACATGTACAACATTGTCCTAAGTCCTTGTCGTGTTTTAAAATTGGGGATATTGAGGTGTATTTCAGGATGGTAGTACCTTTGTAAGTCATTTAACTATTGAACGATTTTCCAGTAAAATACTCAAAGCATCCTTAGTCATCATTTTGTATAGTTCAGATATTATACTGTCATTTCCAGGGGCCTTATTAGGTTTTAATTTATTAATTTGAATTTTGATTTCAGACATTAATATAGACTTAATTATTTTTATTTGATCCTCTAACAATCTGTTTTCAGTATATGTTTTATAAATGTTTTTATTAGATCTTGTGTATCCATTGCTGGTTTGTGTTGATTAATTTTATTAAAATGAGTCCTGAAAACATCTAGGATATCTTCTATTTCTTTTTGCTACTAGAGGAGTATAATTATCTGATGTGTTAGATTAAACAGTTGTTATTGTTCTAGTAGCCAATTTATGCATGGATTTAGGATTTATGGAATAATTAGTTACTTTAATCTTTTCTAAATTTATCATAGTTTTATGTTGTAAAATTTCTAAATATTTACTGTTTAAGCTATTTATTTCTTCTGTTATTTTCTTTTTGACTATCTAATTTTAATTTATCATTTGTTTCCTGTATCAAGTTTTTGTCCCATTGTTTCTTTTTTGTGCATACTTACTTGTAATTTTGCCAAATATGTATGCTTTTATAGTCCCATAGAAAAATCTCTTGAGGTGTTAACTGTTTGATTAATTTCAATAAAAGTTTGAACTTTCCTTATTAAAAACTCCTTAAATTCTTTCATATTAGTTATATATGCAGGAATCCTTTTAATTGGGATGTTATTAATAGAATTCAGTCTAACGTCAAATGTTATTTACATGGTTGAATACACTAATAGTCGAATCACTATTCAGCAAACCCACTTTGTCAAAATCATGCTTTATCAAATGGATGTTTAATTGAACTTTTTCATAGGGAAAAACAACAACTTACCAACTTACTGCCCCTCACAAAATTCTAAAAATTTAAAACCCACCCAAGTGGGAGGGCTTCACACTCACACCCCCTAATGTGAGGGGCTGAACTCCCTCTACCCCTTAATAAATATGCAACTTTGAGATCACATTATTACAATGAGGGAAAGGGCAAATTCCTATGGATGACCAACCATTGTTTTTCTCCTATGAAAAACTTTGATTAAACAGCCATTTGATTAAGTGAGATTTGGACAAAGTAGTTTCACTGAATAGTGATTCAACGATGTGATATAGACCCATCTATTCTACTAGTGATCTCATTTGAAACATATACCCTAGCTATCTGTGATTGTGTCCTATTTCCCACATGAGAAATGTGAAAATAAAAGTGAGTCTGATACGGAAAACTCATTTATATCTCTCATATTATATAGATCAGTGAACGCCATCAAAGCCTTGACTAAGGCAGGTTTTCTTCCTTTTACCGCTAATGTTGGTATCTTGTTGGATAAATTACAATTAATGTCACCTGCAAAATAATGTTTCCCTTTGATATTCATATTATTTCACCCAACTGTTGTTTAACTGTTTGTATTCCTAATCCATGTATCCAATAGACATTAATATAAGTATATAGTTTCCTTTGAGTCTCTATAGTCACTGAACAAGCATACATTTTTCACCACTAAATGTCTTCAGAATTTTAGGTAGAGGCAAAGAATTTTTCCATAAATAGCCACCCCGCTTCTCTTTTGTTTATGAGAGCAAGTTAATACAGAATAGTGTTTATTATTAAGTCTGTCCAAGTCTTCTTTTATTAAGTGTGTTTCCTGTAAAAAGATAACTTGGAAATGAAATATTTTTAAACATTTGTATAAACTACCCCTTTTGCAAACATTAATTAATCCATTAATATTAATTAATATGCATTCCAAGATGGTCATACTGTTAAAATATGAAAAAGTAAATAAGTATTACATATAATAGCCACATACATTTATAAATAATATGGTACTGAAAAATTATTATTGTTAATTGAGATTAACTATAAACTTTCTATCAAGAATAGTAGACACCAAATAAAGCAAAAAAATAAAATTTATAAACTACTATACATGCACTGTCCCCCCCCCCCCCCCAATGGAGTTTAAAACTCCTGGTTTGAATAGAAATCCTATTCAAACACTATTACCTACCCACAAATAAGTATCTCATATCACTCTGTTACTTCTAAAGTTATGACATATGAAAGGTCTTAGCATATTTAACAAAATTAAAATGAGTTATTATATACATAATATTTAGACTGTAAACTTAATTTGCTTTTTATAAAATGTATAAACTGTAGAGTATAGCAGATCTTGTAGTCATTTGGTTCTATTCTATTTATAAGAGTCTATATATTATTATAATAAATTGAATCATTTCATTCAATTCTGAGAAAAGAGAGATTAATACAGATAAAATACAATACATATGGCATTGTTTATATCTATCATGCTATATTACTAATATTCTATTATATATTATTGATAATGTGACTAACTATGTAACTATTTAAGTTCAGTTCTTACTACAAGACTACATGCTTGGATATTATGGTAGACAAGAATGATATTTCAAAGAACAAATGAAATTCTCTAAGAAATTTTTTGTTTGTTCGTGAGGACTTGCATATAAAATTATCATTCAAAATGTGTGTCTTCTACAAATAGGAAATCATATTCACTAGAACATGCCATTAGATATAAAGTAATAAAAGAGCAAATATGTTGTCTAAAATAACAAATAATATATTCCCAGAATTATATTTGCACTGATGGATAGCATATGATTGGCAATATACCAACTACAGTCTTTTTAAGAGACACATAAATTCCCAGATTATCAAAATGACTGTGTAATCTTGTCTGACTTTGCGGAAAACATGCTATTACTTTCATATTAGTCCCTCCTTTACTACATGTGAGACTTTCAATTAACTCTGAGAGCATGAGTTTCTAATATTGCCATGTGTTTGAGCTCGTCACTTCCAGCTCATAAAGTACATCCACATAGAAACTAATACAAATCTTCACCGCCATTGCCATAAACATACACATATCTCTATTCAGCAGGGGCAGCATGTAAAAGAAGAATAGGTAACAGAAGATGAAACTGAAAGAGAGAAACAATCAAAAGAAGGAGAATGCAAAACACAGTTAAAGCTGATAAAAGTCAGGAGAATAAGGATAGTGAGGTAGATGATGATAGAAGATAGCAGCAAGTTAAGGAGACAAATTAGATAAAGAAAAGGGTAAGAGATATGAAAAGAAAGCTTAAAGAAAAGTTTTTAAAAGACAGTAAAAAGGGAACAGGATAATTTGGGAAAGGTATCTGTTAATGTTAATGGTTTAGTTAAAGATGTTATAAAGATTATAGTAT
Source organism: Protopterus annectens (assembly GCF_019279795.1). NCBI lineage: Eukaryota > Metazoa > Chordata > Ceratodontiformes > Protopteridae > Protopterus > Protopterus annectens. Next base: position 86,235,801 of record NC_056742.1, read on the forward strand.
ACCAATGGTGTTGCAGGGTGGAGGCAGATATTATTTGGTAAATATGTAAGGTCTGTTGAAGCAGAAAAGAGAGAACAATTTGGAAGATTATGAAAGAAAAAAATTAGAGAATCTGGGGGTAGAAAGAAGACTGGTTATAGCAATATTATGTATGAAAGAAAATATTGTAATTGTAAAAACAGGATGCATATTAGTAGTAGAAGTTAAGACCAAGTATATACCTTTTAGAATAATCATAATATATGCATGCATGAAAAGTAAAGAAAGAGAAGGATTGTTTGATCAAATTAAACCATATGTGATTGTTAAGCAAATAATAGTGCTGTATGATTTTAGTTGTAAATTAGAAAACAAAGAAGATAAATTATGAAAGATGTTAAAATTAAAATAAGTGCTAAAAGTGGGAGAAATGAAGCTTGGGAGAAAAAGAGATTTTCCATATGTAAGAGTAAATGCAAAAATGGAAATAAATTATATTATGCTTTCAAATATATTAAAAGAAGTTAAAAAGGAAAGGTGAAGGCTGAGTTTACAGATCATAAGGTGATATGGGCAAAAACAGGGACAAATGGAGATATGATTATTCAAGGTGTGAAGATAGGAGGTATTGCCAGCCATGCCAGGAGATGTACGGCAGTATATGTGTAACACATGCCAACATAGCTAGCTGGAATTTTGTAAATAATTATATGTCATTTGTATATCAAACTGGTTTGTGTAGATGCTTGTGCTGAAAATGTATCTGTGAGGTTTTCTTGTGTTAAAATGTATGAACAGTGCACCCTGCTGGAAGGAAAATAAATGTACATGTATTATTGTAACTGAATTAAATCTTTTAACAGAAGACATGAAATGAAGATGTTAATCTAAAACTTTACAATATGCCTCTTAAACTTGGTTGACTTTTTCGAGACAGTCACCAAGGCCATTGATGAGGGAAAGGCAGTCCATACAGCCTATCTCGACCTGGCAAAGGCCTTCGACACAATACCCCACTCAGGTATCATCGAAAAACTCATCAGCTTGAATGTAAACCCATACATCACAAGATGGGTTGCAAACTGGCTAAGTGACAGAACCCACAGGGTCAGAGTTGCTGGAGCCATGTCAGACTCAAAGCCTGTCACAAGTGGTGTCCCACAGGGCTCAGTCCTGGGTCCACTCTTGTTCGGCATCTACTTTTCTGAAGTACAAGCAAACACAGGAGGGTTATGGCTGACAACGTTTGCAGATGACTGCAAACTGGGCGCCATAGTCGAAAACACATCTGACACAGATATCCTCCAGAAGGGCCTCACAGAAATGGATAACTGGTGCCAGAGCCATGGCCTGAAGTTAAACGCCAAAAAATGCATAGTCATACCCTTTGGTAAAAACAAGGTTACCCCTAGCTACCATATAGGTGGCAATCCGCTGAGCACAGAAAAAGTCATCAGGGATCTGGGGACCCAAGTTGACAGTAGCCTTTCGTTTGACACTCATGTTGCTAAAGTAGTTAGGAAAACCTTCTATATCACCCACCTGATCATGAAGGGAATCACATCTAGAGCGAGGGAGGTCATCGTCCCCCTGTACTCATCACTCATTAGACCTATGATTGCGTACAATGCCCCATTCGGAATGTATCTGACCAGACACCTGCTGCAGCTTGAAAGGCCCCAAAAGTTCCTCACCAAAAGGATAAAGGGTCTCAAAAATATGTCTTATGCTGCCCGACTGAAAGAACTCCAGCTCTATTCAGTCTCATACCGCTTGCTCAGAGGTGACCTGTGCCTGACATATAAGGCCATGTCAAACCCAGATTTGATGAATATGCTTCACCTCAAAAAATCTAGATCCCTCAGAACCACAAGGGCGGGAGACTTAAACCTTGACACGGTTATAAATAGAACGTGCTGGAGGGACAGATTCATCACCCAGAGACTCCCTATGCTGTGGAACAAAATCCCGGTACATGTGAGGCAGAGCACCTCGCTGGCCTTGTTCAAGAGGAATCTTGACCAATGGATGGGAGATCGCAGATATACCCCAGGGATTACTTCAGTGTCACTGCTTGACAGAGGCACAGAAAAATGATAGGCATAGTTTTTATTCAAACTAAAGGGCTGGCGAAAGCCACATAACTATGGGCTAGGCTTATAAATGCCCTTGGGCAGATAGCCTAGTATGAACCTATGAACCTATGAACCTATGAACCTGAAATTAAATTACTTTAAGGGTTAATCCAAAAAATGTTATCCCACAGTTTTGAATGGAGCCAAAGATGCAACATCTGTGCTAGAGAACAGGTTGCAGTTCTTGTAGAAGAGTGGAATGGTTTTATGATTTTATGACTTCTAGGAGCTACACCACATCTGAGCAAAGCTCTATTTGTGTGCATGATAACACATTGGTGCTAAAATCCTGTCAGCTTCTAGTAATGGGGATAGTGTGAAACAGAGTCAGATGACCATATGTGATGTCATTGTGTAATCAACTCTGAAATAATATTTAGGTTTTAGTAGGAAATTGCTCTCAACATTCTGCATTCTGTCTTGGATCTGACAACAAGGACCACTCAACCATCCTGCCTTGCTCTATTCAGTAAGTATGGACAGTAATTATTTTAGTCAATCAGGAAGCGATAGTAAAACTATCTGAACACTGCTTTTCTATAACTGTGTGAAACTTTTCATCAGTGTTATTTTGAATATTTTCTGTGACTGTGTTTACTGTAAATAGATATTTAGTATTTTTTTTGTTTATTATTTATTATTAAATATATTTAAACTTTTTATTGTGGCTGGTCCTTTTTAGAAAATATTTAAGTTTTGAGAGAGTTTGCATACATTTTTGGTGATAACTGTGGCCACTCTTGAAAGCCTTGCTGTTTGGTCAACATTAGCATTTGTATTAATATTAATTTCACTCAGTATAACTGGGTGCACTTTTAAGAGCTTTAAAGCAGCTGGCAGGGGGTCTGGTAGCAGTGATAACTACCTTATAGTCTGGGCAGAAGAATCTGTGCCAGCCTTTCCCAGTTTTGTGTGTGTGTGTGTGTGTGTGTGTGTGTGTGTGTGTGTGTGTGTGTGTGTGTGTGTGTGTTTGTGCACATGTGCAAATCAAATCTCAAAGAGTGTATGTGTCAGCTACTTGGAGCAGGGATACAATGCAGTGGTTTCAAAGAGAGGGTGTGGAAGGACGTAGCTTGGAACCCCAGCTAAGAACTCGGTTTTACACTGTGCCAGTGGGGGAGTCTTATTGGGGGGGGTCTGGACAGATATAGAGAGAACCAGCCCCGAGACTGTGAGTGTTCTCTGGGTGCTCTTAATGGAAATTCTGCTTGATGCAGAGAGGTCTGCATCTGGAAATACTGATTGTATCCATTTGTATTCCAAGTTAACATCCCTTTCCATTGTCAGTGGTGAGAATTCAGACTCCTTGATTACTGTCCCAGAGATGGTATGTCATACAAGGGAAAGGAATTAAGAAATTAAACATAATGAAAGTCATGAGAGAATTTGAAAAGGAAGAAGGAAATTTATGGAAAGATCATGAAATTAAAAGATTTATGTATGAAAATTGGACAGAACAGTAGGTAGAATAAAAAAAGCAAGTTTTAAAACACCCACCTGGAGAAGGAAAGGGATGTTATTAGAGAAAATAAGAAGACTTCTAAGAAATTAACAACTGAGATGACAATAATGATAAAATAAAGTAACACATAATATATTAAAAAGGAAAACAGGTTGTATGAGGAAAATAAAGATTAAGATTCAAGATTTATTTAGAAGACAACAATATTTAAGACTAGATTCAAAGAAGTATCTCCCTTTTTAGTGAAAGTATGAAAATCAAATATGATTTTGGAAGAGGTTAAAATGAAGAAGGGAAAATTTGTTAAAAACAAGAAGATGTTATCTAAAAATTAGTTCTATGGATGGTTATTAGAAAATGGTATTAGAATAGTATTCTATGGATGGAAATTAGAAAATTTATACCAGCACTGGTTCCTATACTACTAACCTTTTGCCATACATCTGTCACCTTAAATTATCTATGATATGATCCAGTTATTCTCACTAGATGTGTCATATAATTATCAACTATGAAATAGGTAAGGCCAATCTAACACCTAGCAGGATCAAGGTAGTGTAAGAAAACTCTTTACTCAGAAAGCCGACTAGCTGGAAAACGGCAATAAAGGCTTCGCAGATCCACTGTAGTCCACTATAATCACTTTATTGCTACAACAGCAACATGACAAAATGATTCACATGAAAACACACACAAAATAAAACCAAAAGTTAAGCGCTTTCATCTGCCGATTGCAGACTTCCTCAGAACATAACACTTTTGGAACTGTTTCTGAAATTTAAACTGTATTTGGCACCAAACCATGCTAATTATTTTAAAGGCACACACTTAGGTATATTGCACATCTCTCTATTAATATTAAATAATGTATAAATATTATATATAAATATATGACTTAAAAATACAAGTGGATATTGTTACTACAATTTCTGACTTCTCCATATTTGTGAAACTTACAATTAATAATTATATAATATAATAAATAGATATAATAAAATCATTGAATATATATTCATAAATTATACCTTATCTAATAACAACATAAACTCATTACATTGAATACATGTGTCTATGTATGATTAACCTAATCATATAAAATATTACATATTAAATATTACCCTTAATATCCTAAAATGTGCATTGTATGTGCTACTGATGAATCACATTTTAAGGAAGGGTTTTATACTTATAAAATCACTGAGTCCTGGAGTTCTGGTGGCATCTACTAACATCTGCCACTTACTCTCCTTACAAGCTAGTTTATTTTTCCAGTCACCTCCTATTGGATTCAAATACTCCTGATCTATAATTGTAAATGTAAAAAAATGTTGTTCTCCTACTTCTTTAATGTGTCTGTACAAAGCATTTTTTGGGTCTTTAATTTTAATCCTATAATAATGTTCATATATCCGCTTTTTCAGTTGCCTCTCTGTCTTTCCAATGTAGAAAGCTGGGCAAGATTTACATTTAGCTAAGTACACCACCTGTTTTGTATAACAACACCCTCCCCTACTCTTAATTTTAGTGTTTTAGTGTGATTCACATCTTCTAACTTTATATATGGTGAAGTATTGATGTATTGGCATTGTTTGCAATTTCCACATTTCTTAGTATATGTTTCTATATTCTTCTTATTCTTTCCTTGACTGCCAGCCTTCTCTAATAATTTCTTAATTTTAGGTGCTGTCCTGTATACTATAGTCGGCAATAAACCTAACTTTTCTCTGGTAGCTTCTGTAACTGTAATAATATCCCAATATCTCACCACTATCTCCTTAATATAATTAACATGTGGAAAAATAAACTAGCTTGTAAGGAGAGTAAGTGGCAGATGTTAGTAGATGCCACCAGAACTCCAGGACTCAATGATTTTATAAGTATAAAACCCTTCCTTAAAATGTGATTCATCAGTAGCACATACAATGCACATTTTAGGATATTAAGGGTAATATTTAATACGTAATATTTTATATGATTAGGTTAATCATACATAGACACATGTATTCAATGTAATGAGTTTATGTTGTTATTAGATAAGGTATAATTTATGAATATATATTCAATTATTTTATTATATCTATTTATTATATTATATAATTATTAATTGTAAGTTTCACAAATATGGAGAAGTCAGAAATTGTAGTAACAATATCCACTTGTATTTTAAGTCATATATTTATATATTATATTTATACATTATATAATATTAATAGAGAAATGTGCAATATACCTAAGTGTATGCCTTTAAAATAATTAGCATGGTTTGGCGCCAAATACAGTTTAAATTTCAGAGACAGTTCCAAAAGTGTTATGTTCTGAGGAAGTCTGCAATCGGCAGATGAAAGCGCTTAACTTTTGGTTTTATTTTGTGTGTGTTTTCATGTGAATCATTTTGTCGTGTTGCTGTTGTAGCAATAAAGTGATTATAGTGGACTACAGTGGATCTGTGAAGCCTTTATTGCCGTTTTCCACCTAGCAGGATCAGTTAATTCAAGCACCAGGAAGGAAATTGACTTGGCTTAAAATGACTCACAGGGGCAGCTTGCTCAGTTCGTACCTATGAACATATAACATGAGGAGTTAGATAATAATCTTAAGAAAGTGAGCAAAACTTTAGTGCTGGGAATAGGTGGTATAGATTAGAAATATTAAAGAGATGGGAAAAAACAGAAAAAAGTATTAGTTAAAATATTGAATGAATGGAAATAAATTGCTTTTACTAAAAACAGCATTTGTGAAGCTGTGACTAAACGTATATGAAAAAGTAGAGAAGATTTAAACAACTGGGCTTCAATTACATTGAAGAATTCAGATAAAGTACTGATGAGAATAATTCAAACAAGGTGAGAAAATGTTAAAAAATATGGTTAGAATATGGAAAGAATGGGTATATGGTATTAAAGGGAGAAATAGGAAAAAAATATATATAATTTTATAAGAAGAAGTTAAAACATTAAAGAAGACAGAAAAGATATAAGAATTATAGATTATGATATATAGAAAGATTATGATAACATTGAAAGAAAACAATTATGGAGCATAGAGCAACATGGGACTGTTGAACAAATAATAAATGTGGTTAAAACTGAATATACATATAGTGTCATGAGACTAATTGTAAATGGTTGGGTGAAAGGAAGGATTAGAATTTAAAAAGGAGTGAGGTCAGGCTGGCCACTGAGTTGCCTGACATTTTCATTAGTAATGAAAGCATTATTAGTGAATAAATCTAGGGAGGCTAGAGATGATACATATATAGGACAAGCAGAAATTTTAGCAATTATGTCATATATTGATGATGCAGTAATCATAACAAAGAATATCAAGTGGTTAGTTATAGTGAAGAAAAAACAGAAGAATCATTGGGGTATGTAGGACCGAGTATTAAGAATTTGAAAAATAAAACTTTTGGAGAGGTGGTGAAGGTAGCTGAGATATATTTTAATAGAAAAGAAAGGTCTTTGGAATAACTTTTGGAACTTATGATGTGATTAAGTCATGATAGCAGATTATATTAGAGGAAATAAAAGCAGGTTATGAAGGTTGTTAAAGTTTTAAAAAGAAAGTATTTTGATAAATACTGGAATTTTAAATAAATTAGAGTATTTTAAAAAAGAAAAATGGAAAAGCAGAAAATCCCTAAAGAAATTCATTTCTTGAGCAGGCAGTTGGATCAGCTAACCAGAAGTTTAAGTATTACCTATTGATAGCAATTTTAAGTACCTAAATGACTCCATAAAGTCTTTAAAATTAGATTACAGTGATCCGGTATATTGAGTACTTTTATGAAATAAACTTCATCAGAATTATGGTTTTAAAACTGAGACATTATTTTCTAGGCGCAGTTTAAAACCTCCTAAACAAGGGTGTGTAGTAGAGTAGAATAAGCTTGATTGGGTGGAGTGACAGTATATTTAATTGGATGTGACTAAGGAGCTGTAGTGGTGCGGGACTGTGAATCTGTTTAGAAGGATGAGGTGGTAGTTTGATTTGCTGTTGTGCCTAAACGTTCCAGTCTTAAAGGGGTCTGCTCCTAATAAGAACTGGAATACTTAAAGGTCATTGGACACCAAATCATTAGGTGAAAATACACACACACTAAATCTCATCAGGATCACATTCAATGAGTCAGATAAAAAAGACTTTTCTTCAAGTTCCAATCTTTGTGCAGCCTAATAATGGAGGAATTCTGTTGGAATGCAAGAGGATGTCCAGGTCCTGCTTCTTTGCTTCAGGTCTTTTGATTGGTGCTGATGAATAAAATGGTTTTGCTCATTATGCATTAAGCTTCTTTAGAATATGATAATTTAAAGAGAAAGAAGTAAGTCATAGAAAGTAACTTACAACATTGTCCTTCTTATGGGATTTCTTAGAAACAGCTACTTGAAAGTATAGTATAAAATGCCAATAATAATAACAAATGTCAATAATAATAGAAAACAATCTAAGAGAAGATTAGAAAGAAAAACAAGGCAACAAGAAAATTCTTTCTAATTTTCTTTTATATGTCTTATTATCCAAAACAGTTCCATAGGTGCCAACTATGCTTCTGGATATTTTTTTAATTCAAGCTACCACCTTCTTTTTTAATTATATATCACCCATCTCGTATTCTTGTTCAAGGTGCCAACTATGCTTCTGGATATTTTTTTAATTCAAGCTACCACCTTCCTTTTTAATTATATATCACCCATCTCTTATTCCTGTTCAATCCTCACCCCAAATAAAACTAAAAAATATATCAAACAATTATTTTTCTATCTTAACTGGAAACGTATGTACCTGTAAGTATGTCAGTTTTCCCAATATATAAGTATTGAGCATATGTTCCTTTTACGTACCTAATGTATAAAAAGCTTTTCATCAAACCTATAACTTTTTAATTTCTTCCATTATTTTATCTCTGTTATTCTATTATACTTTCCTACTCTCCAAATTTCACTCCCACTATGCTTATTTCTTTTCTGTTCATAGGTTCATAGGTAGGTACTAGGCTATTGGTCCTGGGGCCTATACTAGCCCAGCCAAAAAGGTACCCTGGCTTTTGCCACCCAAGAAAATTATTTTCCTGTGCCACTGTCGAGCAGAGCCACAGAGGTGATCCCCATGGTGAATGTCCTATTTCCCATCCAATCATCAAGATTTTTCTTGAAGAGTGCTAATGATGAGCTTTGTTTGATATAGATAGGTAGTTTATTATAGGTTCATAGGTAAGTACTAGGCTATCGGCCCTGGGGCCTATACAAGTCCAGATATAATATATCCTATTTATTTTCCCAATCACTAAACCCTTTACACTTCAGTTTAACTGTAATCCATTTTTTAAACAATTCTTCAATCCTTACCACAATTTCACTCTGCCAGAGCTTAGTTTTTAAATACAATAACCCGACCATCTGCATATTACAAACACATAAGTATTATAATTCCTTTTCCCATCTCTCATCTTGTTTCTCTCATCTCACAAGTGCATGTTAGTATTATATTCATCACCAATTCAAAAAGACATGCTCAATGGACATCCTTGTTGAAATACCCTATTAATTTTTCTTCCCATTCATCCATTTATCACAACTTTCATCCAGGACTTTTCATAACATATTTTTTTTTTGTTCACTAGTTTTCTCCAATCCCATATGCCTCTAAATTCTTCCCCATTGTTACTAATCTTACCTCCCTATTTTCTATCAAAATGATATATTGTACTTATTTCTCCATTACTAATATTTCCTTTCCTTATACCCAAATCATATCCAGTATCACTTCACCTGATACTTTCTGCTCACATTTTGCCTTTTTTCATATGTAACCTGAATTTACTAGCTGTTATTGGTCTTCTTTTTTATAATTTTATCTTTTTTCCATATAAATGTAATCAATCAATTACACATCTCTTCTTTTAAACATTTCTTTAAACATTTATTAAGTATTTTAATGAACAGTCTTTTCACTTTCATCCATTTCTTTATAATATCAGTGACTTCATCCATCAAAAGTCCTCAAGCTGATTCTTCCTACCTCTCTTTTAGAGGTTCACTCAATGCTTCCATTTAATTCTTCTAAATGTTTCTTAACATTAATAGATATTATTTTCACATTCCATTTTTCATCTTCTGCTTCATCTTTTTCAAATATTCTGCCTATAAAGTTTTGAAACGCCTTCATAATTTCTTCCTCTTTATATTTTATATCACCTTGTCTATCTTGCACTTATTTCTTTTTAAAAACAATTTATCTGTACATCATCTTTTCTTTCTGTTAACTTTTTCATACAATTCTTTTTATTTCTATTATTCTATTCTGTCACTGCCTTTTCAATTTCTCTTTCTTATCTTTTCATAGTTTCTTCATATTTGATCTTGCATCTTCTTTTCATTCTTTCTCATCTATTAAAAAACTTTGTTTTATACTTCCGCTTATACACCTGTGATGATGTGAGGTATTGCCAGCTATGCCAAGAGAAGAAGGGCAGTGGATGTGTAACATATGCCAGCATAGCTAGCTGGAGTTTTGTAAAGAATTATATGTCATTTGTATATCAAACTGATTTGTACAGATGCTTGTGTTGAAAATGTATTTGTTAAGCTGCTTGTGTTAAAATGTACCAACAGTAGGTCCTGCTGGACAGAAAATAAATATACTTGTATGTTCAGACTGCATTGTAACTTTTGAAATGAATATATTGTAAAAGAGGATATTGGAAGAGAAATAATTAATCTCAGTCCAGCTAACTTTGAAAAAAAAAATCTGAAATTAAATTACCTGGTTTAGGCCATAAAGATTGCATCTTACAGGTCTGATTGCAGCCAGGGACAAAATGTCTGTGAAAACCAGGACTAGGAATCCTACTGTATTGTCCTTAGGTGGGAACTAATTGTTACCCTGGAAGGATGGACATTTTGAAATGGTTTTATAGCTTCCAGATGCTATGGCACATCTCAGCAAAGCTCTATCTGTGTTTATGGTAACACATATGTGCTAAATTCTGGTTCAGTTTCTAGCAAAGGGAATAGTGTGGGAACCAGTATCAGATGGCCCGATGTATATGATGTCATTCTGTAATCCAGCACTGAAATTATGTTTTAATACTAGATGAGACAGAAGTCTCAGTGCAGTCCGTTTCTGAAACCTGACCAACCTGACCAAGAAGGAAGGAGCACTCACCCACTTCATCTTGCTTTGCTTTAGTAAGTAACCAAGCAATAGTAGTTGTTTAGATCAGAAAATATAGTGAGGTTAGTCAGGTATTGTTTTTTTCTCTATCTGTGTGAATCTTTCTGTCTGTGTTATTTTTAATATTTCTTGTGATTGAAACTCTGGTGTTTATTATACACAGATATTTAGTATTTTCATGTTATTTTATTATTTATTATTAATTTATATTTAAACTTTTATTTTGTGATTATGGCTGGTCTTTTAGAGAATATGTTAGCCTTTGAGAGTACTTATATTTATTTGGAGACATTGTGGTCACTCCTGAAAGCCTTGCTGCATTGGTCAAATACTACCATTTGTATTATTATTAATTTTACGCAGTATAATAGAGTACCCTTGTAAGAGCCTTAGAGTAGCTGGTTGCTGGCACTATAACTATCTTAAAGTCTGGGCAAAAGTAGCAGAGCTACAAAATCTGTGCCAGCCTTTCCCAGGTGCGTGTGTGTGTGTGTGTGTGTGTGTGTGTGTGTGTGTGTGTGTGTGTGTGTGTGTGTGTGAAAATCAAATTTCAAAGAGAGTATGTCAGCTGCTTGGAGCAGGGACACAGAGCACTGGTTTAACAGAGGTGGTGGTGGAGAATTTGTCTCGCAACGCTCGGCTGAGGACTCAGCTCTACAGTTATGCCAGTTGTGAGTCCTACTGAGGCTTAGAGAGAGAGAGAGAGAGAGAGAGAGAGAGAGAGAGAGAGAGAGAGGGGGAAAAGCAGCCCCCATACTATTCCCTGTGTGCTCTTAAGGGAAACTGTGCTTGGTGCAAAGAACTGCATCTGGAAATACTGTGTACTGTGTGCATCCATTTTGTTCGAAGTGAATGTCTCTCTCCAGTGTCAGTGGTGACGATTCAGGCTCCTTTTGATTACTGGTCCAGAGCAGGGATGCCACAACACCATCCACCAATATTCACAGTTTTGATAGTGCTTTCCCAACATATGTACTTTCCATAATTGTCTGCACTCTTCCTTCATTTAATAAGTTTTGGTATTCTGGCTGGGGACCTAACTATGAACATCTGAAACATAACTGCATCCATCACTAAGTGAAAAAGCATGTGACTGGAAAAAAATGACAATGTAGAATCCTCAAAATATGGAAACATTCATACAATGGGGGCAAGGTCAGTCCCAGGGGTGTTGTAGAAGGAAGTAGCAATCTGCAAAATCACAAAAACTGATAGGTCAAAGAAGAGCCATAAAGATGATAGAGTGGACTATTGAGGATAAGAAAGAAATTATGTATTGTTACTATTATGCAAAAAGCCCAGAATTTCCAGATGCAAGATATACAAAATGATTAAGAGAAATTAGAGGAAAGAAAAAAAAAACTTCTGTAGGAAAAACTGCCAGAAGCTTCAAATGAAAATGTGAGTTCATTAATACAACAGATTTGTGAAAAACAGCATATAGATCGAGAAACTTTGATCTGTTTGGAAAAAGAAGCATCTGAGGAAGTCTGAAAATATAAACAACAAAACCTAGAGATATTTGAAAAGTATAGGTTCATAGGTTCATAGGTAGGTACTAGGCTATCTGCCCGAAGGCATTTATAAGCCTAGCTGGAATGTGTTGGCTTCCTTAGATTAGTTCCCTGTGCCTCTGTCCAGCAGAGCCATTGAAGTGATCCCTGGGGTAAACTTTCTGTTTCCCTTCCACTCATCAAGGTTTCTGTTGAAGAGGGTTAGCGAAGAGCTCTGCCTAATGTAGATTGGAATCTTGTTCCAGAGCATGGGAAGTCTCTGGGGCAGGAATCTATCCCTCCAGCACATCCTAGTTATTGTTGTGGTGAGGATTAGATCTCTGGAGCATGTGGCTCGAGGTGATATGGTTTTCTTTAGGTGGAGCATGTCCATCAATTCTGGGTTGGACATGGCCTTGTATGTCAGGCAGAGATCACCTCTGAGTAGACGGTATGCAACCAAGTACAGCTGGAGTTTCTTCAGTTGAGCTGCATAGGGCATCTGCTTGAGGCCAGTGATCCTCTTGGTGAGGAACTTCTGTGGTCTTTCCAGTTGTTGCAGGTGTCTTGTAAGGTACATCCCAAATGGGGCATTGTATTCTAATGATGGGTCTGATGAGTGATGCGTAGAGGGGCCCAATGACCTCTTTTGATCTGGATGCAAACACTTTTGTGATTAGGTGGACCACATAGAAGGATTTTCTAATCACTTTGGCAATGTGATTATCAAAGGAGAGGCTACTATCTACTTGGGTCCCCAGATCCCTTATTATGTCTTCCGTATTTAGGGGGCTACCACATATGTGGTAGTTTGTGGGTACTTTGTTTTTTCCAAAGGGGATGACTATGCACTTTTTGGCATTTAGCTTGAGACCATGGTTTTGACACCAGGTATGTGTCTCAGTGAGACCCATTTGGACGATGTCTGTGTCAGCCAGAGAGTCAATTATAGCCCCTAGTTTTCAGTCATCTGTGAACTTGGTCAGCCATAGTCCTCCTGTGCTTTCCTGTACCTCTGAGAAGTATATGCTGGACAGGAGGGGGTCCTAGGACTGAGCCCTGGGGAATGCCACTTGTAACCAGTTTAGAGTCAGACCTAGCTCCTGCAACTCTTACCATGTGGGTAAGAAATATGGACATGGGAAAGAAAGAGAGATTTGTTATTGTGCAATACTTATACAATGGAGAAAGCCAAATTAATCAATTTAAAGAAGGCAACCCCAAAGATATTCAAAGAGAAATACAGCAAAGGCATCTGGAAATGGAAAATTTCACAATAAAAAAAATAATATCACAAAGATGGAATGTAGAAAAGAAGATTAGTAAAGTAGAAGTTAAAAAAATAGAAGTTGAAGTTATGGAGTGCCTGCGAAGTGAAGGATGTGGTACAGTATGATGGAGTGAGTCCCCAAAGTAAGGAGAAACAGGAAGATCAGGAGACATCTGATGAAGAAATATGTACACGGGAAAGAAAAAGAGATTTAATATGGTGTAATATTTATGCAAAGGAGAAAGCAAAGCTAACTAATACAAAAATAGCAGCACCAAAGATATTTGAAGAGAAATACAGGCAAAGGCATCCAGACATGGAAAACTTTACAATATAAAAAATAAGAAGACAAAGAGGAAAAGTAGAAAATGAAATTTGTAATGGAGAAATTAAAGAAATAGTAACTGAGGTTATGGAGAACCGGGTCTATATCATACGAACGAATTGCACAAATTGTGAACGCTCATAATATCGAAAGTACCGGACCTTTGACTTCCTATTGTGGGGACTACACCCCCACCCCTCTCCTCGCTAAATATATATTCCAACTCCGAGATCACACTACAGTGAGGAAAGGGCAAATATCCCATTCTTCACTGTACCACAATCTCAGAAAAAGCACTTTGAGGTCCGGACTGTTTGATATTATGAGCGTTCGCAATTTGTGCGATTCCCTCATATGATATAGACCCTGGAGCACCTGCTAAGTGAAGGATTCAGTATAGAAAATCAAATGCAGAAAGCACCACAGTAGGATAGAGCAATGGATATCCAAATTAAGGGGAAACCAGTGGAACAGGAAGCAATCGGTCTGATGCCATATCAAGATATTTTAGAGCCTTCCACAGGAAACCAGTATATATGTTCACTTGAAGCTAGACAGCAAGGAAAGGAACAGGAAACTGTGGAAACTCTGATGCAGTCAATGTTGAGGAGTGACAGGCCAGTGAGTTCCCATATGACAGAGCAGTGGATGGCACAGAATGAAACTGAAGAGAAGGTGCCACAGGAAGATGCTATAGAACTTTCTATATAATAAAATAAGCTAAGAGAAGAGTTGCTTGATTTAATAGACATGGATAGCTATATTAGGATCAACAAGAGAAATAGACTGCAGAAGGTCAATGAAACTCAAAAAGTCAGAAAACAAATAAATGCAGTAATTAGGACTGTCTGTAGCAATCCATGTGATATAACAGAAGTAAACAGGATATAATACTGTGTTGATAAATTAATAACTGATAAAGTTCTACCACAAGAACACAGGGAAGCGAGGGAAAGGAAGGGGAGAAATCAAATACCATCATGGATGTATTGAACAGAGAAAACTGTAAAGCAAAACAAGAAGTGTCATTGTTAGAAGACTACAGAAGAGGGACTAGATCAACAAAAATGCTAAGAAAGACAGATGTGATAAAAGCAATGCACAGCATTAGAACAGCCCAGGATCTATCATGCGCTGTCACAAATAAACTAAAACGTTCAGCACAGGTAAAAAAACATAGAACATACACTGATAAATATAAAGAAGAAGTGCAAAATAAGCGAATTATTGATGAAGGTAAAAGGAATTGAAAGACTGCCAAAAAAAGAGGAAATAAATACATTTTGGAGAAGTATCTATCTATGAAGATCCTGTGGAACATAACAAACATGCTAAATGGATAGAGGAAGTAAAAGAAAGAATACAAAGTTTAAAGGTGCAGGATATGAAATGGAATGAAGTAACAGCCAAAGAGATTGAAACAAAGTTAAGAAAAGCCTCTAATTGGAAAACCCCAGGCCCAGATGTAGTACCTAACTTTTGGTTAAAAGTATTAACAACTTTGCACAAAGATTTAGCCATGAGTAAGAACTATTTATATGTGCACCCCCAAACAGACACCAACCTGGCTAACAACAGGCAAAACAATGTTCCTACTTAAGAGTGAACCTGCAGGCTACCTTAAAAATTATAAACCAATGCCTTGCCTTCCAACAACGTATAAACTATACATGAGAATTGATGTTGACAGAGTTTATAGTCATTTAGAAGAAAACTCAATTATGGCAGTAGAACAAAAGGGCAATAAAAGAACATAATATGAAACAAAAGATAATTTGTTGTTAAATAAAGTCATACTGGAGAACTGTAAAAAGGGGAAGAATTTAAGTATGTCATGGACTGACTATAAAAAGGCATTTCATAGTATCCCACATTCATGGATAAAAGAGTGTTTAAAAATGTATAAGATACACCCTACACTGATCAACGACATTATAGTGACCATGAAACAGAGGCAGACCACTTTGCAATTAAGCCATGATAAAGGACAGATTATTATCCCAGTGATAAAAATTCAAAGCGGGATATTCCAGGGTTACTCTCTGTCACCATTGCTATTCTGTTTTGCCATTAACCCCTTAAGCTATTTACTTAACAGCTTAGGCCTTGGCTACAATCTGACCCCTAGAAAACAACAAAGTGTAAAGAATTCTCATTGTTTCTTTGTTGATGATTTAAAACTGTATAGCTCGTCAGATGAGGAACTGAAAGCACAGTTGCAGGTTGTCAAAACTTTTTCAGATGATATATAAGAATGTCATTTGGTCTTGATAAATGTGCAAAAGCAACCTTTAAAGCAGGAAAACTGCAGCACCAGGAAAACATCAGTTTGGGACAAGAATGTAACATAAAAGAACTTGAGCAAGAGGGAGTGTATAAATATTTGGGAATTGATGCAGGATCAACAATAAAACATGAACAAATGTGAATAAAACTTAGTAAGGAATACTTTAGAAAACTTAAACTAATTTTGAAAACAGCGTTGACATTTAGGAACAAAATCCAAACTATAAATCAATTTGCTCTTCCTGTCCTGACTTACAGTTTTGGAGTGATTGACTAGCCCCAAAATGTGTTCGATAGATTAGTTAGGAAAACAAGCAGGATGCTTCATGCTCTACAAATGCTTTATAAAAATTAGTGTATTCCAAGATTATATATTCCTCGTTCCAAAGGAGGGATGGGCCTCTTTAAAATTGATTATATGTATAGATCTGCAATTGTGGGGCTCCACACATATCTGCTGACCTCACAAGACCCAAATGTAGTGAATGTTTTGAAACATGATGACTTCCCTGCTTAATTTAGCAGAAGCATATCGGCATCAAGCAGGAATGTAAATCAAAGCAGAAGTAGATAAAAATCAGGTAGCAACTGAATGTGCCTAAAAACAAAAGAAGGAATACAAGGTGAAGGACCAGATGAGAAGGCAAGAAATGTGGAAAAAGCATAAATATAGTTCCAAGTATAGAAAACTTCTGGAAGAACCTCATGTTGATCAGGAACGAATGCAGGGATGGTTAAGGAGAGACAAATTCAAACCGAGGGATGAAAGGTTAATATTGGCAGCCCAAGATAGTGGGCTATGTACATGCTGGTTTACAAAGTCCATTGAACAATTGAGAGAAACAGACAAATGTAGGTTTCGTAAAACTGAATTGGAAACAGTCACACACCTTGCTGCTGGTTGTGACATACTAATGGCAGAAGGACTGTATACTGAAAAGCATAATAATGTGGCAAGATGGTTGTAGTGGGGATTGTGCAAACATTATGGTAATGAAGTGGCTGAAAAACACTGGAAACATAAGCCACAAAGCATCATAGAAAATGAGAAGTTTATATCACATGGGATCACCCACTACCAACAGTTCATAAGATAGATGCTAGAAAACCAGATATAGTGGTCCAAGAAAAGAAGACAAAAGTGGCATTGATCATTGAAATCGCTACACCCAGTAACTACAGTGTCTTGCGTACAGAGAGACATACATTCATAAAATATCAGTATCTGCAGGCAAAAATAGGAACAATGTAGAAGAAAGATAGCCCAACAGTTCCAATAGTAGTTGGAGCAATGGGTCTTATAAAAAAGAATTGACAATTGTATTTAGATATGTTACCAATATATGTAATCCCATACAAATTGCAGGAGGACTCATTACTGGGCACACTGCGAGTGCTGCAAAGAGCACTTTTGGCTGACATCAAAGATTAAAACAACACTAATTTCATGAACTTTAATCATACTTTGACTTAGGAATGGGGTCCATTCCAGTCATAGTATTAGAAACCCAAAACATTTGGAGAAATTAAACAATGAAAAAGCAGTGGGCTCAGTAGACAATCTTGTTAACTTCTTCTTAAAGTTTAATGCTTTACCCATTCCAACCATTTACTAAAAGAAAGATGCAAGATACAGCATAAAAATTTTGTAAAAGACTTTGAACCTTCCCAGAAAATCCATACCTTCACAGTATATCCCATATACTGTCATGCCTAACTTAATCAATTTTTTTTCTGATA
This sequence comes from Protopterus annectens, assembly GCF_019279795.1. Taxonomy (NCBI): domain Eukaryota; kingdom Metazoa; phylum Chordata; order Ceratodontiformes; family Protopteridae; genus Protopterus; species Protopterus annectens. Next base: position 86,253,664 of record NC_056742.1, read on the forward strand.
CTGCACACAAGCAGGCACCCCTCCAATTCCATGTTCTGAAGCCTTCTAACTGCTTCTGGTGCTAAACACAGCATTGCATTCATATCCCTACTAATGACACCACATATACCAATACTCATTAGCTGATTTAAACATTTCATTTGATTCCAACACAAGCCCATCAAAATTTCCCCACAGCAATAGACTTTCAGAATTCTATATTGCTTAAATCATCCTTCTTTTTCCCAGTCAACTTCACTAGCACCTTACAAACTGACAAACTGAACCATACAGAAACCACTATTTTTTTCTTGAATAGGCATTGATTTATAAAAGTTGTACTCAAACCATCCTCGCCAACTACAAAGTTTTCTTGCCCTTTAAACATCCCATTTTATCCCATTATTCTCCCTCCAGACCTGTCCGAAGCTCCAAACAAGACCTACTACAAATCTACAAACCCAAGTCTAAATTTGGACACAATATGTACAGGTATCACCCCACTATTGCCTGGAATAGGGTCCCACTAGAAATCAGGACCCTTACACATCCTAAACAATTTAAGACAGCCACCAAAGAGCACTTTAAAAGTCACTGGCCCTGCCACTGCACTCTTCCTCCTTAACACGCCCTACTTCTCATACCTTAATCTACTTTCTGCCCTTAACTCACTCTTCTCACTAGCTCTCTCTAATCTTCCTTGACTACTCTTTCTACTGTCTTCTAAAATCTATTAAGCAAATTGCCTCAGAGAAACATTCTATTGTAATTGTCTTGCCTTCATGCAACTACATCATGACTTTCGGCTTTTCCTGGTTAGGGGCCGCCACAATGGAATGCCAGTCTGCTTATGATCGGCAGTAGATTTTTACAGTGCTGAGTTGCCAGCCTGATGCTCAACCTTCGAAGAAGGCACGTCCATTCATGCTCGCACCTACCTGCATGTCTTTAACGTCACTCGACCATGGGGAGGACATGCAGACTCTACACAGAAGGCGCTCCAGCTGAGAATCAAACGGGAGAACCTCTTGCTGTGAGGTGACAATGCTAAGCGCTGCACCACCGTGGCTACTACAACAACTACACTATGATAAAACTGTCTTTTTTAACCACTTACCCCAAAAACTATTCTCATCTTAATGACATATTTTATCTTGAAATAGTTATGCTATACTTCTGATTATTGACACTGTATAACATTGTATTACTTAATGCCTTGTAATAACCCTGTAACATTGTTGTTTAATGCTAATTTATAATGGAAATTGTAAAATATTTTGGAGCTTTTCTCCCCGGGCCTCCACTGAAAAAGGGCTCTTCAGCTCAGTCGGACAATCCCGGTCAACAAATGTAAAATAAATAATAAATAAATAAATAAATACAAAACCCTATCTAGTTGTGCACCCACTTCAGCACTAAGATGGGGACCTTCTTGGACTGTAAAAACAAAATTTCCAACAGGACTATATAGAATGCATAAATACTCTTCTACCCATCTTAATGTTTTTGCATTAACAACCCTTTCATGTCCATCAGGCACTTTCCACATTGCCTGTTCTTCTTTCTGAATAGTAAATATTAAAAAAGGACTACATTTTTCTTCTTCTCAAGTTCCTTTAATTCAGTATTCTTACCTATACAAAGTACATTTAATGCATGCTTTATGCTTGACAAAAATCAACTTTCACATACAGTAAGAACCCATATCATTATTCATATAGCCATATCAGATTGCTTGCACCATTACTTCTTATATTTCAACCATTCCTTTTCCAATTAATATACAACTACCCATATTTCTCCTTATATACCACCCACAATTCAGATCAAGAATCACAAAAGTCTGTCATATTCATGTCATCAATAAAAAAAACTTTTCCCTCAAGGTCTGCATCACCTGCAAAGAGGCATACAGCCCTGCTGTTCTCATTATACCTTTCCCTACTCAGAGGACAGTGATACCAGGCTTTAACAGGGCCCATGTAGCAATATGGTCTGAAATGTCCACCCATTTTTTTCTACTTCTACTTCTAATAAAAAAGGACTATGAATAAAAAAAATTCTATTTCGGTTTTTAATTTATCCCTGCCATAAGTTATATCACCCATCTGCTCCTAAAGTTGAATATCCTTGTAAAGATCAAGACACATTTGACATTATTACCTCCCTGGGCTCTTTTTCATAATGCACAGTAAAGGATTCCCACTAGGGCCTATTGAAAAAGAAACATTCAAATAAACAGCCAAAAATGTGAACAGCTGAATATTTTCAGTCATACTAAGATAAAACAATTAAAAAAATTTGAGTATGCACATGACTATCCAATAAAACCGCACAACCAGTAGAAACAAATATCATAGCCAACAAAAGTGATCCTTGAGAAAGTCAACATATTAAGATAAAGAACTTTCTAGACTTAAAAAAAAAAACTACTAGATACATAAATAAATGCTGCTCTGCATCTTAGTATCTTTATCTATAACAAATCTGAAGAAGAAATAAGGGATCTAGGGACCCAAGTAGATAGTTAGTTTTCCTTTTATAACCATGTTGCCAAAGTGGTTAAAAAATCCTTCTATGTGACCCATCTGATCAAAAAAGGGTTTACATCAAGATCTAAGGATGTAATGGTGCCCCTCTACTCTTCCCTCATCAGACCCATTATTGAGTACAATGCACCAATTGGAATGCACCTGGCTAGACATCTCCAGCAGCTGGAGATACCACAAAGGTACCTTACCAAGAGGATTACTGGCCTCAAACAGTTGCCCTACGCAGCACGATTGAAAAAGCTAAGACTGTTCTCTGTTGCATACCACTTTCTCAGAGGTGATCTCTGTCTAATGTACAGAGCCATGTCCAACCCAGAATTGTTGAACATGCTCCAGCTTAGCAAAACCAAATCTATTCGAGCTACATGCTCTAGGGATATAAACCTCAAAACAACAATGAATAGAACATGCTGGAGGGATAGATTCCCTTTGCAGAGACTTCCCTTACTATGGAACAGGGTCCCAATCTACATACGACAGAGCCCCTCACTATCACTCTTCAAGAGGAACCTTGATGAGTGGATGGGTAACAGAAAGTTCACACCGGGCATCACACCAACAGCACTACTAGATAGGGGCCAAGGGTACTAGCTGCTAGTACAAGGGTCTAGGGAACTACTAAAGGAGCGGTGAATACTGCGCAATGTGGCTAGGCTAATATATGCCTTCGGGCAGATAGCCCAGTACCAACCTATGAACCTATAACCTTCAGCAACTTGCCACATATCCTGTTCCTCTCTCCAGACATTAAACATTAGTAAAACTTATTTTTAGCACAAACAAGTGTCCAAACCCATAATCCAAAAAGTATCCCAAGCCCAACTCACTGTTCTTTGTTCCCTCTGAAATGATGTCAATTGTCAGACAGCCAGACAGACAGATAATATATATCCTATCAGATTTATAATAGTTAAAAATCAACAAACCCCATCTTTCACTAGCATTCAAAGAAAATACAGTGCAATTCAAACTTTATAATTTTTGTATCCTTTTTCTTAAGAAATTTATTCTTGCTCTTCTTAACCTGACTATTAAAACGCATCTTCCCCCTTCCTTCTCATTATCAACTAAACAATACTTCAATAGTATTTCTCCATTTACATCGATAATACATTCCCTGTCTTCATCTTCACTTTTATCACTCTTTAAAACAGGATTCACTGTAGGAACCCTAACAGACTGGTCAAACTCCAAAGAGCCCTCCATATCCTGGGCTTGTGCCTGAGAAGAAAAAGAAAATTTAAGAAAGACCTCCTCCTGACCCTTAACTAAAGTAGATCCCTGTTGAGAACATGTAGAATCATAAGCAACTTTCCCCTTATCATTAGTAGAAACAAGGGCTTCCATCAGCACTTCATTAGAAACTTCCAGTGAGGGCCCCAACTTGTACAGCAGGTAATTCCTCACAAGCAGCACTAACCATTTTATCATCCCCTTGGATTCCAGAACTATCTCCTGAACAATTTCATCCTTCATTTTCGACAGCTACAGGAATGTCATTCCCAACCCCCACATGCTGGGCAATCAAAACAAGCAAACTCTTTTAAATAGCATTTTGAAGAAAATATAGCACAGGTTTTTTTTTAACATTATTCTCAAATTGATATCAGTCAGAACCTTATTTTTGGACAGTTAGCAATCAGATGTGCATTACATCCACAATAAAAAATAGTTTGGACATCCAGCACAATATCCCTAACCATTAATCACAGAGGAAATATGTTGTGAAACAATATTATGTTCCTTTAAAGTAACTCTCAGCATCCATGCACCAGTTCTGATCTTATATTCGTCAAACAAATCTTAGTAATACCATGTACAGTAGAAGATAAAGCATAAAAAGATTGTCTTATATCAGATTCCAAGATTATATCAGTCTGAAATTGTACAATCTTTTCTTCAAAATAGAGGAAGTCCTGACAAACACATGCTCATTCCAGAGATTTAGTATGCAGTTTGACATGCAATTTCACAAATGAAAAAGTAGAATTTATCAAACTGAAAGTCTCCAAAATCAGTTCACAAAAATGTTCAGGGCCTAACTGAATGAAGAAATAAATGCTGTTTATCATAAAGCCCAATGGCTTTACCAAAGATTCCCACATACAATAATGCTCCACTATCTTTGTAATTGTAGATTAAATCTTAACACAGGCTGTTTTCCTGAGCAGCACACTTTCATCCTCTTTTACATTACCACAACCACAGAAGCTTAACTCCTTTCAGCAATTCTACTCATGACTTCAATGAAAATATTTTGTTCGGTCATGCAGCACCATTTTGACAAGAAACAGGAAAAGAAACTTCCTCCAAAGCAGACATAAGATCTAGCAAGCGCTTCTGACTTAGGTGGGCCTGCTGCAGTAATATCCTGCTGCAAAGTCTCTGAAGATAAACCATCTACCTCCAACACAATATCTTGATAATCAAACCAAAAAGGTGGTGCAATAGTGCTCAAACATGAACAGATAAACCAAAAAAAGAGCACTAGCGTTGTGAGTCCTCAGAAGTTCGTTTATTACAGATAAACATTAAGCGCTTTCGTCAATGCCAGTTGACTTCATCAGAATAAAAAAAACAGTCATGAATACTGTGTTTAAATAGTGCAACCTTAACAGTGATTGGTTCATTATTTTCCCAATAGTTTAACTAGAACATATTGGATTCATTCATAAATATTAAACACATACTAGTTAAAAATTATTAAAACATCACATTAATACTCATACATCGTTGTTCAACAACTGTCACAAAAAAGTAAATTAAATTTTACTCATACACTTAAAAAACAACCCCAGAAAAAGTTTTTATATGTAGGAATATGTAGTGAGACATTTAAACCTGTCCTGCTTTTTCTCTCAATATTGGCAGGATGGTTGAATAGTAATTTAACCCTGGGGGGAAGTTAGCAGCTAATCTTAATTGCCATAATAATTCTTTTTTGTTTAAAACATTTTGCCAGTCCCCCCCTGGCTTCTATGTGCACAAGATCAAGAATGGCAAATTTAAATCCACAGAAACCAGCACATTGTATACTGTGCTGATACAAAGCATTGGTTTCCTTTTTGTTCTTTATGTCATTTAAATGCTCATATATTCTGGTTTTAAATAGCCTTTCTGTTTTTCCAATGTAAAAAGATGAGCAGGTATTACATCTAGCATTGTATACCAACTTGCCTGAATAACAATTCCCCCTTCTCAAGTACACTATATTCTTGTTTTGGTTGTCAATGGAAATAGAATTGTCCTGAAAAATGTATGAGCAATAGGGGCATCTGCCACATGGTCTACTACCATTTAAATTCCCATGTTCACTTTGTTTTTTTGTTCTACTTTCCAGAACTGACTTTAAGTTAGGTCCAGTATTAGTTGAAATTATAGGGTTTTAACCTAATACCTGAAAAACTTCATTATTGGTTTTAAAAATACTCCAGTTTTTATAAAGTATTTCTTTGACTTGGTGATACAGAGGACTATATTAGACAGCACATGCCTGTTGAAAATCAATTTTGTTATAATTTTCTATAATTGTCCCAATATTCATTGTTTTGTTTAATCCCCTTCCCAACAATGGAATATAAGGTTTACCCCACTCATCCAGTATTCCTTTAAGAATAGTGTCAATAAGCTCACCAGGGTAGCCTCTTTCAAGGAACATCTCCTTCAAATATACAAATTCCTGAATTACATCCTGTTTCAGGGATCTCATTCTTGTAACCCTGATTGCCTGGCCCTTGACGATACTTTTTTTTTGGAACATAAGGTGATGACTATCAAAGAGCAAGTAACTATTACAAAAAGTTTTTTTTACAGTGAATTTTAGAAACAAACTTTTCATGGTCCTTAATTATTTTGGTGTCCAGATAGCTAATTTCTTGTTCATGAAAATCAAAACTGAATTTTAGAAAATTTGTAGTTCCATTTACGTATTGGATGAATAATGGAATGGATGCAGAGGTTCCTTTACATAAAATAAAAATATCATCCAAAAACCTACTATAAAAAAGAACATTGGAGGAAAAAAACTCACTTTTGAAAACATGTTCTCTTTCCCAACCTAACAAAACCAGGTTGGCATATGTAGGGGCACAGGCAGCTCCCATTGCCACTCCTTTCACCTGCTGAAAATATTCACCCTCAAAATATATATAGTTATGTTTCAAGATAAGTGCCATCAGTTATCTTGATAAACATGAACAATATCTTGATAAACATGACTGCTTTCTCCTATCTTTGCAGAATCTGCAGCCACAGTACATAAATCACATAGCGTACTCTTTGAAGTCAAGCCGGAATCTCCCACTATCCATTGTCTGGAAACACTCCAACAACCCCTAGTGGAAAAAAAAGAGTGAAGGGTAAGTTGCCCATTGCCTTGGACAAATTTTGTCCAAGTCAGTATGAATACCACCTCAGCTCTCCCATGAAAGTAGACTGCTCACCTAGTGGAAATTACCCAGGCAACAAAGGGCAAATGACAATATGTTAATCAGATAATCTCTCTAGAAGCTTTAACTATACAGTCTGCATATGTACATCTTCCCAGTACTACAACTACAGCATCCCAATCAACTACTTTAATTCCACTCTCTTTTTTCACTATCACAAAATAATGCACTCATAGATTCACAATAGGCTAACTGCCCTTGTGGGCCATTTTAAGCCTAGCCATTAACTCCATGTGGGGATCAAACCCTACACCTTGGGTTTGTAAGGTAACACCTTAACCACTATGCCAAGCTCCCAACCCTTATGCCAGCCTCACAACTCGTGTATCCAAAACAATATTAGTTATGCAGCATACTTTTTTCTGAAGAAATCTGATATCATGACAAAACAGTATATCACATTATTTCTTTAAAATATATTAGTATATTTTCTTTTCCCTGCATTTGTTTCCTTAGTTGTATTAATTCAATTTACTATTTCTGACTTATTTTTCTTTTTCTTTGAATTACTCTCTGTCAAGCTCAGGTTATTTTCCTTCTATTCCTTACCAGAACATTTGATATCTTCTTGTAGTACCTATAATCTTTTTTCTCTGCATTCCTGTCTACATTTCCAAAGATTTCTTTCAACGTTTGTTTAATTTTATGTTTCTTATTCAACTCTTTTCCCTCTCTCTTTCTCTTCTAAAAAACTAATGCCTTTCGGCTTTTCTCGGTTAGGGGAAGCCACCGCGGAACTCCGGTCCGCTAATGATCGGCAGTGGATTTTTTTATGGTGCCGAGTTGTTTTAATTTCCTTCTCTTGTTCTTTCCCCAATTCTTCCATATACCATCTGTATGTGACAGTCAGGTTAAAGACAGACATTACCTTCTCTCAAGTGTCAAGTATATTTAAGTTTACATTCCCAGCAAAATGACAAGAATGTCAACTTACATTACACTTTGTTGTTCCACTTCTTTTGCAACATAATACTTTTCCCCAGTACAAACCCATTTTGCTGTTTTATTTCCCAAGCTTTCATTTTTTCCCATTATTATTTGCATAATTTTCTAAATTGCATTTTTTTACATCAAGATAATTCATACTCATTTCCTATCCAAAAATCATAATGCCATATTTATTGTGTATTTAACCCCATGAACAGTACCACATTTTTGCATCCATTATTTCATATTCTTCCACATTTGTTATCCAATAATGGTGTCTTTTACTATTTAATGTCAAATCTATATATGAGAACTTACATCACAGACCATTGCATTTTCCTTTTTTAACTGCTCTGCAATGAATGTGTATTTTCCTTTTTCAGGTAGTACATTGTTATAATGTTCTTTTGCATGTGTTTATTTGCCATTATTTATTCCACATTCAATCCCATTGGTTACCATAAAATGTCTATATAAAGTACCACTCTGGTGTTTGCTTATTATTGTTCTTGAATCTCAGCCTAATAATATTAGTTCACTGCAAAATTCTTTTTGTTCTGATACTTCTTTTTGCAGTTTCAACAAAACTCTGTGCCCTTGTCTCATATGAAGTTCATATACCTATCTCTGAATTCTGGTATTTATCACCACCTTGTAAATTTTGCCAGCTCTAGTCTGGCTCTGTTGCAATCCCAATACTCAAAAGTCACCGCCATGTGTAAACAGTTAGTCCATCATTTTATGACCCAAATGTTTCCAGAGTGTTTTCTTGTGAATCACTTATCTTGGTCATCTCATTTAAGGTCTCCACAGATTATTCCTCAGCTGGATTTCCAAAATTTACATTGTTAAACAGCCTTTCCATATTTCTAATATCACCGCACTGCACAGCCCACTTCAAGCTCTGCTGGCATCTTTATCTTCAAAAAATTGAGCAAACCACGAAAATGATGCAGAAGACAACAGTTCAGCACAGGTACCACTCCATTTTAGATGGAAGCGCTTAATAAATATCTGTGGAGTGGTACCTGTGCTGAACTGTTGTTTTCTGCAACATAGTCATCTTCCAAAACCCCCTCTCCTTTGCAGAAAAATGGCTGATGTTGCTTATCCAGTAAGTAAGGGAGTTTCTAAGGTGTCCTTAGGAAATGTTTCCTTATAGACATAAAACATTTGGTCTTCCTTGAACATTGGCCTATTGGGAGCAACCCAACAAACAAGTTAAAACAATAAAATAAAATAAAAATGAATAAATACTAAGAAGTTTATAAAGTCTATCATAAATGACAGCCCCTATTCTATGTAATTCTAAGCATATGTACTAACATTATTTTGTTTTTTGGTATTTCGTGACAGTAGGTTCTAAATACTCTACTACTGCAAATTGTGTTTGCATTTGTTGTCTTCTACTTTCTGTAATCAGGATATGAGATTGCATGAAAGCAAAGCTGTGGAAGGCCACTTAAAGATATAAATAATTAAAAATGGATTAAAAATAGCAGACCTTTATAAAAGCAAAAATGTGCATGATCTCGCTTACTCTACAATATAAAAATCATGAGAATATAATCTAAAAATTTCACACACTTAAATATTTCACATTTTCCCAATTTTCATTCATCATACTGAGCTATACTGACTCTTAACCACCTTTCTTTTCACTTATTTACTCTTACTCTTACACTACCTTTTCTTACTGTCCCTTTTTTCTTACATCTACACTTAACACCTCTTATCCCCCTATCCTACAATAACTCTGCTAATATTACATGTGAAACTCTTCTCCCATCTTTGTGATATTTCCAATGTATAAACAAATCTATCTGTAAATATGCACTGATGTTTTCCATGTTTTTTAACTGATATATATATATATATATATATATATATATATATATATATAGGTTTACTATTAAAAGGTCGAACGGCACTCCTTTGACTGTCGGATAGTCGACAACGGAAGGTCGAAACTGAGAATCGTGAACTCAAAAAAACAATCTAGGAATGGGTTTCAACATGGGTCGAGGTAGGGGAGATGTTTGTAGTTCAGAATAATACGAACACCTACCTCAACCCATGTTAACACCGTTCCTAGATTGATTTTTTGACTTCGACATTCGACATTTACGACCTTCCGTTGTCGACTATCCGACAGTCGAAGGAGTGCCGTTCGACCTTTTAATAGTAAACCATATATATATATATATATATATATATATGTGTGTGTGTGTGTGTGTGTGTGTGTGTGTGTCTATTTTCTTTTTTCTTAACTGAATTGCCACTGTAAACTGTAGATTTTTATACTATGTAATACCTTTGTTCTTCACCAGTATTACAAAATGTGAATGCATGTCTTCATTTTATACTGCTGTCATGGGACTTTTCTCCCAGGGACTTCACTGAAAACAGGCTCTTCTTGGCCCAATAGACTATGCTGGTAAACAAACTGTAAATAAATAAATAAATCAATAAATTGTTAATAAACTGAAAATAAAGTGAATAAGAAATAAAAAGGAGAAAAATGCTAACATGACTGCATAATTACCACTGTGTTATTGCTTAATGCTATCATTTACTATTCAGATGAAAATAAAAGTTTAGAATATAAAAAAATAAGCATACATTAAAAAAAAAAAAAAACAGGCATACTATTTAGAAATGAGGTTTTTGAACAAACCAATTTGAACAGGGACATCTTCGGGTGAGGGTCAGGTAGAGTAGTCATGGGAATTAAGATAGTGGAAGAGAGTTAGTATGGTAGGGATGGAAGGGTTAAATTTGGAAGTAGGAGGGTTTGGAGGAAATGAAGTAAGTGCAAGGAGGGGATTAACTGGTTTTGTGTGAGTATAACTGGGTAAGTTATCAGATTTTGGTGTTAACTTGCTACCCACCTTCCCGCCCTCTTTTAGGATCATTGAAGATTGTGTGGTTAGTTTCATAGGTTGGTGGTTAGGTGGAGAAAATGCATAGGCTGTTCCTCTTCTGTCCCTCTCTGGTGTTGGATGTTTATTTCAATGAGTTAGGGATTGGAAGTCAGTGCTGGGACACTGCTTCATAAGTAAAAGTACAGTAGAGAGTCAGTTATCCAAATGTCAATTATCTGAAATGTCAATTATTTGAATGCAGCCTTCCAAAGTTTTTGGGTAGGAAAAATCATAAAGTCTGAATATGTAAACATTATACGTATTTGCTTGTGCATGTTTTTTGAGCTTGTGGCCTGCTTGTATATGAAAAATATGCTTTAGTGTCCAGTGGAATCACTGAATGGTTGAAAAGTGTATTCTCTGCTTGCAGAAAAAAACATGATGTTAGAAACTTGTTATCTGGTTCAGTTATATGTTTGGTTACCCAAACTACCCTAGGTCCCAATTAGTTCAGATAATTGACTATGTACTGTAAGTGAGTGAAGGTGGGGATACTGCTTGATAAGAAAACGCAGATGAGTGGAGGTGAGGGTGCTGCTTATTTGGTTAGGGTGAATGAGGTTACGCTCTGCCAGTAAACAGTTATATGGATGTTCATGCAACGATTAATAAATTAAAATATTGTTCAATGAATTTATGTTTATGGAAGTTTAATAAAGGTCATTAAATGTTGTTTGGTGTGGTGTGTTTATAGAAGGGGAATGGAACAATAATTACATTTGCTTCTGATCTTTAAGATCTACTAACAAAATATGTTACCACCTTATACTATTTTTTGTTAAAGTGTTGATTATAGAGAAAGCTATTTACATAATTTCAGAAAAAGGTAATAACATTTCTTGTGCACCACACCTTGAAAATCTTTATAGCCATATTTATTACAGCAGTTTTCAACTAAAATTACGCAATGTTGTCCCTAAGTCACAGACTTAAAGATGAATAGTTCTATGTCAGTTGGTTTAATAATGTAGTTATTGAAGTGCATGCCTTCATTAGGGTCTGTGATTTATTTACCCACTTCTAAGATATGCCAGCAACAGAATTTGTGGTTCTGCAAATTGTATGTAGATTTGTGTGCACTGTTTTTACTTTTGCGCATGCTCGCGCGCGAGTGTGTGTGTGTGTGTGTGTGTGTGTGTGTGTGTGTGTGTGTGTGTGTGTGTGTGTGTGTGTTTATACATGGACATATCTTGCAATACACTGGTGTCCCTTTCAGGACAAATGCCCTGCCTTGTGTCTGTTGGTTTTGGAATAGACATTGACCTATTCAGTGGACTTAAACAGATAAAATAAGTAGTAAAAAATAATTTATGAATTAATTTTGGGGTTTGATATATAATTTTGCCTCTAATTCTTTCTCTTACTCAACATGCATACATGCAAACATACTGTTACTCACTTGAGCCCTTATACATAAGCTTCCATTTTACAGTGGCCAGATAAAGCACATGCTTAACAGAGCCATATATAAATTTTTGTTATCAATGTGGAGCAGCCTGTCTGCAATGACACTGTCATACAGTCAAGTCACAATCATCTTGGGCTGTTACCATAATGAACATTTTCAATCACGCTTTCATTTTCCAGCAATGCAAATAGTGGACTTAATTTACAAAACAAACATCATAAATCAGTTACAGGTCTAGACCACAAGCTTTTGTTTGCAAAGCTTGCACTAGTGTTTTCCTTTAAAAAATGAAAAATGAGAAAAGATCTAATTATGGAGGCAGAATTCTCTGTAGTAAAAAGACATAGATTTTACATGGTCATAGTCAGGTGATTTAGACAAGAGAAACAGAAATGAAACACATTTAAAGCCTATTTTTTCATGGATTCTCTATAATGCAGAATTTGCCTTTGTAGGCCACCTTGCTGTGTGAGCAGGCTAGACTCTCATTCAAGTAATAAGCTATGCTCAGCACATCGCAATAAAGCATGCTTTACAGAACAAATGGTGTTAATTTGCAGAGAGGCTCTGAATCTGAGTATTAGCAAAATGCCTTCAGGGAGGGAGGGAGAAGGGGGAGAGGGAGAGAGAACAGCAGCTGTGCTAGAATTAATGGCAACGTGCCGAATTAACACTACCATGCATCATAGTCAAAAAAAGTCACAATGTGTGCATGTGGGGGGTTTAAATTCTCATGCATTCATTCTGGTCTGCTCTATGAAAGAATAGCAGTTAGATGTCTGTTGGGATTTTAATTCCTTAGATTTTATCTGTCTACCTGCCTATAGATATAGATATAGGCATATATATATAAATATATATATATATATATATATATATATATATATATATATATATATATATATATATATATATATATATATATATATATATATATATATATATATAGATATAGATATACATATAGATATATAGATATATGTATATATATATAAAACCATGCAATGTACTTCATAATAAGCAAATAAATCTATGGAATTTATAGCATCTAATTTATTCAATGCCTCTTTTATAGAGTTTTTCATGGCCATCATATTGGAGAGTATTATAACTCATGACAATGCACACATTGAAACCTACAGAGCACATAGCGATACACTACAGTTTGACCTTGTTTCATGGAAAGGGGGTCCTGGCATGCACAAGTAAATTTGTTTCAGCCATGATATGACTCCATGAGAAGTGTGCTTATCGTAAAAATCTGATGTAAAATAATGCTTTCTGATGTGTAAACACAGCAGTGTCTTAACAAGCTTCTCCTTTTCTAAAGCACATTCATTCAGCCTTGCATGAATCATACGGTACTGTGAGCGTTTTAGTTATCGTGTGTATATGTGCTGCAGGTATCAATCTGCTAGCAGTTAGCATTCATATATCTACACCTTTCTGTGTCACTTCTTATGAAACATTTTGTGAAAAAATGGGCAGAATATGACTGGGGAGGCTTGATGACTGGCAGACATGGGACCAAGAAACACCTGGCAAAAAAAGGAACTGCAATAATTACAACACTGCAGAGTTGAATAAAATGTCATATGTTCATGTTTTCCAGGTCATCCATAGCTTCTCTATCAAAGCAGTGAAATTTTCTACAGCTATATAGAATATTTGTGACTTGATCTACCCTTCTACTGAATCTGTCCAGCTTAATTTCTTTGCTCTTTTGCTGACTATTATTGCCTGCACTATTTCTTAATCAACTTTGTGGTGCCCACCTATATATTCTTGCTTTAGCCACCAGCAAGATATATTCCCAGAAGTGGATAAGCTATGCCTTCAGTCTTTTTATTTCAGCAGTCTCTACTTGAATATGGAGCAACTCTTTAGAAATCTATGTATCCAGGGTTAGATCTCTAGGAACATAATTGAAACAGGTTGAGTCTAGTAGGTTTTAACTTGCTGACAAGGGCAAAACAAAATGAATCAGTTGACTGGCACGCTCACAAGAGGTGAGATTTGGTGTAATGGGTATGCAACCAGACAGCAGCAATTCTAGGCAGTAAACTTGGCAAAAAAACTAAAAAATAAAAACAAAAATAAATAAGGGTCTGAAGAAGTACTCTCCTGATGAAAATGCTTTCTGTTTGTAAATTTGTATTTGTTAATTAAAGTGTTTTTTGCTTTGGATTTTGGATTTGGAAAAAAAAAAACATACAGCCAAAGGATTCCAGACCAACTGCACTTTAAACTAAAAATAGTGATCCAAAGTGCATTGCATCTAGTACAAAAAAATGTTTCCCTTAGGGGCAGGCAAAGACCTTAGGTCACTCCCATGCAGGAGACTGTGTCTCTGCACCTCTGAAAAGCAGTCTCAACTGCAGTTCTGTATAACATGCCTTTAAAACAGACTCTGAAGTATTCATATATGAACACTTTTCAACAGATGTACAGGTCAAGTGACTGCATTTCTGTGAGTGATGTAGTGGTACATCTCACATCAGTCATCTGTTAATGCATCTTGTGTCATAATTGCTGTTATTGTAAACCTTTCTTTATTCTGCAAAAATGGAGAGTAAAGGGGCATCATAAGTCAGTTGCTCTTCAAACATTTGTTGTCAGAATCTGTGCCAGTAAATGTGTAATGTGTATTCTCTTGCATATTTGGTCAAGCTTTTTGACAAAATAATATCACAATTTATTTTCAAACTTCATTTAGTTCATCTTAAAACTGGCAAGTTATTTTCTTTATGTCACTAGATATATATATATATATGTATATATATATATATATATATATATATATATATATATGTATATGTATATATATATATATATATATATATATATATATATATATATATATATGACTAAGGACATTAATGCAAATTACTTTTCCTACAAAACTGGATTTGTCTTGCATGGAAAATTATTGGGGGAAAAACATTGTGTCATGTATACTATACAGAAGTGTCAGTGAGTTGGCTAGTTGTGTACTTATGATGTCAGTGGATTGAATGCTATAGGTTCTAACCCCACAAAAGCACATTAATGTAGATCTCAATATGGATTGTGCAGTGCAGTATGGGAGAGTACTGGCCTTCTGTTAAAACTTTAAGCTAAGGTCAGAGGACACATTAACAACAAAGAGGAAAGGAGTTAGAGTTACCTTGGTATGTTGGCGAAGATCCTATGCCTATTTCCCCTCACGAACAACTTACCAGTTCAAATCTACTATATGCCAAGTACAGATTTTCTACTTCAACTTTCACAGTGCAGCAGGTAACTTATATTTTAGGTTTATTCTTTTCCCCACTTTCAAATAGCCAGGCATTAGTTTGTCCTGTTAAAGTTGGGTCTAACTACCCTTCCTAATCTCAGATGGACTTGCTGCTGCGAAGCTGGGCCAACAGGGATAGTTAAGGTGTCCTGGGGCCTCATGTCATCTTTGCTGCTGCGGATGTTTATAATATGCTGCCCTCATCCCCTTTCCCTGTGCTTGATTGTTATGTCTAAGGGTTACAAATGTAAATAAATAAATAAATACTCCCTTCTTTGTACCACTTCTCCTCCCAGGGAAGTCCTAGATGAATGCCCTCCATGCCTTGGGATGGGTATGCCAGAACCTCAGGTGCTGAAGCTGCTCATTGAACCTGGACTGTCTGAGCCATAAATAGGGTTTTACCCCTCTACTCTACAGCACTGGTTAGATTTAGTTTATGCTTACAGTGATTAATTTAGTATGTGTAAGTGAAAACATTTGACAGTAGGTGTGAACCTGGAATGAATGAAAGACTTGTTCTACCACACTGAGAATCGAACCGAGGTCTGTTGAGCACAGCTACACTCAGGCCATTACCCTAATGTTTAGACTACACTGACATTACTTTTTATTTTACTATTATGTATACCTTCTAATTGTTGTTTTTAGGTATCTATGAATGTGTATTCTATGAAATATCACCATGCTAATACATCTTTGTAACTTCACCTCATGATTTACTAAATGGCTACATACTTACCTCATGCTTTACTAAATGGCTCCAAAGGTACCTCGTGATTTACTAAAAGGCTCCAAACTAACCATATTTTAGCAGTATAACTTAACTGCAGCACATTACTGAACTGTACCCCTAACACTGTATTCTTGTAATATTTTATCTGAGGAAAAGCCATATCTGATAATGTGGAGTATGCCAGGCAATTGGTGGACTGGATTAATCTATCCTCAACCCCTTTTTTCCATTTGTACATGGAGTCAGGGTGTCACTTTAACAGTAACAATCATCCAAAGCCAAGGTTTACACCACTGGGTGGCTAGCCCTGCTGTGGGTAGCTTATCTGTACCACTGACTCACATATACAGCCAATTTAAAGTGTCTAATTCACCTACTGTATGTCTTTGGCTTGAGGGAGGAAACCAGTGCAAACTCACACAAACATGGGGAGGACATGCAGGCACTGCACAGTAGGCACCCCAGCCAAGAATTGAACCAGAGAACCTCTTGCTGTGAGGCAGCAATGCTAACCACTGCACCACCACCACAGTCATTGCTGGATTGAATATTAAATGCAAAACATCAGAGCTAATGTTTAAATTAAAATGCTATGTAAAGAAAACTGGTTCTGTAATGCTTTTTGCTTTTTTTTGGCAGTAACCCACTTCTACTTAAGTGGATGTTTGCAGACAAACCCCTGGTGATGAGATGTTACATTTTCTGTTCAGCTTTGCAGTGTCAAAACCATCATTAAAATAAATAAATAAATAAAATAAAAATAACCAATAAAATATATATCATAAAAACTGTACTTTGGATATTTCCAATGAATGAACAAACACCTTCAGTTCGAGTCTGCATACATTAAGAGCGTAGCTTGGCTTTCCTTTACTCTATACCTCTTTTATGCATCAAGGGAATTTAAAGATTACAACTTAATTTCTGATGTACCCAAATGCAAGCTGTGTAACCTCTGACATTTTATTTGCATAACATTTTATTTCTTTTTGTTTAGCTCTGTCTTGGGGAAGCTTTCATTGAAATTTGAATGTCAGTCATTTCAGCTGTGCATTGGCAGATGTTCTTCTTCCTCCTTATCTTATGTGGGATGGTCACCCTCCCCACCACAACATGCACACAGCCTTTACCCTAGAGATGAAGCTTTGATATATTTGCTTTCCTTGGTTCTTCATCCATAAGAGATGGCACTCCATTTTGCCCATTTCAACTGGGTGGAAGGCACCATCACTGTCCTGCTACATTGGGGTTTATATTCTTAATCCCCTCTGTTGCATCATATTCTACTAACTTGCAGAGAACATTCACAGCTGTGCAGTACCCCATCATTGTCTACTGCAGGTTCTTGATTACAGTGGCATTATGAGTCCATTAATGATATATATTACTTGCACACTCAGAGAAGATAATCTCCTAAGACCACCTCCTTTTTGTGCATCCTGTGACACACAGCTGAATCATGAAGTTTATTCCATCCAGTGTGCATGTGTGTGTTTGAATTCACACATGCATGTACGATGTGTGTGTGTGAGTGCATATGTATGTTATTTGTATGTATCTTTATGTATGAATCCACACATGCATGTGTGTATATATGTGTATATTATTTATGTGGAAGGATAGGTTATTCCTATTGCTGTATCTATGCTTGTATTAAGTTAAAGCTTTAAAATGGTACAAAATTCCGCAACTAAGTCACAAAGAAAGCAAAAAAAAAATGTCTTTGTTCAAGCAAGTAAAGGTATGCAGAGACTGACGAAGATGTAGCCTGGGGTCAGCATTCGGTTGCATCTGCTGGGATATGGTAGAATGCTTCCAGATGCACTGAGCTCTCTCTGCTCATTTCAATTCCATTTCCTCTGAATCGTTTTCTGCCTTCTCCATGCCACATTAACGAAGCACCCCTCCCTTCTGCACTTCTGCATCTGAATGCATAATTAGCCCAACCACTTTGCCTCGCTAATTTTAAGACAGGCAGGAAATTTGCATTTGAATTTAACAGAAGGGATATGTTTACTGCTGTCTTTTTTTTTTTTTTTTTTTTTTTTAATACTTCTTTAATCAGATTCTCATTTCTCCTTACTTTTAATAGCGTGACCAGGAGACAAAGAGTATAAAAGAGTAGTAGAGTTCATTCCTAGCTGTAAAAAAGAGGGCATGTGGAGAAAATGAGGTCATAAAGTGTCCTGAAATAAAATAAACGGGCCTTATATTGCTCTCTTTGTTCTCTGTAGTAAACAAAAGGAGAATGAAGCATAGCAGTTCCATATTAATTGAATACCTGCTAGGTAATACATAGAAAAAAATGAAGAAAACTGCATAGTTTGTGTGATTTTCTCGCCCTCTCTCTCTTTCTGTGTGTGTGTGTGTGTGTGTGTGTGTGTGTGTGTGTGTGTGTGTGTGTGTGTGTGTGTATATATATATATATATATATATATATATATATATATATGTTTATATATATAAACACACACACATATGTATCATAATCATCTCCTTTGCCTCATTTTACATGGAGTCACAGTGTTACTGCATCTATCACTGCCTCTCTCCATTCAGATATACATGTTATACACATTATATATGTTATGTTTTATTAGATTGATTAGTAGAATAGATTTTGCTGCACATCTATGCAATTCTGTTCTTCACCGGTACCCTTATATGAGAAATTCAAGAGAGTGCAATATAATACACTGTGCAATATCTATATGTTGTTCTATCTATTTCTATTTATATGTTTTGTTTTTGTGATGTCAAACAACTTTTTTACTAAAATATTTTTCTGTTTGTATGTTCTTGCACTCGGAACAGAGACGCAATTTCGTTCAGCTACACTGTGGTGTAGATTTGAATGCAAAGTTTAGTTTGACTTTGACTTTGACATCTTGTTGCTGCTTAAATTTAGAGAATTATGCTATAGATGAGTTATGGATTGTTAATTATAATATAATTCATAACGATTTCACTTTGCTTCTGGATATACAACGGTAGAGTTAGTTTATATAAGTCGGGAGAGGTGAGTTCCCCACATCATTGACTGTTAGAGCGAAGCAAATCTGCTGTTG
The DNA here is from genome assembly GCF_019279795.1 of Protopterus annectens. Lineage (NCBI taxonomy): Eukaryota > Metazoa > Chordata > Ceratodontiformes > Protopteridae > Protopterus > Protopterus annectens. The sequence goes on from NC_056742.1 coordinate 86,272,983, forward strand.
GTTACAGTACTATGTTTAGGTGTTTTTTCTTGAGAAGGTACTGGTTATGTCTTTTAAGTTTGATCATAAATGTAAACTGTGCTGTTTCCTTTGGCAAACAGAGCTGTGTAATTATTGGTGGTACAGCGTTATGTGGCATGCAGTGAAGTAGATTGGCATATTGTGTGATGATCACATGTTTTTGGTCTATGATAATAGAAATCCTATACATGTATTTATGTTGTGGCATGATCAAGTGTATGTCTTAATGGGTAGGGAAAGTGTCACTACATAATGAATTTGCTCTTTATTATTTTCTTCTATACTCGACTCATAGTCAGTTAACAGTAGTCTTTAATTGGTAATTTAACTTTCTTGGTGGTTGCGTACCTGTGGAGCTAGTATTTATAGTAAAGGTTATCAGCCCCAATATAAAACACTTGCTTTAAAGATTTTATATGTGCACAGATAATCACTACGGCAGTGTTTTGTTAATAACTTATAGTAGCTGCCTCTGTGTTCTTGTGATCAGCTGTAGGTTAATCCACTCAGGCAATGACAATGTGCTTGTTAGTTAAAATGGAATAAATAATAGGAGTGCCAACAGTAATGTATTTTGATTTGGAAAACTGCTACTCTGTTAACATATCATTTATCTGACAGAATACAATGTGGATAATTATGTTGAGTAAATGTTTGGTCAACTGCATGCCATATCAGATTGAGGAAGTTCAAGTGTTTGCAGGTTATGGTTAGGTAAGGGGATATATTTAGCATTGTGCATGTGTGTTGATATGTATGGTATGTGTCTGAGTCTTGTTTAGTAGTGTTAAATCATTTTTTCAAAGTAGGGTGCAAGGTTAGGTTTAGGGTTGGCATGAATTAGTGAGAGGGATGTGAGGAAGTAGTTGTGGTCTTTGAAAGCATCTTATGAATATGTTCCTTAGTGATGATAGGGGTGTTATGGATTCTGGGATGAGTCATTTTGAATAGCAGATTTTGCAGCAGAAGTGTGAGATGAAGTTATTTGTCTGATGGACTGATGAACTGATGAAGTCCAAGTGGACTGAAGAAAATGCTTAACGTTTTGTTTTCTTGTCTCAATAAACTCTCTGTTCAAGTTAAAACTGCTTTGAGCTTCGGACAACATGAAGTCGCCACTGTATCAGGATCAACAGTGATGATGTTATAGATAAATTTAGAGATCTTTTCATGAGATTGCATAGATGGTGGCCTAATGTTTAAGGTGTTTGCCTTACCAAAACAAGGTACAAGGTTTGAATCTCACAGGGTTTAATTGGCTAGGTTTAAAATGGCTCACAAGGGCAGTTAGCCTAGTACTAATCTATGAACTATTTCTATTTCTATGAACTATTTTCATCCATTTGAAGTCATTAAATACTGAGATGTTTGTTACAGGGACCATAGTGATTCTGAGAATAAATGTCATTATTTATTTATTTAGTTATTTCACTTTTGTTAACTGGGGAAGTCCAAATAGGCTAATAGCCCTTTTTGCAGTGGAGGCCTGGGAGAAAATCTCTAAAATACAATTTAACAAGCTTAATAAGACAATTTAACAAACACAGATAAGATACAATGTAGTTATACATTAGTTAAAAAGTAAACAATCAAGCCTATAGTTGACATGTGTAGAGTGTTAGACTGCAGTGCAGATGGTCTGGGCTTCTAATCCAGGGTATGCAAACTTCATTTAGATTTCTCAGAGGCGATCTGTGTCTGGCATGCAAAGCTGTCTCAGACCCAACCTTGATGGAGTTACTGCATATCTATAAATCAGACGCCACTCATGCAACCCACACAGAATGCCTCAACCTGTAAAGTGACATTAATAGAACTTATTGGTGGGATAGATTTGTGTCCCAAAGACTCCCCCATCTGTGAAATAGACTCCCTCTCCATGTCAAGCAGAGTACCTCACTAGCCCTCTTTAAGAGGAACTTGAATGACTAAATGTGAAGGAGGAAAAACACCCCTGGGATTTCACCTGTGCCCATGCTGGACAGGGGAAACAGGTGATGACTTTGTGGGAACATGGGCAAAATTCTTGCTAGGCTTATAAGGGCCCCCGGGATAATGGCCTAGTGTCATCCTATGAGCCTAAAGAAGTACAGAAAAAAATACATTTACAAAACTATATACATGAAGATTCATCTGCAATGAATGAGTGTAAAGACATATCTTCAGTGGACAAAGAGTAGAAGATAGATAGATGCTACAAAGGAGCAATACGAGAGATTACCGAGAGAAGTGGGAGGGAGTAAAAAGTAGAAGAAAGGGGTTTACAGGAAGTGTGAGATACAGAAAATGTGGAAAGAGGAAAAAAAAAGCTAATAGGATTAAGGCCTATCAGCCTGAGGCTGTACATGAGCAGAGCCTGTGTGCCTTGGGAAGTTGTTTAAACTTGGATGGGTTGGTGATATTACGGATATGTTGACTGATGGCATTCTACTCCCTGAGTGTATGATAGGAGTAAAGAGAATCTCCAAAAGTGTTGTTCTAGTTTGTGACTTTTAATAGGAACTTATCAGAAGATCTTAGTGTTCTATTATTGGAGTAAGGTTCTAGAACATTTTGAAGTGCAGGGCATTTGTCTGGTTGGCATAATGGTATGGGCAGTCATGATTTGATTGAAAGATAGGAGATTAGGTAGTTCTAACCAATTTAGTTGGTGAAGGGCAGTACAGTAATGGAATCTGTGTAATGAGTTTGTGGCAAATATGGCAATTTTGTTATAGCAGGCTTCGAGTTTAGACCAGTCTGAATTCTTAAGGTTGGTGAAGATGGATGAGACATACAGTAGGGTAGATAGTAGGTGGGTCCTGGCAATACTTTGTCTGGTGGAGCTAATAAGATAAGATTTGTCTCTGTAAAGGGAGTCAAGGTTCATATGTTTTTTTTTTTTTACAACTAGTTGTAAGTGTTTATCGAATCTCAATATGTTGTCTATGGTGACACCGAGTAGTTTAGTGTGGGAGACAGGTTCAATTTTAGTATAGTTTGATGAAAGGCTGAGAAAGAAGGATGTAGGATCAGGTGATTTGCTGTTGGTAAAGAGCATTAATTTGGTTTTATTTGGATTAAGAATAAGTTGGCAGTTGGAGAGCCAGGATTCAATGGCTGAGAAGGATTGTTGGGTTACTTTTTGGAGCTGTGGAAGAGAGGGAGTAGCACAGATAAGTGTGAAGTCATCAGCATATTAAATAATAGCACTACATTAGTAGCTGTGTAAACACTGTTGTTGAAGATAATAAAGAGGAGTGGCCCTAGAAATGAACCTTGTGGGGCACCTAGATCTTCTTGCCATCAGACAGCTTGTTGATCAGACAGTTAGCTGTGAACCAGGAGAGGGCTGTTTGGCTTAGGTTTAGGGAAGAAAGTTCACCGAGGTGTCTATGATGGGAAACTGTATCAAATGCCTTGGACATGTCTAGGAAGGTGGAGGAAACTAGCCGTCCATTACTTTTGTGTTGATTAATTGTGTTAGCAATACTTACAAGGGTGATTATGGCACTGTGATTGAGTCAAAAGCCATGTTGGGAGTTGGAAAGTAGGTTATTGCTTAGGAGGTAGTTCATAAGTTGAAAGTGGATGCATTTTTCTAGAATTTTTGTTAGTGTGTGTGACATCCCACCACTGGACCAGTAATCAAAGAGCCTCAATCCTCACCACTGGCAACAGTGGGGGATATTCACTGGGAGGACAGCAAGTACACACACACAGTATTTCCAGATGCAGCTCTCTGCATCAAGTGCAGTTTCCCTTAAGAGCACATGGACACCACAGTCAGTCTGGAGCTGGTTTCTCCCTTTTCCTCCAGATCTCCAACAAGATTCCCCACTGAGTGACCAAGTCAAGACTTCCAGCACCCTCTCTGTCCAACCAATGCTTTGTGTCTCTGCCCAAGTAGCTGACACACACATTCTTTGAGGTTTGATTACACACACACACACACACACACACACACACACACACACACACACACACACACACACACACACACACACAAACACACACACCTGGGAAAGGCTGGCACAGGTTTACTAGCCTCCTTCTGATCAGACTATAAGGTAGGTATTACTGCCACCAGTCACTCCTTATCAGTTACTTTAAGGCCCTTAACAAAGGGTGTCCAATCTTACTGTGTAATATTAATATTAACACACATAGTAGTTTGACCAAGAGCAAGGCTATTAGGAGTAGCCCACACAGTGCCACCAAATAAATATGCAAGTACTCCCAGAACTTAAATGTCTCTACACAGATCAGTCAAAATGAAAGGTTTAAATATATTTAATAATAAATAATAAAAGAACAAGACAATACTAAATGTATATTCACAGTGATATCAGAGTTCAAAATCACAGGAAATATTTAAAACAACATCACATGACAGTCTCAAATAAATAAAGAAAAACATCTAAACAGCTTTATTATATTCCTGACTGTATCTAAGAGAATTACTATAACCTCAAAACGTAGTAATAGACCAAGGCAGATGTTGTAGTGAATGTGTCTTTTTGTTGCCAGGTCCAAGACAGAATACAGAATGCTCTGCCTCACTCAGAGACTTCTCACAGGTTCACAGGTTCATAGGACAATACTAGGCTATTGGCCTGGAGGCATTTATAAGCCTAGCCAAGAATTTCACCCATGTTCCCACAAAGTCAGTACCTGTTTTCCCTGTCCAGCAGGGACACATGTGGGATCCCATGGGTATATTTTCTGTTTCCCATCCAGTCATCTAGGTTCCTCTTAAAGAGGGCTAGTAAGCTACTCTGCTTGACATGCAGAGAAAGTCTATTCCACAGATGGGGGGGGGGGGGTCATTGGGCCAACAAGTTCTATTAATGTCACAGACCAAGTTGAGAACTTGCACGTGGACTGCGCGAGTGGAGTTTGACTTACAGATATGCAGCAACTCCATCAAGGCTGAGTCTGAGTTGGCCTTGTATGCCAGACACAGGTCAGCTCTGAGCAGTCTATATGAGACTGAGTAGAGGGACAGGGCTTTTAGCCTATCTGTATAGGATAGGTGCTCGAGACCCTGGATTTTCCTGGCCAGGAACTTCTATGGTCTCTCCAACTGCTGCATGCGCTTGGCAAGGTACATGCTGAAGGGCGCATTGTACTCGATAGTGAGTCTGATAAGGGAGGAGTACAGGGATGTTATGACCTCCTTGTTCATGGAGAAATACCCTTACTTATGAAGTGGGCCATGTAGAAAGCCATACATACAACTATTTTTCTGAAGTTGCTATCAGCTTGGGTGCTCAAGTCCCTTACGACTGATTGCATGCTTAGTACATTGTTATTAATGTGATAATTAGTGGGAACACCATTTTCCCCAAAGGGGATAATGATGCATTTCTTGTTATTCAGTTTGAAGCCATGCTTCTGGCACCAGCCAGTAGTTTGGTTAAGGCCCTCTTGGAGGATGTTCACATCACTAGGGAAATTTATGACAGTGTACAGCTTGCAGTCATCTGCAAACTCGGTCAGCCACAGACCACTGGTTTTGGCTTGCACCTCAGAAAAGTATATCCCAAGCAGTAGAGGCTCCAAGACTGATCCCTGGGGTATGCTGCTTGTTACAGGCCTACTACTAGAGGTGCCTTCCCCTATTTTGACTGAGTGGGTTCTATCAGTGAGCCAGTTAGCTACCCACCTTTTAACATATGAGTGGATGCCTAGCTGGGAGAGTTTATCTATTATGCCCGAGTGGGGAATAGTGTCAAAGGCTTTGGCTAGGTCAAGGTAGGTAGTATACACTGTCTTGCTCTCATCCATGGCTTTGGCGACTGTTTTGAAGAAAGCGACCAAGTTTAACAGGCATGATCTCCCTTTGACAAAAACAAACTATGTGGGATCAAGTGTTTGGAGGTTGCCAATGTCTTTGTTTATAAGGTTCATGATAATGCATTCTATGGCCTTGTAGATCAGGCTAGTTAGGCTGATGGGCCTATAATTGCCTAAAATTACCTGGGTCAGTGGATGCCCCACCTTTGTGCAGAGGAATGACAGTGGCTGTCCTCCATTCTGCTGGGATGAAGCTGATGCCATGCTTTGGTTGAATAGAGTGCCTAGTAGTGCTGAGAGCTCTTGCCTGAGTTCATGTAGGGCACAGCCAGGGATGTTGTTGGGTCCCATGGAGGCTGTATTTTTCACGTTTGAGAGGGCATTAGTAACCTGCTCCCTGGTGATGGAGGGGAGGAGGGCAGGTACTGGGGATGTCATGGTTTACTGATTGGGTGACAGGGGGTGAAGTTTTCACTAAACTTGTCTGCCACCTGGTTGGCTATATTCTCAAAATAATATCTCAAATAATACTACTGGGATACCTTGCAGAATGACACAATTCCCAGGTGAAACCCCCACTACTGGAAGCTGGCAGTATTTAGCATCTATCTGTGAAAATACATAGACCTCAGATCTTTGGCAGATGCTGGAAGTCATAAAACAATTGCATCCTCTCATACTTTTCAGAGACAGTAATTAGTTCACTCCAAAGACAATACAGAATGCTCCCTAGTACAGACATTGTGTCTCTAGCTGCAATGAAACTTGAGAGATAGCCTCTTTTATCGCGTAGCCTATGAAGTAATTTCATTTCAGCTATTTTTCTGAAGTTTGTTGTACTGAAGTTAACCCTCCAGTTTCCTCTGCTAACATATACGTTTAAATAGTTACAATAGTGAATGTACATTTCTGGTCTCTTCCAGTAGGGCACACCGTAGATACATTTTAGGCACAAGCACTCTACAAAATACCTTTTCAACACAAACATCTGTACAGAGCAGTTCGATATACACGTCATACAGTTCTAATACATTTGTAAGACAAACATCTTATATAAATCATGTTGATATTCACAAATGACATATAATTATTTACAAAATTCCAGCTAGCTGTGCTGACAGTGCCTCCTTTGTCACAGCGGGGATAGCTTGACAATTGGTCAGTGGTTGGAGAGGTCAGTTGAAGTATCACCTTTATGTATAAGGGGGATATAGGATATTTTCCAGAGCTTGAGAATATATTGTTGCGTGATAGATCTGTTGATCAGAAGAGAGATGGCTAAGAGATAGCACTTGCTGCTACTTTGAATTGTTCAGATGGAAGCTGATCATCTGCAAGAGATGTGGGTTTAAGTTTATTGAGTAATTTTTTATGGTGCTGGTTTGGACCAATTTTAGGAAGAACAGGTTGGCAGTTGTTTTAACTTCTGTAGGAAAAGACATGGGAGTATTATTGCTGTTCTTGATTAGGGATAGTATGGGTTGCATGGCTGTCACTAGTGTTAGTGGTGGTGGCCGTTGGAGTAGAGGATTGGCCAGACTGAAGAAGTTGTTTTAGAGCATCCCAGAAATTTTGTGGATTTTTAGGTGTTTTTGTTGCATCTTAGTATAGTATGCTTTTTTGTCATTATTGATTTGTTTTTTGGAATTTTCTTAGTTGGCAGTAATAGTCTAGGGTGGTATGTTTGTTGACCTGATATTGTGTCCAGGCTTTGTCTCTAAGCTTTAGTAGCTTTTTGGTATCATCAGTTAAACATGGCACAATAGGGTGATTTTACATGAATATTTCTGTAGGGTGCTAGATTATGCAGTATGTTTAGGAAATTGTTATTAAAGTATTGTACGGCAGAGTCAAGTTGGAGATGCTTTAGGGGGGCCCAGTCGCAGTGTTGAAGGAGTGATATGAAAGTGTTAGGTGAAAAATGTTTTTTGTTATGAACTTGTTTATATATGGAACTAATTTATTACATTAATTTGTGATCTGACTTTACTGGTGAAGGAAAGACTAAGGTAGAGGAACAGGTAGGGCAATATTTGTCCAGACTAGTCAAAGAATATTATGGTCTTCAGTGGGTTTGCTAACTATTTGATCAGGGTATTCCTGTTCCAAAACTTTCTGTGCATATCATATGTTAGTTATATAGGTGCTCCAGTCTAAGGCAAGGTAATTTAAGTCACTCAGAATTAAAATCCAACTCAATAATATCAAGGCAAGATGGAAAAAATGAGTCCCCAAATTAAGAAGAAATAGGAGGAACAGGAAGCTTCTGATCACTTGCCACATGAAGATGCTCTGGAGCCTTCAGCTGGAAACCAGCTAGAGTTGCACAGCAAGGGAAAGAGCAGGAAACAATAGCAACTCTGAAGCAGTCAGTATTATGGAGTGATAGGCCGATGAGTTCCCATATGAAGGAGCAATGGATGACGCAGGACGCAGCTGAAGAAAATGTGTCATAAGATGATTTTCTGGAAATTCTATAGAATGCCTGCAGGAAACAGACCAAAGAATGTGTCCTCATTTTGGAAGAAAATAATTTAAAGGAAGAGTTGCTTGATTTAAAAGACAAGGATAGACATATTAAGACTGATGAAAGAAATAGATTGTCTGATAAAACAGATGAACACAGTAATCAAGACTATTAACAGAAATTCATGTGATATAACAGAAGTAAATATGATATATTACTCTGAAATCAATGTAATAACAGATAAAGTATTAATATAAAAATGCAGAGCAAGAGGAAAAGGCGAAATGCCATTACAGAAGCAACAAATAGAACTTTAAAAACAATTAAAACAAGAAGTGTCAAGGTTAGAAGAGTATAGAAGAGGGAACAGATTAACAAAATACTTAGATGTGATAAAAGCAATGCGTAGTGTCAGAACAGGCCAGGATCTATCATATGCTATTGCAAATAATAAACTAAAGATATCAGCACAGGCAGAACAAATGTAGAAGATATACAAATAAATATAAAAGAAAAGTACAAAATAATCAACTAATTGTTGACCCAAAAAAGTTTTATATAGAATATGGAAACAAAGCAAAAGGAATGGAAACACCACAAAAAAGAAGAAATAGTCACATTTTGGAGAAATATTTATGAAGACCCGGTGGGATATAGCAAAGATACCGAATGGCTGGAAGAAGTAAAAGACACAGTAAGAAGTTCAAATGTATAGGACATGAAACGGGATAAATAACAAAAAGAGAAACTGAAATACTATTAAAGAAAAGCTCCAAACAGTTTTTTTAATGTTTATGAGTAGATGGGACTCAAATTTGAGTTTATCGTCGATTTGAACTCCTAGTAGTTTGGTTTCAGATACCAGTTCAAGTGGAGTATTATTTTGACTGGTGATGGAGAATAGTTGTCTATCAAATGTGTTGGTTTTAGAGGGGGTAAATATCATTAGTTTTGATTTAGCTGCATTAAGTGCAAGATGATTATCTTTCATCCACTGTTCTGTGGTGGAGAATGCTTCTTGAGTGAGCTTTAGGCGGGTTGGAATGGAAGAGGCTGCACAGATGATTGTAGAATCATCTGCGTATTGGATGATTTTAGCATGGGGGATAGAGTGATAGTAATCATTTACAAAGATGTTAAAGAGGAGGGGGCCTAATATGGAGCCTTGTGGGACACCTGTGGGGGTGTTAAGGAAAGAGGAGATGGCTTTTTTCCATTTGACAGCTTGTTGCCGGTTTGAGAGATAGCTGGTGAACCAATTAAGAGTTGAAGGTGATAGGTTTAGCTTTGACAATTTAGTAAGTAGTTGGTTATGGGAGATGGTGTTGAATGCCTTGAAGAGATCAAGTAGGATGTTAGATACAGTAAGACCAGAGTCTCTAGCTTTATTCACAGTTTCAAGAAATGAAAGAAGGGCTGTCATAGTACTATGATTAGGGAGGAAGCCGTGTTGAGTAGAAGTTAGTAGGTTGTTGTCTAATAAATGGGGAAGGAGTTGTAAATGGATACATTTTTCTAGAATTTTTGAGATAGGAGAGAGGATGGCGATGGGCCTGAAGTTGGTAATGCTAGTGTTATTTCCTCCTTTATGAAGGGGAATGATGAAAGCCTTTTTTTCCAGATTTGTGGAACAAGACCTTCTTGGATGGAGCGGTTTATTAGGATACTAATTGGGAGGGCGATGGCATCTGCAGATGTGCTGAGGAAGTGTGAGGGGATGTTATCTGGGGCATTGGTGCATGGTTTTAACTTCTGTAGTAGTTTTTTTTTATAGTGGAAGTAGGGATGGGTTTCAGTGAGAATAGTCATTTAGAAGAAAATTAAATTATGGCAATAGAACAAAAGGATAATGAAAGTAATCTGGAACAAAGGATCATCTGTTACTAAGTAAACCCATAATGGGGAATTGTAAAAATGGGAAGAATCTAAGTATGCCATGAATAGATTACTAAAAAGCATTTGACAGCATCCAACATTCATGGATAACGGAGCAGTTTCATATAAGATGTATCATATATTGATCAATTACATTACAATGACTTAAACAGTGGCAAACCACTTTGCAATTAAACCATGACAAAGGGCAGATTGTTGTCCCAAGGAAGAAAATTCAAGGGGGGAATATTCCAGAGTGTTTCTTTGTTACCGGTGTAGTTGTGTTTTGCACTTAACCCATTTAACCATTTACTTAATAGATTAAGTCTTCGTTATAATTCAGTTTGCTTTATAATTTTGTCTATTAGCTGCTTCCATAATTGCTTAAAGATTTCTCATCTACTTTTAGTAGATGACTTAACACACTATAGTTCATCAGATGAGGAATTGCAAGCACAAATGCAAGTGGTTAAAACTTCTCAGATGATACAAGAATGCCACTTAGTCTTGATAAATTTGCAAAAGCAAAATTTAAATCGGGAAAGTTGCAGTACCAAGACAATATTAGTTTAGGACAGGAATGTGACATAAAGAAGTATATAAATATTTAGAAATTGATGACGGATCAACAATAAAACATGAACAAATGTGAATAAAACTCAGTAAGGAGTAAGAAAACTAAAACTAATACTGAAAACAGCCCTGACATCTAGAAATAAAGTCCAAGCTATAAACAAATTTGCTGTCACTTTTTTAACTTACAGTTTCAGTGTGATTGACTGGCTCCAAATGGTATTGGATCAGTTGGACAGATAAACAAGAAATGATATATAAAAATCAGTGCATAACAATAATATATAGCCCTCATTCTGAAGCAGGTGTGGGCCTTCTTGAAATTGATTATATGTATAGATCTGCAATCATGGGACTGCACACATATCTGCTGGCCTCATCATATCCAATCTTAGTGAAGGTTTTACAACATGAGGAGAGGAAGTCTAGGATGATCTCTCTGCTTAGCAAAGCAAAATCATTCAGATGGCAAGCAGAAATGCAAATCAAACAGAGGTAGACAAAAAACAGACAGTGACTGAATGTGCCAAAAAACAAAAGAAAGAATATAAGGCGAAGGATCAGATAAGAAGGCGAAAAATGTAGAAACAGCATAAATGTTATGGCAATAACAGAAAACTCCTGAAACAACCTTGTGGTTTACAGGATTTGATGCAGGAATGGTTAAAGAGAGAAGAATTTAAACCAAAAGATGAAAGGTTAATATTGGAGGCCCAGGATAGTGGACTAAGTACATGTCGGTTTAGAAAGTCAATTGAACATGTGGGAGAAACAGGCAAATGCAGGTTCTGTAAAACAGAACTGGAAACATTCACTCATTTTGTAGCTGGGTTTGATACACTAATGTTAGAGGGCCTGTATGATAATGTAGCAAGACTGTTGCATTGGGCATTGAACAAACATAATAATTTTGATGTAGCTGAGAAGCATTGGAAACATGAACCACAAAACATCATAGAGAATGATGAAGTTTATATTTCATGGAATCGGCCATTACCAACAGCCCAGAAAACCCGACGCTGTAGTACACAAAAAGAAAAGAAAAGTAGCATTGATCACTAAAATTGCTACATTCAGTGATTACAGTGTCTTATGTACCGAGAGACACAAAGTCATAAAATACCAGGATTTGCAGGCAAAGGCTCACCCAGACTCTGCTATACTTTGCTGTGAGGGAAAGGTTAGTTTGCTTTTTATTTGTTGCATTTTGTATTACTTTATTGCCTTTTTCTATTTTGAATACTGTGATTTGTTTTCTTTACCTTGTGTTTTACTTGTATTCTGCTTTTAACTGCATATTAAAACTTGAAAAGAGACCACAGCTCTGTCTCTTGTGAGTCAGGCAGTAATTTTTCTCATCCAGTTACTGTTGTGTTCTTAAGCACTACTGTCTTTCTAGTCGCCTGCCTCTTAAGTTAATTTGACCATATATCTCATTTCCTCTCAGCTTTTACTGACTTGTGTGAGTAAGCACAAAATTATCATTTTGTGAAATCACTCCCCTTCGACTATTTAAATGTATTGGCCATTCTACTGTATTCCATGGTACCAGAAAAGTGACCACCCCCTTTCAATCTATCTTGTTGTTTTAAAAATAGTGACTCTCCACTAAAACGTAACTGTTTAGACAGGTAAAACTTAAGTTACCTACTTTCACATCTAATTCCTCTAGTGCACACTGCAGTGTTTAGGATAGACCATTTTTTTCATTTTACCTTTAAGCATCTATTGCAAGACCACCAGTTGGAGTGTCCACATTCTGCCTCTCAGTAGTCATCTTGGGATTAGTGCTTCTGTTTTCTCCTGGTGAGAGAAGGAGTGCAGTTACATTATTTCATGGAGACTGCTGATCACCAGAAAGCTTAATAACTGCTTTATTGGTGATTTCTTGGAATTTGTGCTTATATTCTGATCCTGTTGAGAGTAGGAGCAGAGTGCATTGATTCCTGACTCTTTCTGGTTGGAGTCCCTGTGACTAGCACTTGCTCTAAAATCTGCTGGAAAGCACTAGGAAGCCTTAAACTGATACAAGCACTCAACTCTCCTTGTTAATAAGGAGAAATTAATCATAGGCACTAAATAGCCTATAACTGCAAAGTACCTTGCCAAGGTAAGGGAAAACAGCTCCTGTACTTTACAAAAAAAAAAAAGGCACCTAACCAGGCATGTCCAAGGGTCAGCTTCCAGTGATTTTTCCTGTCCACCTGATGAATCTGGGCATACTAGGGCAATGCAGCAATTGCCACATGTACACAGACAACCCTCTCCTTCTACCACCCAACACTACAACCTGAGATAGATGCACTTACATAGCCAAACTGGAAACAAAGCTCTCTCCAGCCAAGATTGTGCTAGACAACCAAGAGGAGAAGGTTAATACCCACACTACACCTCAAGCAACACATAGCCCCTCAAAACCCTCACCACCACCACCCACACATAGCAACACTAAACCCACATATGCGGTGGTCCTTAACATTAACCTGCCCAAGCAACAAGGACCTCTGAAGCTGAAACACAAACAAACACCAGTCACAACCAAAGTATCACATAGCTCACAACACCAGTGTGCCACCCAACAACAGCCCCTAAGGCAAGGCATTATACACAACACTTTAGTCATTGGTGACTCTATAGTCAGGCACACTCATGTACCAGACTGAACAAGGAGAAAATTACAGTCAGCTGCCTGTGGGGTGCCAGGACCCACCACATAACACATGCACTCAAGTCACTCCACAACAAGTACAAATACGACTCTGTCATTGTCCATGTTGGAATGAATTATTTGAGACGTACCTCCCTGGACTGCATGAAAAGAGACATGGAACAGCTCTCAGATCATGTGGCCCAGGCAGGTATGACCCTAGCCCTGAGCAGCATGCTGCCTTCACCCAGAATGATATCACGGTATAAGGACAAAATGATTGACTTCAACAATTGACTAGGCTTCTGGTGTCATTCAAAGGGGATCCAGTATCTGTCTGCCTGGGACGACATGATCAACAAACCACAATGCCTTGCCAGAGATGGTCTGCACCTGTCACCCCTGGGATTCAGGTTACTGGCTAAGGCTCCTGCCACCCCTATAGTGCCTTTTTTAGGCAAGGCTCAAAGGACAAAACCACCACCATAACAGGTACAAGTATGCAAAACCTGAAGGTAATGCTACTCAATGCTAGAAGTCTAAACCTCAAAATGTACTTTCTCGAGGCACTCCTAAAAATGGAGCACATCAATATCTGTGCAGTAACTGAGACATGGTTCAAGACTCCAGAGAGCACCCCTGCAATACCAGGCTACAACTCTTACCACATTTTTCGGCCACCAAACCAGGACCGAAACACTAAATGTGGAGGAGTGTCCATATTCACCAAGGATATTCACACCTCCACGCTAGTTGCCCAACACAATGCATGAAATTCTCCACATGCAACTAACACTAGGGAAGACTGTGATCCAAACTGTAGCTTGCTACAGATCCACCACCATGCCCCAAGATTCTCACTACACCTTTCTAAACATACCGGAAAATATTAAGATACAACCAAACACCTTAATACTGGGTGATTTCCACTACCCTGCCATTAACTGGGAAAACTACTCATGTACCAACACCTTTGCCCAACTGTTCTTGGAATTCATAAATTCCAACACCCTGGATCAACTAATCTATAGTCCCACCATGGGCTCCAATATCCTGGACCTGGTCATTACCAACATGGAAAATTGATGCTCTACACCAGTGGTCACCCCCTCGTTGGTTAGGTCTGACCATAAGCTAATCACCTTTCACACCCACATCCCATCCCCACCCCCCAGTAAGGAAACATCCATAAAAAACTTGTCCAAGCCCAACTTCATGCTACTCAAGTCAGAAGTGACAAACTTCATGACAGCCATGCAGATGGGAAGTGAAAGTTTGACTGCTGAATCCTACATTAAAGCACTGTACGAGCACATCCACTCATGCATGAATCGTGCCATCCCAAATAGAACCAAGACGCTCTCCTCCAAAAAAAGGAAGCCAATCTGGTGGCCCTCTGTCATAAACAAACTATACAACAGAAGGAAGAAATTGTTGCAGAAAAGAAGAAAATCCTAGGATGCAAAACACTCCCTTACCAGGCTCAGTAAGAAGCTGAGATCCCTCATAAAATCCTCCAAAGCTAGTTACGAAAATAAAATTGCCAAAGATTCCAAAGACAACCACAAGGCATTCTTTAGCTATGTCAAGAATCTAAATGGCAATGCTCAGATCTACTCTGACAGAATGGCATTAAATATACTGATCCCAAGGACATTACCAGTATCCTGGCAGATCGATTCAGTGCCAACTTCACCACTCTCTCACCCCCTAAAGGGTCCATCTCAATGGGACCAAATTTAGCAACAGGAACAGTCTGCTGTGCACAACTCATATCAGGAACTTCTGGATTCTTTACAGGAATTGGAACACTGAACAACTCTCTCCGAGATAAACAGTCTTTCTCACAGGCTATGTGTTATAGTATAGGCTCAGACACTGGTCTCAAATGTTTCCAGTTCTGCCTAAAAATTGCTCCTTCTGATTCCACAGTGTACAATCAGCTCTGGGCCAATATTCTTCACTGCACCAATCTGATCATAACCTTTGGATGTCTGCATCCTTACAACTTTCAATTTCTTGTAATGGATTGAGCAGTTCGCTGGTCTTATCATAGTAAGACATCTGGGTTAAGCGGTTCTTCAACAGATTGGCTTTCACTAACCTGCTGTTCTTGACATGTGGAACCAACAATTGACTACTGAGTGGTAATGTGGTTCTGGTTTGTCTTGGTAGAAGTCTATGAGCATGTGAATCAAGATGTTTATCACAAGGAACATTTCTGAGATTCACAAGATTCAGGAAAACATCACTACTGTCTCATTCAGACTTCTCAGATGTTTGATTTGCACTTTGAACTGCATGTTCTGCCAAACTATTTGACTGTGGGTACTCCGGACTACTTGTAATATGAGTAAAGTTCCATTCTTCAGCAAAACTTTTAAATTGTTGGCTTGTAAACTGCGTGCCATTGTCAGAAATAACTTTGTGAGGAGCTACCATGTACTGCAAAATTATGCTTCATCTTAGCAAGGATTGCACTGGATGCTAGGTTTATAAGTAGGTCAATCTCAAACCAATCGGAGTAAGAGTCAGCTAACACCAAATAATGTCGACCATTCCACCTGAAGATATTAGTGGCTACTGTTGACCAAGGTAGCTCCGGAATCTGGTTAAGCTGAAGTGGTTCTTTCTGTTGATGTGGCTTAGTACTATTACACACTGAACAAGATGAAAATGCTCTGTCAATGTCTTGTGACATAGAAGGCTAAAATACTAGTTCTCTCACCCTTTTTTGGTAGATGTGGCTCCTGGGTGACCATGATGCAAGATAGTAATGTACTCAGGTTGCAACGACTTTGGAACAATTACTTTCAGACCATTCATAATGATACTTTTGTCAGACAAAATCTCATCTCTGTAAGGAAAATAAGGTTGTACTTCTTGAAGTAAACTAGATTGCTTTGATGGCCATCTTTGACTGATAAAGTGGTTGAGCCTTTGTAAAACTGTATCTGTGGCTATGTGATCTCTTAGCTCATCAAGATGTGTGGAGGAAAAATGTCTCACTTCCATGACTTAAAAATCAAGACTCTCATTCTCGTGCTGTTCTGTGGTATTTCTGGGTGATCTGGACAATGTATCAACAAGATAAAGAAGTTTGTCTTTCTTGTAGACAAGACTGAAATTGTACTTTTGTAATTTCAACATCATACATTGCAGTAGGGCTGGATCTGAATGCAAAGGCTTTCACAAGATAATGACTAAAGGTTGGTGGTCTGTTTCAATCTAGATAGGTTTACCATAAACATAATTGTGGAATTTCAAACATACAAACACAATTGCCAAAAGCTCTTTCTCAATCTGGGCATACTGCATCTCAGTTTGGGTAAGAGTTCATGATGCATAAGCAACAGATTGATTCTCTTGTATAATGATTGCACCAAGACCAAATTTCAAAGCATCACAGGAAAGTGTAACTGGTTTGTGAACATCATAGTATCTGAGAGTTGGTGGACTTGCAATTCTCTGTTTCATCACATCAAATGATCTTTGGTGTTGCTCTAACCAAGAACAGGATACATCTTTACATGTCAGCTCTCTAAGTGGTGTTTAAAGTTGGCTGAAAACTAGAATGAACTTGCCTGGTAGGTTGACCATGCCAAGAAGACGTTGTAGGGCTTGAGCATTGTCTGGAGCTGGCATCTTGAGAATGGCTGTTTGCTTTGAAGTGTCTGGTCATAGGCCTGTACTCATAAATAAATGACCAACATAAGGAACTTTTTGTAGCCTGAACTTGCACTTGTGTGGGTTCAGCTTAAGATTCATTTGATGTGCTCTTTCTAGAACTTTTCTGAGGTTTCTGTCATGTTCAGCTTCATTGGGACCTCCTACTAGTATGTTATTAACTATAATAACACAAGGATACCCCAAAAAAAAGTTTCTCCATTGCACACTTGAAATACTTTGCTTGCAGAATTTATCCCAAATGGCATTCTCAAAAATCTGTACCTGCCAAACAGAGTACTAAAAGTAGTGAGCAATGAAGATTTTTTTGTCAAGCTGAATTTGCCACTTTGCATTTAGTACAGAAAAAATAGTGGCATTTGGCATCAAGGCTGTGACTTCTTTGACTGTGCTAATTGGATGATGAGGTCTAGTTAGTGCTTTGTTCAAATCTCATCGGTCAATACATATTCTGATATCATCTGAGCTTTTCTTATGTACTACCACCATGGAAGATATCCATTCAATTGGAGTTTCAACTGGACAGATCAGATCTTGTTGCACCATTTTATTTAACTCAGCTTTGACTCTATCCTGTATGAGTATTGGAACTTTGTGTGCTGGCCTGATAGTCTAACTTCATGGAGTACATAACTGGAAGTTTGCCTAGTTTGTCTTTGGACAGATCAACATAGATAGAAAAAATGTACTGGGCAAAATTAGAGTAGTGGTCTTTTAAGCTAACATGATGGACTTCCTTATTAAATGAAAGCAGTCCCATTTTCAAACTGTTTCTGAGCCCTAATAATGACTGGACGTGCCTCATGACCACATAAAATAATAAGTCATAATTTCTTCAAGCAGAGTAACATGAAAGCACTAGTGAGCCTTCAGTCTGAATTTCTTCACCTCCATAAGCAACAAGCTTCACACACCATGCCAAATCAAGCCTTTCACTTTTGCACAATCTATCAAATGTTTCTGCTGACATAACATTGCACTTGGAACCTGTGTCAGCTTTGTACACTGCCAGTTTGCCATATATCTGAACAGTACAAAATATTTCATTTTTTGCCCTTAAATCTACTGCATTGACTGTCTCATGAAGCACTGACACACCATCAACATAAAAAGTGGGGTTGCCACTGTCTAACTGATCAACCCATTTCTTAAAAGGTTCCCTCTTAATAAAATAATGTGGGCCTTTTGATTTACAAAACCTTTTGAAATGATTGCATTTATTGCATTTATGGCATTGTTGACCAAAAGCTAAAATTTTTCCCTTTTAGATTCATGACGTCCACTACAATTATGACAGCTGACAGTGAAACTAAGTTGGGGTCCATGCTCTGAGTTTGCTGACTTATTCTTATGCTTCACTGAGACTGTTCAAACTCTGAAATTTGCTAGAAAGAGCTGGGGTTTACCAGTGAGTGCTGCAGGGGTTAAAGTTGCTGCCATGTGCTTGGGCTGTTTCTCTTAAACATGTGCTTCTGACCCAGCTAAATTAAGCAAAATAAATACCTTTTGTGTGGTCATCTTTATCAGATAATACAGCCTGTGTGAAAATGTCATACTTTTGCTCAAACACTCTCCAGTTCTCAGCAATATTAGTGTCAAACACAAGTGCACTGGGTTTTCAAAATCCATCTGCTATGCCCACAAAATATACACAAACACATTGAAAATATGGCCCCTGTATTTATGTATGAACAAACTGTGCTGTGAGCTTTTAATAACATTCAAATACAAAATAAACTCTTCAAAATATTTTACTTTGCAAAATATGCTCTGTGATGGCTGTACTGTGTGAAATATGCCCTGTAATGGCTGTACTTTGCAAAATATGCCCTGTAATGGCTGTACTTTGTAAAACAGCTTTACTGTAACACTGCATAAACATGCAAACACTTTATACACTTCTGATAACTCGAATATCTTTGCTTAATGCGAAAAAATACGTGCTTTGTGAAAATGCGGTTGTTTCCCCTTATTTTATTCATTTTATGCAATTCGGACTTTATTTCAAACATTTTCCATAATAATTCAAATATTTTTATCAATATTGTACATATTGGTTTATGCGAATATCATTTAGAACATTCTGTATGCCCCATTTTATATCATGTGAAAAAGAAATAGTGCTGAGCAAGTTTTAATACTTGAAATTTGTTTCTGACTTGTTTTGCAAAGTTTGTGCATTTTAGGCATGATCCACTTGTCTATATTCCTCCATTTCTAAGAGCCTTAAGTCATTTTAGCCATGCCATCTCTAGCTTCATGCCATTTGGATATGCCAGTTCTGACTCCATGCCCTTTAGACATGCCACTTCTGACACCATGTCACTTGTTCATCTCTATCACATATGACAAGAAGGCTGGGTTTTTCGTTTAGATGCTTTAATGCATAGAAACACAGGATGGATAGCATCATTAAATATGAACGGACTACTTAACAGACAAACCTTACATACATACATACTTACATCTCAACAACTAACTACAAAATGACAGTTTAGCTTGCACGTGCTCAGGATTTATACACTTGTGCATGCCCTTGGATAGCTTCTTAAAGGTATATACACACATATTGATCTACACTAAGCACTCCTTTTTCTGTTTGGTTACTTAAGGTTCTTATGTAAATTAGTGATAATTATAACCCCACACATTAGTTAATGAGGACTGAAAAACACACCAATTTGACATCTCATTGTGGCCCATTTAAGGTAAGGACTGCATCCACCTCTCCCAAGAACTAGAGTATGTAAGTGATTTTAACTGCTGAGATCCTCAAAATGCAAGATATCTTGCCCATTCACTTCAATAATATTTCTTTGGATTATGTACTGCTGGCATCATCCTTCCTGTGAGAAGAAGGTACTAACTGCTTTTAGAGCTCATACCTGTCATACAGGAATTTGTTTGGGCAAACTATTTGATCCTTTGGCTGTTTTTGTTGTTTCCTACAGTACCTTAAGAATGTAGGTAGGATTCACTAGATTTGTCTTTTCATGACTTGAAAGTGGATATTTGACTTTATGATTCATATAAAGGGGACTTAAAATGAATTCTGGGAAGTAAAAGGAGAATATGTAAAACAAATTCATATTAGTATGATAGGCCACATAAGAACAATTTCATGGAAAAATATATTAAAATATAATAAGAAGCACTTAGTATAATTCGGATGCATTAAACTAGCACAGAATGACAACACACAATGAAGGTGAAATTTTCACTTATAAAAAACAAGGCTTAACACAAACTAGAATGCTGTTACTTAGTATGCATTAGACAGGCTCAAACTTGATGAGCTAGCCCACAGTATCACACAGTACAGTAGTAGCACATTTAATGAGAAGCTCAGTACATCTTCACCCAGAAGTGTCAAAAGCATAAATATAACAACAAAATTAATAGAGGAATACCATTAATATATGTAGCATATATAAACAATCAGCAATTACTTACCAAGGCTATAGATGAGGGAAAGGTGGACCACACAGCCTACCTAGACCTCACAAAGGCCTTCAACACCATTCCCCACTCAGGTATTATAGACAACTTCACCAGCCTGAACAAAAACCCCTATGTCACGAGATGGGTTGCCAACTGGCTCACGGACAGAACCCACATGGTAAGAGTTGCGGGAGCTAGGTCTGACTCTAAACCGGTTACAAGTGGCGTTCCTCAGGGCTCAGTCTTAGGACCCCTCCTGTTCGGCATATACTTCTCAGAGGTACAGGCAAGCACAGGAGGACTATAGCTGACCAAGTTTGCAGACGACTGCAAACTAGGGGCTATAATTGACTCTGGCTGACACAGACATCCTCCAAAAGGGTCTCACTGAGACAGATACCTGGTGTCAAAACCATGGCCTCAAGCTAAATGCCAAAAAGTGCATAGTCATCCCCTTTGGAAAAAGCAAAGTACTCACAAACTACCACATAGGTGGTAGCCCCCTAAATACAGAAGATGTAATAAGGGATCTGGGGACCCAAGTAGATAGCAATCTCTCCTTTGATAATCGCATTGCCAAAGTGGTTAGAAAATCCTTCTATGTGGTCCACCTAATCACAAAAGGGTTTGCATCCAGATCGAAAGAGGTCATTGGGCCCCTCTATGCATCACTCATCAGACCCATCATAGAGTACAATGCCCCATTTGGGATATACCTTACAAGACACCTGCAACAACTGGAAAGACAACAGAAGTACCTCACCAAGAAGATCAGTAGCCTCAAGCAGATGCTCTATGCAGCTTGACTGAAGAAACTCCAGCTGTACTTGGTTGCATACCGTCTACTCAGAGGTGATCTCTGCCTGACATACAAGGCCATGTCCAACCCAGAATTGATGGACGTGCTCCACCTAAAGAAAACCATATCCCCTCGAGCCACACACTCCAGGGATCAAACCTTCACCACAATAATAAATAGGACGTGCTGGAGGGATAGATTCCTGTCCCAGAGACTTCCCATGCTCTGGAACAAGATTCCAATCTACATTAGGCAGAGCTCCTCACTAACCCTCTTCAAGAGAAACCTTGACGAGTGGATTGGAAATAGAAATTTTACCCCAGGGATCACTTCAATAGTTCTGCTGGACAGAGGCACAGGGAACTAATGTAAGGGGGCAGCAAAAGCCAACACATTCTGGTTAGGCTTATAAATGTCTTCAGGCAGATAGCCTAGTACCTACAAATCTATGAATGTATAAACATGCAATGTAAACTGTAAGCTTCAACATGAAGAAATATCAGCCTAACATTAAAAGTGAAAAACAAATCACTTAAACGGACAGCACAAGTGCACTCACAACAGTGCAAACATAATGTGCCATCTATTCCTGTACAGGACATGACGCACTGCAAATAGTGCATACACATGTGAAGGCAAAATATGTGTTACTCCAGAGCTACATGGAGAAATGAATGATCAGCACAACATAGACAACAGCAAAATGGACAGGTCATACATATGTGTGTATAATGTGCTATGTATGGAGCCACAGCAGTGACAAAGATCACACAACAGATATAAATGAAATAGTTATATGTATATCAAAGGTATACTAGTGTCTTTGAAACATGCAGATATGAAACTGTAGTTGGTATATAGGCAAGGCTAACAATTTATATTTGCATGGACAGAAAGTATACTGACAAAATGCATATCAGAGAACTTGTCCAGTAGATAATTGTACTCCCCATAGTGGGGAGCCACATAAATGCTAATAGCCACAAAGTAGGTTCATTATTCGCTTTGTGTGGCATGTGGTGCCACTTTTGATAGCAGAAGCAGTAACTACAATGTGCAGGTGAGAATCTCAGGTTGTATATCTGCATTCCTATGGAGATCAGACAACTCACACTCAGCACATTATAAAATTAGGTAAATGATGATTCAGTGCCTATTTTGTAAGCTATTTTTCTACTTTTATTTAAAAAAAATCAGCAAACTGACATACTGTATTGGGAATTTGCTCATTTCCTTTGGAGTGGGATGGTTCCTCCTCTATATCCCCCTTACTTGTGTGATAACTTAATTTTCAGAAAAAAATCAATAAAATGGGAGCACACTACATTGGAGTTGTGTATATATATATATATATATATATATATATATATATATATATATATATATATATATATATATATATATATGATGCACCTTTCAACATCTGTGAGACAAACCATATGGATTTCCTCAGCAAATTATTGCTTTATACACTGTGTTAACTAACTTCATTAAGCACATACACAACACCCTTTGACATCCTGAAGATCAAAATAGAGCAGCCCTAAATATGAAACCCATGTGTGGCCATGTGTGTGGCATTTCCCCCTTTTCTGTGATGTTAACAGATTTCTTGAAGGTCTTATAATGTCTATAAGCTAGTTCTGTGGTAGCCAGATGCTTTTTTTGATAAGTCTGATACCACATATTTTCCAAAATTAAAAAAAGAAAAAAGGTTGATCAGGTTGGACGGGGTAAAATGTGGTCAACTGTCACTCACAGTCTGCATAGTTAACTCACTTCTGGGGGATGTTCTTAAAACTATAACAGTCTTCATTGTTTAATAAAAGTTTGGATACTTCAGTACTGACTCCTGTTCATTTTGTAGTGGCATCAACAGTTTATATTTCAACTATAACAGTCTTCTCTTATTTTACTGACATCTGGGTAAGACCCAGAGTAATTTAGAATGAGCATCACTTGCTATTGGAACTAGTGCTTATAAACTGTATGATAAAATCAATGTGCACCCATTTCTATTGTGATATTTGCCATTCCCAAAGCAGGGATGCTTAAGGTGGTACATTCTGGATCTTCAGACATACTTGGCAACTCCTGATTGCATGTTCAATCCATTTATCAGTGCCTGGCCAATAAATGCTATGATAAGTGAGACTTTTCTTCTTAACCATCTCTAGGTGTCACCCATGCAAGTTGCCAGTGACTCAAATGTGTAGTTTTAAAGGAATGACTGCACAAGAACTGCACATCAGAGTACCTTAATATCAAGACTGCTGACTCTTTCTTCCTACAAATTCCAGGAAAAACAAGTTTCCAAGGAGCAGTCATCTTTACTGTTGATGGTAATATCATCACCTTTGGCTAAATTAAGGTCATCTCTCATCTCTTTTTGGATTTCTGCATGTTTCACAGGGAATGATCTACCAGTGCCTAAAAGGGAACCTCTAATTAAGCCTTGTTGACAGATCAAATTTCATTTCTCATAATGTGGAGATGTTATAACAGGACACCATCATTGCAGTCCTGCTTTGTCTCATTTGAGTCAGTGTTATATATGAGTTCCTAAAAAAGAAAGTTCAAGTTTGCAGCTGAACTACAGTAATTTCTGGAATTATTTCATTGGGAAGAAAAGTGCAACTAGTAGTTACTGACTGGTCACTAATGTAAAACATTGTTCACAGAGGTAGTAGCAGAATTTTCTTATAGTTCAAGCTTGTCTAAAATCCTCCTATTCAGTCCAGGTACAACTGTACTCGACTTGAAATGACAATCTCATGTAGGAAAATATTACATGTTCCATTGTGTCCTGCAGCAGAACTGACAACATTGCACCAGTGCATAGTGTGAAGCATCACATGCCGGTCAGACTAGCAAAGAAGGGTCCAATGCATGCAGTGTTTTAGAGGTTAACTGTTTATCAGTCCCCATCATACTGCTGCAGTAGCTGCTAAATTAAATCCCTCACCGAATAATACAGAAAAAAGAATATTTATTATTTTTTACCCAGTGTTAGTGCCATTTGATTGGTGCTTATTGTGCATCTTGAACCTTCCATACATAGACTGAATGATGACTTTTTCTGGTATGAGAACTAGTATTCATCTGTTCCGCACATTACAGTAACTCACATAAACAGTCAAGTTCATAACAGAGTCACTTTAATAAAAGAATATAATATAAATATATATATATATATATATATATATATATATATATATACACACACACACACACACACACACACACATATATATATATATATATATACACACACACACACACACACACACACACACACACACACACACACACACACACACACACACACACACACACACACACACACACACACACACACGAGTATGATGAGTTTGCTGAAAAAGATGGAACTTTCAACTTTTATCACTGCACATAAACAGTTTTAACACTTTGTCACTGTAAATAAACTGTACTAAATCTAAATCAAGTGACAGTGTTGCCTTGCCACTGTTTCTTTCTGTCGTCATATCTGTCTATATGTCTATATGTCAGCAAATCTATATCTTCAGAGAGAACACATATTACAATACCTATTTA
The DNA here is from genome assembly GCF_019279795.1 of Protopterus annectens. Taxonomy (NCBI): domain Eukaryota; kingdom Metazoa; phylum Chordata; order Ceratodontiformes; family Protopteridae; genus Protopterus; species Protopterus annectens. The sequence continues at coordinate 86,297,847 of NC_056742.1, forward strand.
AAATTATTTTTATATTAAATTGTGTCATAGACTAGCATGAAATGCATTCAGAATACTTTAAATAAATGCAATCTTCAGTTCCTAAAATCATTTTAACTATCAAACAGTCTATGTATCTGGCTAGTTTCTTTAATGGTCTTCTATACTGTATTCTGGACAGTTTAACAGAGCTGTTTACTTTGAACATCTGATCTTCCCTTTGGCACAGTTTTTGCTTCTCCATAACTCTACCTGGTTATACAGCTTTATAAGCATTTCTCTAAATCTCTTGACCATCATCATTATAACAGTCTCAGTTTCCTTGCAGCCGTACTGGTTGATGTAATTCTGGTTGCGCATCTTCCTACAACGTAAGCTTTACTGGATTTGTCTTGTTGAAAGGTCTGCAGTTGCTCATATGTAACTTTCCTTCATACCCATCAATAACAACAGACTTTGTTTCTGCTGCTGTTCAGACTACTTCAGCTTCAAAATCCAAAGTTATGCAAGTTTTTTGCACTCTATTTCAGTCTTATATAAGGTAGTTTCCTGCAATTTATGTCATAGTAGTATTTCTCTCTCTCTCTCTCTCTCTGCCAATTTAGTGTGCAACATTTCCTTTATTTTAAGTTAACTGTCTTTGTCAACTATATGGAAGGTGATCTTTCATAGTGAGACCATATTGGTTTCTTGTAATTGGCTGTTTTCACTTCTGCCCATTACGATTTGAGATGCTTCAAAACTGAATACTTGCAATGCAGTATTCTTATATTTCAAAGCTGTGAGATCCATATCCTTATAACATTTGCTACAGTTCATTCCCATGAGATTCTTCATTGTATAAATAGTTCCTTCTACTTAGCTCTAATATAAGCAGTGTGGACTGATTGTCTTATGTTTGAAGTCCCACTTGTACACACACATGCATTCCTGTCTTTTGCATTGTGGACCACTGTCTCATATGACATCAGGCATACCCTGTCTGAAATACATAGATTTCATTCACTAATTACACTTGTACTTGTGTTTGCCATGTTGATTATGGGAAATTTAGAATAATCAGCTATGTGTATAAAATATCCAGCTTCTCTGAAATGGAAAATATTAATGTCCAATGTACTCTATGGAGTACTCTTTTTCTGGCCTGTTGCTATAGTATGAAGTTGTAGATAGTACAGCTCTGTACTACTTGTTCTGTTTGACTTGATATTCCCAGCTAGATCATATACCAGTTACATATATATTTTTTACAACAAACTCTTCTAATATGCGACTCATATTTTCTTAATCATTTGCTTTAATAGTTGAATGGCAAGTATTATTTTGTCAGCATTCAACATAAAGCCCAGAACGTAACTAAATGTCACTTCTTTTTTACTCGAAAGGCTTTTTGAATATGCTTTGCAGGGGCTTTGATATGTTTTCTCCTAAACATCTTTGTTGTAAATACATTCCTGGAATTTATCATATCTATCAGCTCTGTCAGATGCTTGAGCCACTAAACTAACTCATTTTACTTAAGCAGTCAGGGCTTTATCTATTAGTACCAGTAAGCTGGAAAAACTAATCTGCCTTAATGATTTAACAGCTGTATTAGTTTGGAAACCTAATGTTTGTTGAATACTGGCACAGCATACCATAACACAAAGATCATTCTTACTTCTTATAGACTTAAGGGAGCATCATCAATGACTCGGTCACAAACAGAGTACTGCATTTCACTTACAGAAGAGGAAAAATGTGAGTTTTGTTTGTCATTGCCGTGTTTTCTCTTTTCTCCGAATCTGTTCAACCTCAGAGTTGGTATAATATACATTCAGAAAAAAAGAACGAGATCGGGAGTGTAAGGGTTTAATTTCATAATGAGGTGCAAGAGGTTTTGAAACTTTTGTGGGTTTTGTGCCCCCTTATGTTTTGCTTGTTCGTGTTTGTGAAGTTTGCAGTTTTAGAAGTTGTGAAAATGATTTACTTTGTCAAGTATGTGGCAGGTGATCTTTTGTAGTAATTCTCTGTTCATGCTGTTCTTGTCTGCTTGTGACTTAATTCAAACAAATGCATCATCAGTTTTGTTTGCAATACATTCCAGCCTTCATATGACTGTTCATCAATTCCCTGGAATACCCCCAGTGCTGATGTAATAGCAAATAGAAATCTAAGCAATCTGTATCTTTCTAATGCATTATTAAATGTGCACACTTTAGAGCTTGTTTCAGTCAGTTAGTGTCTCTGGACAAAATATTACAGTCTGCACATGTATAGTTTAAATTCAACACTTTTTTTAATTCTCTGCATTTTTAAACATTTCACTTTGTTTTTTTGCATTTGTGTTTGAATGATTTTCTCATTTCACTGTACAGATGCTTTTTTGCTTTGAGTGCCCACAACACATTTCATAATCCTAATAACATACACATTCTTTTTAACGTGATTGTTTTTCGTTTAACACATGTTGTCTGTAAATATATTAAAAATAAGGAAAAGATGTCTCGCATGCTCATAGTTATAGATATTAGACTTGAATTTTAATCACGAGATTTTTTTTCTTATATCCGTTAATGATACACTACCTTGTCACATAACTCTCCTTTTCAAAGCCATTAGTGTTATGATTACACTTAAAAGTTTTTTTCTTGTTTTTAATGTTTTGCTTGGAGTCACTGCTCTTCTTACAGACATACTTTTCTTTAGCATACCAGTGATTTCACATACTTTACCCATACCCACAGCTTTTGATAAGGACATATCTGTTCCAATTTTAAAGCCTAGCCCTTATCTGATCATATCAAAACACAGCTTACTCTGTTTCTTATTAATGAATCATGCGACTGACTAAATTCACAGTCCAGTCTTTGGTTGTAGTCTTCTGCTGTGTAGTATTAGAATCCATCATCTCTCTAAGATCTTGTACCCTTGTAATACATAAAAAGGAGACACATGGTTCTTTTTTCCATAGGCTCTCAATAATTACTTTACTTCTCTTTATGTTATTTTGCCTTTTTTTTCTTCAAGAATGTAACAGTGTTTAATATTTTTAAGGATTTTCTCCAGCTTATATGCAGGAATGTAGTACACTGCAGCTTTTAAGGGTTTATGACTACTGTTCTTGCAATATGAAACAAACTGACTTTCTGGACCCAAAGTTTTAATTTTTCACCTAATTTGCCTTTGAGCAAAATAATTCCTAGTTGATTCCCTTTAGGCAATTTCATCATATATTTTGCTTCTGCACTTCTGAACATACAAACTGTTGAAATAAAATGTACTTATTCAATTCTGCAGATATAATTATTTAGTTCTACAAGTATTTATTCACATGTATCTGGTGTTTGGATGGTGAATGTATTAGTTAAAATGAGCTATCTAGAAGAAATGTGTACCAAATGACATCTAAATTCCAGTAGCTAGCTCATTAACATTAAAATATATGTTCCCAATGTTTTACACACAAAAAGAATAACTATATTTTGTGTCAAGCTAATACTGGAAACACAGACAACTGTATTGTAGAAATGGAAGATTTGTCTCAAAGCCAAAGTGAGAACCAAGCATGCATTTTTATGGTCTATTGTCTGGAAGTAAACGTATTTTGGTCACATGGAATAACTACTCTGGGTGTGGGCATCCAGTAATAAAGTTAGCATTATATACTGCTGACAGATACAATATTTTCACGGTTTACTATTGAAATGTCAGACACCATTCACACAAACTGGGCATGGTAGAAACAAAGATTTCCAGGTCACAGCAGGTCGAACCAAAAATGGTCGGCTCCACAACAGTGAATGCTAGTGTGCATTTGATGTTGTGAGGTCAACATTCTATCTGGACATCACTGTACAGTGGGACTTGGGAAATGTATATATTTCCTCACTGTAGTGCGATCTCAGAGTTTGTATATACAGTTAACAAAGGGCATGGGGGATGCAGGGAGACTTGCCCCCCTACAAAACATTACTTGGGAGTGACTGGAAGGAAAGCTATGCTGGGTAATGTCAACTTTGTTGAATGGAACAGGTTGATATTACCGGTTTTGTTATTGTTGCCTGTCCAGCGTTTTTATTTTCAGCATTTTTTTTCAGTGACATGATCACTTGACAGCATCCATTTTGGGATTTCAATAGAAAACCTATTTTCACAATTAAGAATGACAAACATAGTACAGAGCAGTTAACAGGTCAATGAATTTTTCAAATTATTCAGCTTTCATCATAAAAACGTAATGCCTAAATGGATATAAGTCAGTGATCTAGTAAAAATGTTTATGACTATGACTATAGAAGTCATAGGAATTTCTTTGAAGCATCAGTTGTAAATTTTCAAATAATGTATAGAATTACCATTTTACAAGTCAGTTTTTTATGGATTTCTGCTTCCACCTTAAGCAAACCGATTTCCGAATATGTTCCATTTGACTGTATTGATTCATCATCTTTCCTTTGACTTCCTGTTCTTCTCTACAATTCACCCCTCAGATGTCTGACATTATCACACTCTTCAGATGTCTGACATTATCACACTTACCTTTCTCTACCCATACATCTCCGTGTCTCTCTATTTTACTCTCCACCCTTCACTCCCTGGTGATTATTTTAGTGTACACCTATAAAAAACAGTAGATAATTCTACTGACTACTGCTATTGATTGCATTGCTTTGAGTAAAATATCTGTTTAGTAGAAGGAGTTACTGCAAGAGAAGAATTTCTCCTGATGTTTAAAGTGCACTGATCTCTGAGTGGCCTATCTCTGAGTGGCCTATCTCTGAGTGGCTTAAATTACCTAGAGAAGTGCAGTTAGTAACAACTTGTTAGTGTAGCATTATGTTTTCCTCTTGATAAAAATGCTTGTTTCCACTTGCCAGAATCCACTTTCAGACATTTTTTTTGGATTTACATTTGTGGGTCTCCTCTTAAAAAAAGCTCACTATCCTAGTGAGAGTAACACAGTAAACAAAGAATGCATAAATAAGTTGTTGCTAACCATATCCACTATCGCTCATAGAGTTTCCTAAATTAAATGCTACCACACTATCATGTTGTGATTCTAGCTGTAGAAAATATGTTTTAATACTTACTGTAGTGCAGTGCTACTGTTTTCTTAGGTTCCCTTTAAATGTGACTAAGATATCAATTATGGATTAATTATAACAATGTAACTAGGAACTTAATGTTACCAATTAAATATTACTTTTTACTCCCCAGAACCTGCATGTCATGTGTATTGTGTACTGCTCATTTGTGGTTGGGTACTATTTCTTGATGCAGCTTAAATCCTAAAATCCAGTTGTTATAACAAATAATTAAAATAGCTTTAGTAATGCCATCAAAAATTTATTGTACTTTTTCTTACCATGGTAGAATATTAGTTATTAATTAGGGTGGCACAGTAGGACAGAAGATAGCATTTTTACCACATAGCAGGAGATTTTCCTGTTTCATTCTTCATTGGGATGCCTTCTGTGTGGAGTCGGCCTTGTGTTTGCATGGGGTTCCTCTGGGTTCTTTGGTTTCCTGCCACATTCCAAAGACATGTAGTAGATGTATTGGGCACTCTAAATTGACTAGAAAAGTTACTGCAGCAGGTATAGCCACCTAGTGGTGTAAACCTTGTCTCTAGATGATTGTCACTGTTGAAGTAACACCCCATCCTCATATGCAAAAATGGGAAAAAGGGGCTGCAGATGGATAGGTAGAATATTAAAGCGATCCTACCATGTACCAAACAGGCTGCATCCATGCAAGCATTCTTAGCTTATTGTATTAGGAGTACAATATGTGCAATGTGGAAATATCTGCTGCATGATTCTGGCTAAGAGTTCCATCTTTCTAAAAAAAAATAAATAAATCAAAGTATGCCTATACAAGTCAGAGATGGCCCTTATAATATTACATACATTTTATCTCAACATTTTTGCCATTGTAGAAAAACAAGTTGATAGATGTATGATTGGTATGAGAATCTGTGTACATGCTGCCTTCTGACAGCAACAGAATTAGAGCTTAACACAGACTATACTTTATCCTTAAACCTGACTGAATCTGTATTGTACCATTTTCTTATGGGTATGTTTGCTTTAGTTATCAAATTAATAGACTGATACCACATGCAGTACATTTATTAAAACCTGCTTATGCAGTTTGAAAAGTAAAATTAAAATTTGAACCAAAAGAATATTAAATGAATTTAATAAATCATATCTAAATGATTTGCCAGTTTGTACCAGTCATATCTATTAAATGTTAAGATAATCCAGAATAGTCATTGTTATAATTAATTTACTATTAAATCCTGCCAAGGAATTTGTGCTATGTACATTTCACAAATGAATCTCCTACAGATAGCCCAGAGTTTTTACAACTAAAATAGTTGGATGTAGTCTAACAATATTTTTACTTTCAGGAGGTTAATCTTTTTCACCAGTGGCAGGTTCAGGTCTTGCTATTTTTATGCCATCTGGGATGTTAAGAATTGCCAGGCCCACCTGATCATGAATAATCGTCTCTATATTAGAAGAATAATACACAAAAAGTGTTTCACTGAGTTAAGTATTTGATATGCTGTACCCCCCACACATATATTTTCTTGTTCCATTCTATTTTTATTTATTTGTTTATTTAGTATTTTAAGTTCTTTTTGCAACTGTTAATTATATACCCTGTTATATTTTGTAGTTTCTATGTCAGTTGAAAAAAAGCTATTTAATGTTTCCATCATTTTTGATATTGTTAGCAACAGACATTAATTATTTACATACAGTTGTGGTAACATTTTCATTATTATGTATACATATTTGAGATAAACCTTTTTCCTTATGGGTGACTTTTAATACTGGAGAAATCTTTAATAAAAAATGTAGGAGACATCCCTGTTTAATGCATGAAGTTTATATGTATATTTTTGTCATTAAAAAGTGATGTAATGATATACATATTATCTGGGATTTGCAACTTTTTTAGCATTCTGTACATAAAATGTCTACTTGATTTACTGAATGCTTTATAGCCATTCACAGATTGCAACGCTGTGTCTGTACAAAATTTTGAAACTACATGGAAAAATACAGCCTGGACTATTTAATGAACCATGTATATATTTTCATTTGCGAAGAACTCAAACTGAGCAAGATACAAATGTGGGAAAAAATATCTAGAAACAATTTATAACTGGAATCTAAAGGTAAGACTGGGTGGAAATTTTCTTTTTAATTTTTTGTGTCCTTTCCTGGCTTCAAGCCTTTTTACAAAAATCATCCTAATTAATATGGGATACAATATTAATGCACCTTCGTGTTGAATAACATCTACAACATTTAAAAAAATCTCATGTTGCTCTGCATCATGATATAGCATTGCTCTATATTGCACTCCTTAATATATCACTCTAATATAATTTTCATAAATAGCTTAAAAACTTTATTTTAAGCTGTTCATTTAGATGGATCATTTCCCATTTCACCAGTTTCTTTTCTTATGCTTAGGTTAAATGTTATAATACTACTGTTTTAGATACTCAAATTGTTTCAAAGATGCCACTAATTTTATATTATCAGTCTTCATGCAATCATATCATAAAATCATAGAATGCATACTCCAACCAATTCTGATGGATTTACTGCACATCAACAAGTAAAATGCCTTCAGAAATACTCAGTATAAGTATTTAAATCTCTTCTCCAACATCAACAGATTAGTTGGAGGGGCCAGCAAGTTTCACAGAGGATACCACTGCTCTGGAGCAGACTTCCTATCCGCATAAAACAAAGTTCATCCCTGTCCATATTCAAGCACAACTTGGATCTATGGATGGGAAACAGAAAATTTACCCCAGGACTGTTTCAAGCACTACTAATGGACAGAGGCAGTACCTAAATGCTTTAACCCATTCAAGGGTCCCCTTATATTACCTATGGTATAATTCCAGTAATTCTCCTTAGGAGTAATATATAATTATTAACCATGGGATGGGTAAGGTCAACTTTAACTAAATTGGATAGGTTAATTTGAGTGCAACAAGAGAAATTGTCTAAGCTTAAAATGTCGCACAAGGACAGCTAGCCTTGTACTGTCCTTTAATCCTATGAAACTAAAAGTCTTCAATTTTCCTAATAATCTCTTTGTGCTATAAGGAAAATACTGTGTTATTAAATTTAATGTAACCAAATTCTTTAATTCTCTTATCTTTTCATTTCAAGTTAATTAAGGTATTCTGAAAGGATTTTCAGAATAATGACATATGCAATCAATTTTGTTACAAAATAAGAAACATAACCTGCTGTAGAAAAACGTTTTGTACTGAAGATGTGTGTGTGTGTGTGTGTGTGTGTGTGTGTGTGTGTGTGTGTGTGTGTGTGTGTGTGTGTGTGTTTGAGAGAGAGAGAGAAGCAGTATTAGGTTATTTCCAATGACAGAAGTCAATATAATCATTATGCTGAAAAAGCCAAACATGATTTTATCATTTCCTGTAGCCTGCATTTGGTTTAGTTGAATATTAATGTATGCAGCTGAAACTGCTTTATGTGAATTCAACTGATTATAACCCCTTGTCCAAAACTCATAGGAATTCTGAATATCTAATAAATAGTGCATACCCAGAAACTAACACAAGTATTTCCCAACGTTGATAAGTTCAGTTATAATATGTGATTAATATAATCTTTAAAACAATCTATAAACTTTGACAAATATCAGTCTGAAAGAGCAGCAATACTTCTTCACATATTATCTTAATTTGCATAGATTTGCTTAAATTACTTACATTACATTAATAAATATGTTTTATATTTTAGTAAATACAGTAGATGACTTGTAAAGCCATGAGAGAAAAAAAATCTAAAACACTCAAGATATTTTTGCATGTTTGTATTTTTAATATATGGTCAAGACAACTAACATTCTTTGAAAAAAATAGTAATCATATGTACTCATTCATAAAAATTAGTGTGAGAGACAGAGAGAGAGAGAGTTCCAAACCTAAAACAGCAATCATAAATTTTGGTTAAAACAAACCAAAGGGTGTCATTAATTGCTCCCCTGAAAAAAAAAAAAGGAAAAAAAAAAATAGCTGTATGCAAGTACCCATTTTCTGAAGAGAAAAACATAGTTAAGGGCTTTAAGGAGTTGTTTTCCTTTTCTTTGTCAAACTTTGGTCATCTCCAAAATTATATATAGTATATCAAAGGATACGCCACATTATTTATTTAAAAATAAGAGATCCTGCTCAGCTTGTGTCAGTATGGAAAACAACCTTTTATTTTATCTCTTAAAAACTTGTGTGCATTTTCTTTCTTTCTTTCTTTCTTTCTTTCTTTCTTTCTTTCTAAGAAAATTAACAATTCTTTTTTTTCTGTAGTCTTAGTTGGTAAATCTTAAAACTAGATGTGAAAGACTGGCTAAAGGATTTTTTACACACTGTTTCATAGCTTCCTAAAAGACTACGTTCTTAATGAGAAAAACAAGTTTTATAATTGATGTTCTAGTAATTCTGGGTTTCTGAGGACCTATGCAATGTGCAGTAGCATTTTTTTATTTCTATTTGAGCTCCTGAATATCATCCCTAAGCAAGTCAGCAGAAATCTTGAAAACTGACTTTTTCGGACTTTGAGATAAGTCCCAGTATTATGGTATTCCAACAAATCTTGAGTTATATCTTCTTGATTTTGCTTCTGAGTCTAACCTTTAACGTGAATAATTTAATGCAGCTTCTTCTCTGTGGAGAACTTATTAGCCTGCAGTACTTGAAATGTAGCTATCAGTTATTTATTTCTGGTGTTCAAGAAATGGTACCTGTCTTGACTGACTATCTAACTGGATTTGATCTGCATGCTTCATGTAATTTATTTTAATCTGAAGATATATTTTGCAGTACAGATGGATTGACTTCTTTTGTAAAGTTAAGTTAAAAGAGTTCTCCACTTCTCCCCCCACAAAAGGCTGAAATACAGAACCAGATTTGCTGTCTGTTGTTATAGCCTGAGAAAAACAAAAACATTTTAAGTACTGTCAATTTTAGTTACATACTTCTCAATACTTTAAGCCCCTGGGAGCCTACATTTTCTCTCTACAGCCGTAAAGGTTAATATTTCTTGAAGAATATGTACTGGAGAACATTCTTTTAAACTGACTGTTGCCATACAGCTATCTTTTGTCTCATCCAAAGTACCTGAAACACCTGTTGCATTGACTTTTGCTATCTCTTTAAGTGTGCCTTCTGTTCACAGGTCATCAGTATTCCCCATCTTTCTCCAAGATTGATATGGGTTTGCAGTAATTATGTTGCCTCAGAGAAATTAAATAGTCTAATTCAGTGGTCTTTGCACTGGAGGATTTTATCTGTTTCTGAAAGTGTGTTTTTTATGGAGTCTGAGGGGTATTTATTATTTTATGTTTTACTACTTTCTTGAAAAGACTACAATAATATGAACAAACTGCTATATCTCCATCATATTTATATGTAGCCAAAATCAATCCAATGCATCTTGTAGACTCTCACTTTGGTGAAGTTCATCTTGCCAAAGCAAATGTTTGAAGACTTATATACTGATCAAAATTTCTAAAGTGTTTCTGAGTATACTGTTAACTTGATTATGTAGTGGTGTGAGAGATCATTACATGCCTATCTAGTATGTTGTTAAATGCATTTAGCATTTTTACTTCACTCATTTCTTCTCATCCACCTTGCTCCTACTTCATCTGCCACATGCACTCTTGAAAACCACTGTGGAGACCTTCTCTACCTCACATTCTAGTGGTCCATTCTCAGGGTTCATAGGTTCATAAGGTTATACTAGGCTTATAACCACCAGGATTTTTACAAGCCTAGCCATTCAACCCAATCCTGTTTTGTCCTAGAGTTCCTTGAATGACTATATGGTGGGGTACATTATGTGGGGGGAAGGTATGTCAGTTGGGGATTAATTTACTTACTGTTTACTTCTGCCCATCAGAGACATTGGGGCTATATCATGGGTGAATTTGTGATTTCCTATCCAATGATCAAGGTTTCTTTTGAGTAGGGTCAGGGATGAACTACTTTGCTTCACATAGATAGAGAATGGGTGGAGATCTACAAAGTTTGGCTTTTCACAGATCTAGGGATATAACTGTTCCCTTCAGCCTGCTGGCTGTGTACTCTGTACCTTGCTGTGTCCTTCCTGTTCAGGACAAACCTCTTCATATTTCCTTGTTGTGTTCATTTGCACTAATATCATACCAATCATTTCTTATAATTTCTAATGAGAAGAGGTCTAGCTCCTGTAGTCACTGGCCATATCTTTTACCTCTCTCCTCCATAACGTCCTTGTGACTTTCTTTTGGAATTCTTCTATCAGGCTGATATTCCCTGCCTCGTATGTCTTGCCAAACTACATACACTGTCCTAGGAGTGGCCTTGCTCAGGCCCAGTACAGCGTAAAGCATCAGCTCTTTGTTTTGGTGTCTATCCCTCTGATAGTATACTGCAGCATTCATATGGCTGTAGGGTTGCCAGCTTTGGCTATGTCAGAAAATGGAACACAGCCACCCCTTATACACCTCCAATAACCCATTCACTCTACATCTATCCTGCATACTCTTCCCACATTCACACCTATTTTGTAACATAAATGGGTATGTTACTGTGAGACATAACATCCTTTGTCTTTTTTTTTGCCAGTATCAGGCTTGATTGCTTGTCTTTAAAGTGATGGTTTTCTTTAAAAAATTCAGTCTAAGGTGGTGTTTTCACAAACCTTGGCATTCTGTTTGTGCTGCCAAAAGAACAACAAAGTTTCTACAGTGTTTTAAACTAACAGGCAGTCATTCTCTTTAACAGACAGTTCATAGAAAAGAGACAGGTGGTAAGCCTAATTAGCTGCTACCAGTGCCCTATCACTCTGCTGATTGTAGTCCATTCCAGTTTTGATCACCATCCCATGATTCTTTCTCTGCTGTTATGCCATCAGTCTCACTCCATGTGCTGATACTTCATGCTAGGTTTGCTGTTTCCTGAGTGTAGTATTTTGCAATGGTGTGCACTAAACCGCATCTGCCACCTTCAACTCACTTAGTCAAACATTACCACTCCTTTCTTAGACTTTTTCAAATATTGCAAGTACTGCACCTAACTTAGTGTTATCAGTGAAGATGTTCATTCTGTTCTCTTTTTCCACAGATGTGTGTGAAACAAGTACATGAAAAAGTACTGAACCCATGACTGATTCCTGCAGTACCACACTAGTCAATTTCCTTATTTCAAATATCATAGCTCCCATCAGAACCTTTTGTATAATATAATTTAATCAAGAATAAATCTAATTCCTTATCCTTGATACTTCACACATCCTATCTAGTTTCATAGTAGCTGTCTGTATAGGACCAAGACAAAATTCCTTGGTGAAATCCAACTAGATCTCATCTACCAGTGCCCCTGTGTCACATTCTCCTTTAAGCCATTTATAGAAACTGTGCTGGTTTGAGTGACAGCTTCACCTGGGCATTAACCTGTGCTGGTTGTTTTCATTGATATTGTTCTCCTCTAGGAATGCAACTACTATTTTCATATAGATTTTCCCCATAATTTGTGTGAGATTCCCTGCCACTGGTCCCAGGCTGACAAGCCTGTACTTCCCTGAATACCCCCTGTCCCAACCCCACACAAACACACATACATAAAAGAGTGCTACGCTTGCTGTCTTCAGGTTCACAGGCATTTCTGCAGTGAACAGTGATCTATTAAAAACCTCGGTTAGAGAATCAAAGGAATCAGCCAACACAATGTCCAGACTACTGAGGTCACTGTGATGCAGCTCATTGGTTTCTGTTCTTTATTAGCCACCCTTAACAAAACCGTTTCCGTCATGATCTCCTCCACTTTATCCCAGTATTTACCTACTGTGCACCTCTGTTTCCACATTACCTCCCACTTTGATGATGCCCTTGCTTTGCTTTCTTCCATAAAGTCAAAAGTAGTAATCATTTAACATCTTTGCTTTCACAATTGCTTCGTAATCTCTTTGCCACCTTTGCTTAGCATGACCATGCCTGTTCCTCCTTTTTTCTTGCTGCTACATAAGTTTTCCTCCTGATTGTGTTTGACAATTCCTTTTCAGCTTGTACCTTTGTGGTATCGCTTCCTTTGATATACTTCTACTTGTCTTCACACTGTGCCTAATACACTCCTCCCTTCCTCTGGTTGTACACCTATTTTTTTGCTGTAAACTGTAGCCTTGCAGCACAGCTCACTTCTTTTTACTTCTTACCATTTGCCCCATAGCTCTGATCACTGCATCCCCGAACCACTTACATAGATTCATTATCATCATCATCATCATCAACAACAACAACCCCCTTTTCTCCCATCTTCTACATTGGTTTGAGGTATCATGTCAACTGTCACCATCTCTCTTGAGTTAATGCCACTATCATACCTTCTTCAGCAGTCATGCCCGTCACAGGTCTTCTCTCACACAACTCATCTATCTTTTTGCTGGGCAACCTCATTTCATTTTGTCTTCTTCCTGTCAGCCCCAAATCCTCTTCACCAGATTGTCTGCTTCCTTGCACATGTGCCTGAACCACTGTAATCTGTTCTCTTTGACCTTCTCTTCAATTGGAGATACTTGGGCTGTTGCTCTAATGTCCTAATTTTTTTGTTTGCTCCACAGTTTACATCCTATCACCCATCTCAGACATTTCATCTCCATCACCTCTAGCTTCCTCAGCTCCTCTGCTTTCACTTTTCAGGTTGCTGTACCATACAGTTGTAATGGTTGCACCATTATTTTCTGTACCTCACTTTTCACCTTATTTGAGAGTCTGGTTATTTATTTGTTTTGTGTGTGTGTTTATTCCGTGCTGCTTCCCATTCATTTACCCTTCTCTGGGTTTAAGAACTGATTGGGAGGGACTGTTAGTTAAGCAGTTGCCAGAGTTTTTTTTTTTTTTGTTATGGTGCTCAGAAAAGGTGAGAGACAAATAGAGGTTCTGCAAAAAAGAACTGGAAACAAATTGCAGATCGTGTTGCTGTGTGTGAGACACTCATGGCAGAGGGCCCTGCAACTTGGCAACTAACATGCACAGTGCTCCCTTCCATTAGCAAGACATGCATGCTTACATAAATGCCTTCTTCAGGAAGCTATGCCTGCTCAGATGATTTCTGCATATACCCAGTCTTTCTGCTGCATACCATTCCCTTGTGCTCCAGCAGGGGGCAGTGTTGCAGCAAATCAGACTTCCGCCTTTTGCCTCAAAATGGGTGAGATGAAATAAGCCATTTGCTCCTATCCCCCAGTCTGGGTCCTCTAGCAGCCAAGCCACTAGTTGATCCCATGTTAGCTGAGTCATAGTCAGGATTTTATCCCTCTTTGGTTTAATTTTTCTAAGTCTTTTCCATTTCTAACACCATGATGGGAATGGACTACATTCCTAATTCAGGGTACTGTTCATGAAATTAGTATTGCTTCATTATTTGGATGTTAACAAAGAGTGCTCTTCTCAACACCAGCAATGTGCCCAGAATTGGTTCTTCTGTAATTAATAAGGGGTTATATGTATTGGTATTATACACATATATACACTTCATCATTCTCTATAATGCTTTGTGTTTCAAGTTTGTAATGATTCTCAGCTACATCTATACATTAGTGTTTGCACAATCCTCAGTGCAATAGTCTGCCACATTATTGTGCCTTTCAGTATATAGGGCCTCTGCCATGAGTGTCTCACACACAGCAACAAGATGTGTAACTTGTTTCCAACTCTTTTTTGCAGAACCTGCATTTGTCTCCCACCTTTCCTGGGGATTATGTAAATCAACTTGTATGTAGTCCTCTATCCAGGGCCGACATTGTTAACATTTCATCTTTTGGTTTTAATTCACCTCTCCTTAACCATTCCTACATCACATTTCGGTCAACATGTGGTTGTACCAGGAGATCTCTGTGCTTGCCACCATATTTATGGATTTTCTGCATTTCTTTCCTTTTCATCTGATCCTTCTCCTTAAAGTTTTTTTGTTTTGTTTTGTATTTTTTTAGCATATTCAGTTTTTGTCTGATTTTTGTCTGCTTCTAGTTTGATTTCTATTCCAGCTTGTCAATGAAATTCTCCTGGTAGCTAAGCAAAGATGTCACCTTAAATGACTTCTGCTTATGTTTTGAAACTTTCACTATGTTTGGATCTGATAAAGTCAGCAAATATGTATGCAGTCACATGACTGCAGATCTATACATGTAATCAGTTTTGAGGATGCCCATACTTCCTTCAGACTGAAGAATATACATGGGCATGTGTGTGAGTAGTTAGTTTGTTTACAAAGGTAGTACACTGATCACAATAGACCATTAGCAGACACAGCCTGGGTGAAGAAATTTGCAAAAAATAGAACAAATTCACAGATTAATCACAAAATGTAGATAATTTCATTGACAATTGATACAATATGTACATATTATTAATAAACTAAAAGAATAAACATGAATTAATTTTAGTAATAAACATGAAAGTGAAGCAGCAGGTGAGAACAGAAGGTCAAAGTAGGTGAAGAGAGAGTTAGGTTATATGTTCATTGAAAAAGCACTTTGAATCACATGTTTTGACTGAGGTGTCTTGAGTTGAGCTCTGAATGTGAGGAAAGATGAGACTTCTTTTAGGTGGGGGAGCGGGATTGCCAGAGTGTGTGTACAAGAACAGAAAAGTAATGATTGGTACATTGATTTTTGGTTTGGTGTGCCTGGAGTGAGGGAATTAATTGGGAGAGATTGCAGATATTGTAGGGACTGGTTTTATTATGGAGTTTGGCTGCAAGAGGTAGGAAGATAGTTTGAAAAGAAGAGACCCTAGGAGTACCTCAACTTTGTAGCAGACAGTCATTTGACTTTGGAGATGGTGATGCAGTGGTGTTCCTGATGTGGGAAATTGGAAACAAATTGGAAAATTTTGTGTTCAATGGACTGTAGAGAGGTGAGGTTTTTAGAGATTGTGGCTATGATGGACAACCTTTACTCAAGTTAAGCAAGGAGGACTTCTTTGCCAATTTCATATCTAGCTGATCTGGAGATTAAGGGAAATATTTTCCAAGACCAGAATAAAAGAGAACTGATTTTTTTTCCTGGTGTTTTCAATGTGGCTTTGGAAATCAAGTGACTGGTATAGCCATAAACTTAAGTAGTTAAAAGGTCTGGTTGTTTCTATTGGGAAAGCATTGAGATCTCCAATGTTTGGATTTTTAGGAGTTTTTGTCAACTTGTTTGAAGTTCCATATATCAAACTTTTTGTTTTGGAAGAGTTAGAAGTAGCTTATGGTTATTTAGCCAAGTACAGAGGGAATGGAGGTCAGATTGAAGCTGGGGTTTAATAGCTGAATGTGAAGGATTGGATCAAAGAATAATCATGTCATCTGCATACAGAGTTTCAGGAAGGTTAGTTCAAATAGTAGTTTTTTAATAAAGATTCAGAACAACAGTGGGATGATGGAGGTGATAACAATGAGCAAATTTTAACTCTGAAATATTTATTTGTTAAGAAATGTTGGAATCAGGTGACAGTGTTGAGGCTAACCCCAATTTCTTGGACAGAGAATAAAGGAGCAGGGAATAGTCAATAAGATCAAAAGCTTTGGGAAGGTCAGTGATGAGAGCTCAGGAAAGGTTTCTTTTATTCATGTTGAGAAGGATCTCATCTATAAGTGACCATACTGCTGTGACTGTACTCCAGCCAGTCCAATATCCACGATGTTTAAGAGTGAGGTGGTGGTACTGCTGGATTTAGCTGACCAGCTAGTTATAGATTAGTTTTTCAAATATTTTTCCCAAGTGTAGGGAGAATGGAGATAGGGAGGAAGTGAGAGGGATTTTCTGGCTGAGGCTGTTTGTGAAGGAGTTAACAAGAGCAGTTTTCCATGGTTGGCTCTGTATTTTGAGTTAAGCAGATGTTATAAATATGGAGAAGAGGTGTTCTACATAAATACATTTTTGTATATCATTTGATAAGCATAAAGCATTTTACTTGTTTTTATGTCAATTGATTCAATAATTTTTGAGGTCAATCGATCACCCTAAAAATGTAAATTGAAAAAGGAAGAACAAATTGATTTACAGCTTGGGCTTTATTTCTAGGGGTCTATATTATGTGATCAAAGAGTCTGCTCTTTGAGCACATAATAATCAACAAATACACAGTGAACGCTGTAAACCGCGAATGACCACTTCCGCAAATTTTTCCTCGGGAAAAAATTCAATTGGCTGTTACCGGCAATTTCCCTTTTCTTCAATGCAGAGCGATCTCAGAATTGGTATATTTAGTTAGGGGGTGTGGGGATGAAGCCCCCCACTTGAATAGTGTTTTAAAGTTTGTTTTTTTACGGCCACGTGATTTTTTCCTGAGGAAAAGATTTGCGAACGTGGCCGCTCACGGTTTCCAGCGTTCGCTGTATATTTATCAATTATTATGTGTTCAAAGAATAGACTCTTTGATCACATAATACAGACCCATTTCTAGATATCAAGGTAGTTTTTAATATCCCTTTTAGTCTTCTTAAGCATTCCTTCTTGGGCTTTATTTGCATTTGTTCATCTTTTAGTGATGATCCCTCATCTATTCCTAAATATTTATTGGAAATACAAAGTTTCTTTATATCACATTTCCTATCACAGGTTGATATTTGCTTTGGTGTTGTAGTTTTCCTGTTTTAAATAATGCTTTTGCATATTTATCAAGTTCAAATGTCATTCTTATATCACCTGAGCATGTTTCAGCCATTTTATAATTGTGCTTTCAACTCCTCATCTGATGAACTGCACAGTTTTAAGTCATTCAGAAAAAA
This sequence comes from Protopterus annectens, assembly GCF_019279795.1. Classification (NCBI taxonomy): domain Eukaryota; kingdom Metazoa; phylum Chordata; order Ceratodontiformes; family Protopteridae; genus Protopterus; species Protopterus annectens. The sequence goes on from NC_056742.1 coordinate 86,315,620, forward strand.
AAATAAATTATAAATCTTTAAACGAGGTTGTTTTCTGAGAGCTGAATTGTAAGCATGGTATCAGCTTAGTGGATAAAGGGCAAGACAAATCAGCAGTGATGACAAAGAATCACTCTGTAATGCCCCCCTTTGAATTATTATCTCTGAGATAATAATCTGCCCTTTTCCATGGAGGCAGGCCATATGTTTCCCCAGGCAGCTGGTAAATTGATTGACAAAACAAATGAAAAACAGGTTTACTATCATTTTGTTGATCACAACTTGTGTGATTTTCATTTGTGCGAAAATGTCGATTCACACTATACAAACATGAATACCGTAATGTTGAACCATACAATAGCAGGGTCTATATTGGCAGACCAAAGATGCATTCTTTCGGATGCATCTTGGTCGAACTTAAAAGGCTGAAAATGCAAAATATCAAAGAGGCTGTTAAGCAAATTCTTTCCCTGGGAAAGAATTCGCTTGGCCGCTTTGGTACTTTGCTGTTTTTGGCACTGTAGTGGGGTCTCAGAGTTGGTAAATTTAAGTAGGGGGTGTGTGGGGGTGCAGCCATCCACATCGGTGGGGGTGAAGCCCCTGCACTTAATGTCATGTTTGAAATTGATTTTTATTTATTTTTTTTTGTTGTTGTTGTTGAAACAGTGATTTTTTTTCCCCTTGGAAAAAAAATCACTGTTCTGACACTTCAACATTGTAAGCTTTTGCTTACATAGGATCAATCAATCACCGTTCACTTTTTTAAGCATTTGGTGATTTAATATAGACCCCAATAGCGAATCCAATACAGCATTCACTGTTGTAAGGTTCGACATTGTGGTACAGATCTCACTATAATGGGGATCGGGAAATGTATCCTTGCTCTCACTATAGTGTGATCCCGGAGTTTGTATATTAAAGTAGTGGGGGGGTGCAGGGGGGCTTGCCCCTCTACAAACATGTTATTCACTGTGCAATGCACAGTAATGTTTTTCCCAAAAGTGTGGTGACTCTTCGAAAATGTCGAAGTTGACATTTGCGGTCACCACATGTCAACTTTATTACCGTTCGTTCTTTTGATTTTCATGGTTGTGGTTCAAAATAACCACTGTTCGCTGTTGTGTGATCTGGTTAATTGACAGTAAACCTGAAAACTATTATGTTCAAATTTCTAAGGAGTTCTGCTACTTATAATATATTCTTCTATAACTTTTATTCCTTGTGGATTCATCTCTTTCAGGTTGGAATTATGTCTACACTTGTTGCAGTGTGGCTTCCCATGAGCTGACCCCCCCCCCCCAGTCTGTGGAAAAGTTTTAGTGCTTTTCCTGCAAGTGTTTGTCATCCCTTCTGTGGTAATTAGTTATATGATAGAAAGCTGCACTACATAAAGCTTAGAAATGTACCACTCATAAAACTTTTCCTGAATCTCCACCCTATGTCCAAGTTTCAGCTGTAGTTTCATACAATCTGGTTCCAGTATAGTAGACCTACCTTACTGGTATGAGTCCTGCTCGCCTCTGTCTGTTCTGTTCATGTTAGTAGGACTGGACTCTCCTGCAGAATTTGATCATCCAACAGTTAAGGTTTGGTTCCAGTCATTCCATCCTAAAGGCTTGAGACTTGTATCTGAGCAATTCTGGTGTGATTTTAATTTATTTTATAGCTGGAAAGCTTAAATGTCACCAGAATGCTATTGTTACTTTTTTGTTTTCCAGTACTGCCTTTGTTTATAAATAATTAGAACTACTACAGTCTTAGGTATTCTGGACTGTTGGTTTGTAATGTTTAGCAATCTCCTGTATGGCAAGTTCCTTATTTCCAGCATGCCCGTGTTTTCATGTTTTTATAGTCCTGCTCATAGCACTTGGTTTTAGAGTGGGTTATTTTGTGAAGTTTTTGGAATAGTTGCACAAAACAGCTTTATGGCAACAAAATAGTTTTGGGATCATGAGTAACACTGACACCTTATGTCAATTAGAAATCAGTTACATTTACAGCAAATGGTTCCTGTATGAGCTTGTGTGCATGCACCTCACATGGAAATATTTATTTATTTATTTATTTATTTATTTATTTAAATGTGTTAGCCGGGTTAGATCACTGATACACGAGGTCTTACTTCAAGTTCACCCTATGTGGAGAAAACACAAATGCAAAAGCAAGCAGGTCAATTTGGTAGAAAAAAAAAGACAGCATCAAAAATTCATAATAAAAATGGCGACTTTTGTAAATGAAGATGTTTAACAAGTCTATGTTAGATAATTCCATTGTATCGAAACTACATCAATGCAAATAGCACAAGAGTAATGTAGAGAGATAAAATAAAATTGAGAGGGAACCACACTGATACAGATCAATAAGAATGAGAAGAGTTAAAAGAATGAAAGGAAGAAATGGTGATTTGGAGAGGATCTGGCTGGGATGAGTCGATAACGTTATGAAGGAGTGCTGTTGGATTAGCGCGAATAAAGTTTAGTTTGGGGGGATAACGTTGAGAAAGGAATTATCATGGCAGAATGCATATTCAATGGTTGGCAATCATATAAGATAAAGGAAAAGTAGTAATATTGCTGTTTCTCTTTGCTTACTTTAGGGTACAGCTGTTTCAGAGATTGACATGAGTAACTAGCCGTTATGTTTGCCACTCAGATATTTAGATCAAAATGTACTGTCAAAATGGACAGTATGACATTTGGTTTTGATACTGGAGTTATATAACAGCTTTCCACTACTAACAGTAACCAGAGCCTGGAAATTTCCTTAACAAAGTGCAGTCTACTATAAAGATATGTTCCCTGTTTCACTTGACCAAAGCAGCTCTCTAGCCACTTTAGTTCAGATGTATGCAAAATGATTCCACAGTGTCTCCAGTGACAGCAAATTAGAATACAGATGCTATAGATGTCAGGCAGGTGCTACAAAGACAGTCACTACTAATGACAAGCAACATTAAATTTGTAGCTAGCCATTCCCCCATTTTGACAAGGTATACTATTTCAGAATCAGTGGGTGCTATCTCTAAATAATGTAGATAGGTAGATAGTCCAGTCTTATACAATATAACATAACCTGGTAATACAGGAAGATTGTTTATTATTTAATGTTTAAACTGTGATGTATCTGCATTGTTTCTACGTCATCTGTACAACACAAGAGCATCTACTGCCTACTTATAGTACAGAGAAATTCCTTAACTGGAATGGATACATGCAAGCCCTGCTATGACCACAGTGTTGAAGAAATTGTTAGAAAATATTTAAATCTGTCTGGGATTTCTATGCAAACAAAAACAACAAGGACCAAGAACCTGGTTATCTCAACATTACAAAGCTACTTACCTAACCTTGCAATATCAGTGTTTGGATAACATTTTCTAATAGCAGCATCCAACAGCATGAAGAACATGGCTAAAGCACTATGGTGCCCTTCATTTCATAGGGGCTGAAGTAGAAATGGTTTTAGACCCTGGGGATTAGTGTCTTCATTAGAGAAGCTTTGCACCATTACAGGGAAGAATATACTTTCTAGGCATAGTGTATTAATATACAGGAATTCTACCTTCACACTATTCATACATAAGGTTGGATTGCAGAAGTGATATATTAAATGATATATTAAATGCGTCCAAGCTGGCCACTAGTAAAATGTGTAAATGTAGATGGGTATCTCAGTATGAATAAACATTATTTTTCTTCCTCTTATACTTATCCTCCCTAATTTCTCCTACTTCCCTGTATTATACACATTTTATAACCCTTTTATATCTTTTGAAAAGCACATCCTACCCAACTTACTAACGTTGAAGCTCTATCTCTTTCCCTTGGTAATAATCACTGTATTTTTACCCTTTTTCAACTCAGTTCTCAATTTCTGCATCTTCTTTATTTCTGTATAACTGAAGTTGATGAAATAATTCTGCAAGCATATTCATCTTATGTACATTACATAATGTATTTATCTTGTTTTGGCACTAGCCTGATGTTAACTAGTTTAAAGTGGAGCTTTTCTCACCGGGCCTCTACTGTAAATGGACATGTATCCAGCTAGACTAGCCCGGTCAACAAATGTAAAATAAAAAATCAATAAAAATAAATAAATAAATTACAAAAACAGTTTAGAATCAGACATATTGTATACCTGAGCTCTTAGGCAAAGCGTTCATATAACAGAGCTACTTAGTTCCTCTTATTGAATAGACGCAAGTACACTGTTATTGCAGTGCAGGTTCTGGAGGTAGAAGAATTAAAGTTAAAGTATCTCCTATGTATAGAAGTTAAAGGTAGATACATAGAGGGTCATTGTGGGTGATACAAAGGGTACCGATGCAGAAGCTAGAGTTTATAGTTCTTGATGTAAACAATCTATGACTCCTATCCTTGAGATAGAGGCATCTCAGGGAACATATATTGAATATTTAGATCCCCACTAGCGTGCCATCTTTTTTTCTTTTCTTTTTTTTTTTGGCTTCCTGATAAGTTACATTTTGTTCATCTCAGTATATTGTTTGTAGTATCTCTTACAGTATGATAATTTCTTCTGCATGTAGTATTTTGAATCAGTGAGAACTGCTTTTAAGTCTTTTACAATATTTGAAATCAGGCATGCCACTGAAATACTATCTGCTAAAAAGAAGTGGAACTAAAGTCCAGTTACTGTTCCTACTTCAGTATGTCATTGTTTTTTTTTTTTATTGATAAACTCAGCATCTCATTATTTGTAATTTATGTTATCAAGTGAATGCTATGGAACCTTATATAATGTATGGTATTCACATTTGTTAGTGTCTGCAGCATGGAACCTGACTAAAAATGGTCCTTTGAATCACCTAACTCATCAAGCTAATAAATTAATTAAAACATGAATAAAGCTAAGCATAAGATAGACTGCAATTTTCCTTGATATGTTGCAGAAAACAGCAAGAAGCTTACTTTCATTAATTATAGCAAGATATATCAGTGGAGGAGGCCATTTTGGATAAGACATATCAGAGTATATTAGGAGGTCTGACCAAGCAGAGTGTCACTGAAAAGAAAACTGCTTCTCTTCAGTAACTGAACATGTTTGAAAAACCTTTATATAATGATACAGTTGTCAGTGGAAAGCAGAATTATATTCCATGTCAGATTGTTATATTTAACATTAGTGCATACCATCACTAAAGAGTGATGCCTTTATGCAAGAGAAGTACTCACTTATTTGCATAAAATTAAACACTAACAAAGGAAAGAGATACATAAATTCTATGACCCAAACATTTATTTATTTATTTATTTATTTATTTACTTACTTACTTACTATGAGCTCAGAGAGCAGAAAATGCTTCACAGTCTTTCTAATTAACATTATTGAGTACATAGCAAAATTCAGAACATAATGGCAAGAGTCAATGCAGAGAGGTTAAAATTAAAAGAGCCAGTCAAAAGGATATTGAGTGAAAAAGAAAAAAAATATATAGAAATACAACCTATGGTATGCATAAAGTACAGTGTAATTGTGCATATAACGTGTAAAATAAGATGCCATATTAAGAGGCTGATAAAAGTTTCCTAAATACATTTGATTATTCTTAACATCAGATGGTAAGTTACCTCACCATTCTCATGGTAGCAGCTGTGGGTATATTCAGTAAAGAGATGCTCTTAAAGGGCATCTTTGAAGCTTTCAGTAGTTTCCAGATTTTTGTTTTTAGTAGGAAGATAGTTCTAGGTAGAAAGTCCCACTCTTAAAGAAGGCTGCCACACCTACAGCAGTTTTAAACTGGGGAGATTTTAGAAATTGTTGTCCTGTGTAAGTCTGAGTACATAAAGGTTATCTTGTAAAAGATGCAATAGACCACCAAAGAAAGTCCAAAACACGTAATAAAGCAATACCACAAAAGAATAACTCCAATGCACGTCTGGATAAATATTTAATCCACTTCAAGTCTCAAGTATAAAATACAGATAAATATTCTCTCTAGCGCCTCGGCAAAACTTGCCTTTACAGAGTAAAACTTCAACACTCATAACACATACCCTTAAATACATTTAACAAGACATTTAACAAGACACTCCCAATCAATTAAACAATTAAATTCATCAATTAAACATTAGAAAATCTGAATGCATATTTATTTTAAAAGACATACTATACATTCTAAAACCAATCTCCGTGCAGGAACGCTGACTGTCCAAGCCGACAGTCACGCACTGATGCGGTAAGCACTTACGAACAAGTTGCTTTAGCTCAACAAAAAGTCACAAAGCACCAATGCCAAGCTCCCAACGTATAGAGCGGCAAACACTACTTCAACTCCAGTTTAACAGCCAAACTCTTAGGACATCCAAAATGTTGAATAAAATGTTGAATAAAAAACAATGGCTCCAACTTTCTGTATAAAACGGAACGTTCTTTATTCACAGCGATTTAAAATCAGTAAGCGCTTTCACCCTAATAAGGGCTTCCTCAGACATTGTTTAAAAATGAACTTACTAAATTTATAATAAACTTTTCCATGAACAGTCATGGTTAAGACCATTAGGACTTAATGTATTAAATTTCAATATAAGGCATAATTCCTTTTTCCTTAGTATTTGTTTTACATGCTGTTCACTAAAATATGATTCATTATAAACATTATCCAGTATTGTAACTTTTAAATTATCAGGTTTGCCATTATGATATTTATAAAAATGTAAAGCTAATGGACTATTTTCTTTTTTATTTTTTATGTCTCTGACATATTCTTTTATCCTACAAGACAAGGTTCTTTTTGTCTCTCCAATATAGAACTTCCCACAAGGACATTCTATACCATAGATAACTTGTGATGACTTGCAATTAAAAACACCCTTAGTTTCAAACAAAATACCATTAATAGTTTTAAACTGAGGTACTACATAACTGCAAATAGTACACTTCCCGCATTTTCTTGTTCCCTGGTATTTTACTTGTTTATACATCTGCATGTTGGATAACTTAAAACGACTGTGTACTATAAAATCCTGGATATTTCTACCTCTTTTATATGAAAAGCTAATAGTGTAATTTTTTAAAAAATCCACTTCATTCTTGAGTAAATTCCAACTAAAAATTACTTGTCACTTAACATGTTCAGACAATAAAGAAAAAGTTGAAACGAAATATAGAATATCTTTAAGTTCTCCATTTTTAATTTTTCTACTACAATATCTATCACCATTATTTTTGCTTTTATTTCTAACTCTTTTCAAGCTATATTTTAAATCACTCTCACAGTAACCTCTAATTTTGAATTTATTATAACTTAATAGATATTCTTTCTCCTTTATATTAGGGTTACTACATAGTCTCTTCACCCTATGAAATTCAGTATAAGGGATAGACTGTATAACATGTGGTGGGCGATAACTTGTTCCATACAACACAGACCCAGATCCCTGAAATTTCCTATGTAATTGATATTCTATTAATTCATTATTATGACCTTTCAGGGTAATATCTAAATAATGGACTGTAATACCAACTTGTAGTCCATCAAAATTTATATTCATTCTATTATTATGTATTTCTTCTAAAAATTGTTTAACATTTTCTTGACCTCCCTTACATATAAACAGCAAATCGTCAATGTAACGGAAATATCTACAAACATATTTAACATAAAATGGGTTAGTATATATATACTCCTTCTCAAATAAACCCATAAAAATATTTGCGTAACTGGGGGCAAAAGCCGCCCCCATTGCTGTACCTTGTTTCTGCTTATAAATATCTCCGTTAAATTCAAACATATTATTGCTCAGACACATATGTAACAATTCCAATATATATTTAGTAACTAAATTATCACCCATAAAGTGCTTAATAGCAAATAATCCATCCTCATGTTTTATACTTGTATACAGACTTACTACGTCTATTACAACAAAATACATGTTGTCTTCCCATACTATATTCTTAATAAAATCAATGAGAGCAAACACATCTTTAGTATAAGAAGGTAACTTACATACATAAGGAATTAGATATGTATGAAGAAAAATAGAGACATTATGTAAAAAACTATTAGTAGCTGAAACTATGGGACGTCCAGGTGGTGGAAACTCATTTTTATGTAATTTGGGTAAACAATAAAAACATGGCATTCTAGGATTACTCAGACTAAATTTTTCTTTTACATCTTTATAAGAAAAATATTGCAATCTGTAACCTTTGTCTATAATATACTCATAATTTCTTTGAGCTTCTTCATAATCAGATAATGCAATTTTTTCATATACCTCATCTTTCTTTAAATGTGCATAGCACATGTCCAAATACTGAACAACATTTAATACAACTAATTTCCCACCCTTATCAGAAGGTTTGAACACCATATTACCATCTTGTCCTAACTTATTCAAACTGTTCCATTCTTCCTTCGTTAAATTATATTCTATTTGCCTTTTATTTTGTTTGAAATAATAAAAATCAGCCTCTATATTATGTATTAAAGATTTATATAAATACTTTATACCATCATTACAATATGGGGGTATAAAGTTACTTTTCACTATAACTTTACTAGTATCTAATTCACAGCATTCCATACTATTTAATTCAGAATCACAAGAATAAAATTCATCATCTGTATTAATTATGCTAGAATCTACATGTTCAGTTTCCCCATTTCCATTTTTATCATTTTTAAAAAAATCCATAAGATGTAATTTACATAAAAATTATATATATCAGTTTTTAACACATGGATTCTAGGAATCACAGTGGGAACAAACTTTAACCCCTTATTTAATACATTTAAATCGTTCTGTGTTAATTCCAAACCTGATAAATTAACAACATACTCACAGTTCGAATGATGTTCTTTTTCAGGGATAAAGTTAATACCATTTGCCCCTTTTATGAAAACGCTGGTTACCATACCCTCCCCTCTGTGGTCCCTGTCCATTCCAACTCCGTTTCCGACTGGAATGGTTATTTTGAAATGACTCTAGTCCCTTGCTGTTTCCAGGATTAGGAAGAGCCGGAAACTCTTCACTGTCCGAATCGTCTTCAGTATGCGATAAACCACTTTCTCCTGAAATTCGTCCTTTTCCTTCTTCGCCACCATTATCCTGTGCTCGTTCGAATTGCACACGCTTCCGGTTTGTCTTGGAATTGTTAGTCAGTAGGAATGCCCTCTTGCTGTCGTAATCGTGCAGATCTCTGTGCAGTTTGTTCTTTTTACGCTCTATTAAATCAGATTCATATTCTAATAATTGCTGATTAGTTTGCACTAAAAATTGTTGCAAATCATCACTCTTGATCTTATTACATATATCTACACATAGGTTTTTAATTTCTTCTCTCAGTTTATGTTTTTTTAAAATAGCTCTTTCTATTAGTATACGGACCCATTCTTTACTGCAACGATGAGCAGCTTGTATCCATCTCTCATGAAACTGCTTGTCTTCAGCATTCACGAGATCAAAAGGAGTAGAAGGATTTTTCACAATACGTAAACCTCGAGGAGTGATATCCAACTCCTCATAATGTTGCAGACTTTGTAAATTTAAAAAAACAGACGTTTCTTTATACAACAATTTCTCTATTTGTGCATACAAATCCTGAATTTCAGGAGCAACTGCAGTCTCCGATTTTTTGCCAATTCTCGCAAACGGATTTTGCTGCCATAGTTTTCTGTCCTGCTGCCACTTATTATATAATGCTGAAACTCTTTCAGGAACCGATGTATCTTCTCTGACCGGTATAATTAGCCATATTTACGGAACCGGCTGCTCCGTTTGAGGGAATCAGAAAGCTGTCAATGGATTTCTGCGTGTTATCCATAACTGATTCTCTAAACATCCTCGGTAACGCCGCAAAGGAGTCACTAGCCATGAAGAGATGCAATAGACCACCAAAGAAAGTCCAAAACACGTAATAAAGCAATACCACAAAAGAATAACTCCAATGCACGTCTGGATAAATATTTAATCCACTTCAAGTCTCAAGTATAAAATACAGATAAATATTCTCTCTAGCGCCTCGGCAAAACTTGCCTTTACAGAGTAAAACTTCAACACTCATAACACATACCCTTAAATACATTTAACAAGACACTCCCAATCAATTAAACAATTAAATTCATCAATTAAACATTAGAAAATCTAAATGCATATTTATTTTAAAAGACATACTTTTGCCGAGGCGCTAGAGAGAATATTTATCTGTATTTTATACTTGAGACTTGAAGTGGATTAAATATTTATCCAGACGTGCATTGGAGTTATTCTTTTGTGGTATTGCTTTATCTTGTAAAAGATGTTTCACTCTTAAAGGGGGGTAGTCACCATGTTTTAGAACCTTCCAAATTAAAGCACTTTGAAGAAGAGTGGCTCTATAAGGCTTTGAAAGCCAAATCGAATTTTTTAGCAAATTGCAATGGTGCATCTGGTAGCCTGCTAATAGAATGAATCTGCAGATTTTATTCTCAGCATTCTGTATTCTGTGAGTATTGTGGGCTGATTGCATAACAAGAAAAGGAAGGACATATTCCAATATCACCTGTAAGCAAATTACCTCTGGTAGCTCTTAATTAGATTCATATTGTTAATAGACAGCCTAAGAAATGAGAGTTTAGGGGACAGAATAGTGGAAACCCCAACTTTAGGTCAGTGGCTGTCTTGAAACTTGTCCTCTAACTTGCATAATGGGAATAAGCAGCAGGCAGTAACCTGTGCATAATTTGGTTTCATGTTACAAACCTCAGTTATACAGACCAAATCAGTTTGCTTCTGACTTACCTCATAGACTACATAATATGACAAAACCCTGAAATAAATAATTCAAAAGCTGGAAAGCATTTAAAAAGTCACATATGCAACTCTGCACAAGTTGCTTTATTTACTGTTTATCCTTATAGTGTGCACATGTCATTTCCATGGCTGATAGTTATCACTTACTGTTTAGTTTGGCTTTGTTTTGTGTTTTAAAGATATCAGCTGATAAAATCTTTTAGTACTGAATATGGACATCCATGAATACCATAAAACATAGCAATTTTTTTTAGTTAAAGAAACTGGCTTTGTTACGAAGACATAACATTGGGCCAGATTTACAAAGGCTTGCATGGAGTCTAAGAGTAGTGTAAGACTCCAGAAACCAATATATCTGCCGAGAGATCCAGGAACAGCCGGCAGGGGCATGCATGAGAGCTTCTAAAACTACTCTTGCACGGACAGTGTTAGGTTATGCAAATTACCTCATTTGCTGCTGAAAGCTATGCAAATGAGGTAAATTTGCGATCCAGGAAACACTAACCTGTCCGAGTAAGAGTAGTGTTATTTGTAGAAATGTACTCGGTTGGTAACTGAGTACCGTTTTGCAAATAGAAAAACGGAGCAATGACAGCTCCAAATAAAGGATGCATCCAGTTGATGAAGCATGCCAATGACCAAATATAAGGCCATTGGCATTTGTATGTGTTGCAAAAAATTAAAAAAATTAATAATTTTTTTCCCCCGATCCCCGATGTTTAAGCGTAGAGCAGCATTGTGAAAACTTGCGGCACTCTAAAATAAATAAATAAATAAATAAAAGCCAAAAATAGGCATTTTATTACAAATATACATCTGCCATGCAAGTGAATGGCAGGCTGAAGACAACATGGCTACTGAGTAGTGGTTGCTAACGGGGGAAGCTCAGTGTGAGAGATGTAACCAAGCATTAGTAGGCAATCCTATGCAAATGAGTATAAGGATAGTGAATCCAAATTTTCCCTGCTATGTGAACAATGTCCCTAGAGTGTAAGAGTAGGATTAGGGGAGCATCAGAGTAGTAGATAGGTGACATCATGAGGGGGGTATGTATCAAAGACTGTAAGCTTATTGGAGCAGAGTGGCATGTGTTTGCTGTGAGTTACTCAGGACTGGAAGAGGCGTGTCTACAGCTGTCTGAACTGAAACCCAGAAACCGAAGGCGTATGCTGTGGCTACCACCAAAGTTTCTTGCAAAGATGCTTACACTTTGTGCGCGCATGTGCACGCCTGTAAACCCGTGTAAGCCTGTGTGCACCCTTGTAAGCCTGTGTAAGACTCTCTAAGCCTGTGTGAGTGGATGTGCACCCGCCTAAGCCTGTGTAAGCCTGTGTAAGGCTGTGTGCGTGCGTGTGCGCTTGTGTGCATGAGTTTGCGCATGTTTGCGCGGTGCTGCCCCCTGTGGAAACAGAAAGGGAAAAGGAAGGAAAAGTAGGAAGTTAACCAAGGAGAACTAGCAGAGCTGCCAGGTGAAATCAATCAGAATCATCCAATTACACAGGCAGTACACTAGCCCAGCCCAGCCCAGCACTTAAAACTCTGCAAACAACATTCCCCCATGTTCTACTCAGAAACACTGCAACACTGCAGTATACAAAGAGAAGTGAAAACTTAAAAAGCTTAACTGAGACAAAAAAATGTTAGGGGCTGCCATTGCTATTATAAGGCAACATGTGCAAGATGCTGAGGGTGGTGCCATTGCGAATGTTGCTGAGCAACCCACAGTGAGGAGACGGAGAAGAGTGTACAGACCCAGGGTAACCTACCAGAGGCTACATGAGCTGGAAATAGTGGAGCGCTATAGAGTGGACAGAGAGCTCCTGCAGCAAATTGTTGAGCTGTGCAGGCCACACCTCACACACAGAACCAACAGAGGGGAACCCATCCCAGTGGAAACCAAGGTATGTGTTGGCCTAAAAATACTAGCAACAGGTACCTTCCAGAGACCAACTGGTGATATGATGGAGATTTCACAGGCATCAGCATCCAGGGTACTGCACCAGTTCCTGAATGCCATGTCAGCACATGTCGGTGATCATGTATATTTCCCCAATTCCCGTGAGGTATTGGCCAGCAATATGCATCTCTTCCAGCAAGTAGCGGAATACCCTGAGGTAGTGGGTGCAATTGACTGCACGCACATACACATCAAAGCACCAGCTGGTGAGTGTGGTAGGGCCTACATCAACTGCAAGGGCTTCCACTCTGTCAACTGCCAGGTCATGTGTGATGCCCAGGGCATTATACTGAATGTGTGTGCTGGCTGCCCTGGAAGTTACCACGACTCCCATATCTGGCATCTGACACAGCTGTACCAGACATTTGCCAATGGGGACATCCCTGACAGTCACCTAGTGGGGGATGCTGGATATGCACTGGAGATGTGGCTGATGACACCCATCAGAAATGCACACACACCTGAACAAGAACTCCATAATGAGGCACACGCACAAGCACGAAATGTAATTGAGCATGTGTTTGGGATGCTCAAGTCATGGTTCTGGTGCCTGGACACATATAGTGGAGCCTTGCAGTACTCACCAACTACATGTACCCAAATTGTCATGGTATTTGCCATGCTACACAATATGATACTGTGAAAACAGCTGCAGCAGGAACAGCATGGGGCAGGGCCAAACAACCCCCCACCATTGCCAAGGCCTGCAAAGGCACAGCGTGACTCAGAGGAGGAACAACCTGAGCCTGCCCCAGTAGGCAAAAGGAGGTGTGCCCAGTATGCCTTGGCCTTGGCAAAGAGGCAACACATAGCACATACACTGGCTCAGTAGGAAGCCTGGAATTGATACCTCTCTCTGACTCACACATAAAATAAAAGGTATGCCTAATTTTACACTACCTGTTTTCAAACATGTATAGGGGAGTGTAGTATGTGCATCTGACATAGGCAGCCCTGCAGCACTACCGGAGGCATGATTGCCATGTTTTAAGCAATATAAAGCAGTGCTAAGCAGCATTTACCAATATTTAAAATATGTAAACAAAATTGCCTGTGCCAACTAGTGCAATGTTTGGCAACATTGAGCAATGTTGGGCAAGGTCGGGCAAAGTCGTGCAAAGTTGAGCAAAGACAGGTAAACATGGTCATATTAGATTTACTGTCCCTTAAGCAGTCTGGTCTGCCTAGCATGAAAATAAAAAGTAGTGACAGGGCTCGAACCCACGATACAGTGCACTATAGTCACAGTACTGAACCACTAAGCCATGATAGCATTTCAGTAGCACTGACACAGCAGGACAATTGTACAGTAATGCAAACACAAAGAAATGCTGTAACATGCCCCTAAAGACGCATATGGGTAACCTCCCCCACAGGCCTATGCAGACAGAGAACATCAGGCCAGGCGGTATGATGTGGGCTGTGTAGGCTATGAAGTGGCAATCTAATATATGTGGCATTGGATGCTAAGAAGTGTAGTACAGTAGTATGCCTCAAGCCAGTACAATAGGCAACAGTACAGACTGAAATGGTGTACTGTACATAGCAGTCCAGGCATAGCAAATGTATATAAGTGTCAGGTGAACCCCTCATCGTATGTACATCCACAGTAACAATCAAGTGTGCCCCTGGGTAGAAATGTACAAAGAATAGCTTCCCCCCGTATGTAGAAATGTTGATAAGTCTATGCAAAGTGTCTCATGGAAGCCCTGCAGGCACAGCATGATCCCTGTTGATCTATGACACAAAGGTGAGGCCTGCTGTAAAAATACAACTTGATTTTCCATACACGTATAGTATAAATGTATATACTGGGCATGCTCACACACTCCAACAAATGTAGTGGATTTCATTCAGCATCACACAAAAAGGTCATACTGGGCATGCTCACACACTTAAAAAATGAAGCAAATGTCAGGCAACATACTGAAAGGTCATACTGGGCATGCTCACACACTTATGCCAAATACGGAGGTGATAATAAGGGATCTATGGACAAATGTGGATAGACATCTCTACTACCAGAAACACATTCACAAAGTTGTCAGAAAATCATGCTATGTGTTCATACAAACCGCCAAGGTCTGTGCATGTAGGTCAAAGGAGGTTCCCAGTACTCATCAGTCATCAGACCTGTCAGAGAGTACCACAACACACTTGTGATGAATCTGACTAGGCACGTTCAGCAGCCAGAAAGACCACTGAAGTACCCTAACAAGAGGATTACTGGCCTCAAACAGTTGCCCCATGCAACAAGACTGAGTATAACCCAATCTGTACCCTGTTGCATATTGTCTACTCAGGAGATCTCTGCCCAACAGACAGGTCCATGTCATGGCTACACTCCGATCTGTTCTGAGTTACAGCTCAATGGCACTAAATATACAGACCCAACTGCTATTGGCAACATCCTTGCAGATAGGATCAGTGTTAAATGTACCCCCCTCTCACCCATGAAAGAGCACATCTCTGTAATGGAAGACTGCAAAGTTGCTGTCATCATGGCTGCACAGGTAAAAAACACTCTCCAAAGCCAGTATCACAGCAGCCATGGGACCAGATAATTTCACAGGCTGCGTTCCACACAAACCACAGAACGAACAGGCACCACACTGACGTACCATGTGCAGTCATAGTCTCACTTCATGCTTTGTGCCTGTTGAATGGTGCACAGTAATGGTCATCCCACTACACAAGGGTGGAGACACCATGGACCCCAGGAACAATCACCCCATTAGCCTGATGGGCACACTCTTCAAGGCCATGGAATTTATCATCATGCAGCATATAAAAATTACATTTGTAATTCCCAAACCCTGGACCACAACCATGTAGGGATTGTAAAATGCAGATCATGTCACCTAAACCTGATAGATGGCATTGAAGCAGTCAACAGAACTGTCGACAAGGGTAAGGTGATTCACACAGCCTATGTTGATCCTGCTATGGCTTACAACACCACCGCACATGCTGCAAATATAGATAAACCCACTAAACTAGGTATAAATTGCTATGTCACAAGATGTGCTGCCAACAGGCCTACTGACAGAACACACACTGTGAAAGTAGACTCCAAGTATGACTTTGGACCAGTGATGAGTGCAGTATCACAAGGTCCAGTCCTGTGTCTTGTCCTGTTTAGTATCTACTTCCCTGAAGTAAACTTCAACATGGAAGGTCTGTGGCTACTGAAGTTTCCAGAGGACTGCAAACTAGGAGCCATAATTGTAAACACTAAAGATATGGACATCCTACAAAAGGGCCTCACTGAGACAGATGGCTGTTGTCAAAGCCATGGGCTCTAGCTCAGTGCCAAAAGGTGCATTGTCATCCCCTTTGTTAAAGGCTCTGTAGCCAAGAACGACAACATAGGCGGTAGTATATTTAACACTGAAAGTGTGACAAGAGACCTTGGTTCACAGGTGGACACTGGACACAACGGTGATAATCACATCCCCACAGTAGTCAGAAAACCCTGCTATGCGGCACACCCCATCACAAAATGTGTCTCATGCAGAATAGAAGAGGATATTGTTCCCCACTACTCATCACTCACTAGAACTATAAAAGAGTACAACGCCACTTTTGCTATGTACCTCACAAGCCAACTACAACAACTGGAAAGCCTGCAGCAATATCTCACAAAGAGCATTAGCGGCCTGAAATACATGCCATATACAGACTATCACAAAATGCTCCATCAGTACTCCCTTGCATATCACCTACTCAGCTGTGTTTACTGCCTAACATACAAAGATATGTCAAATGCAGAGCTGTTGGACATGCTCCACGTAAAACACTCACAATCCCCCTGACCTTTGGACCCAAAATCACGAGTGAAATACAAAAGGAAGGGGTGTACACATCTACCTTATGGATACCCCCACCTCCAGGTTAGTGGCACAGCATGAGGCCTTGGAGACCATGCAAGTGCAACTAAGATTGTGCAAAGCTGCTCATCAGATTGTAGCCTTCTACAGATCACCTACCTTGTCACAGGAACCTCACACAGTATTTCTGAGAACAGTGGAATATATCAAGGTCCTATCAAACAACATTATATGAGGTGATTACAACTACCCAAACAGTGAGTGGGAGAATCACTTGTGTACAACGTCCATTGCCCAATGTTTCCTAGAGTTTAAAAGCTCTAACACCCTGGAACAGATGGTCACCAGGGCCACTAGAGGTGACACCATACTGGACATGATCATCACCAACATGGGGTACCAGTGTTCCACAACAGAGATAAAACCCTCGCTGGTAATATCAGATCATAAAGTAATCACACTGGACATCCACATCACGCACCCCCACCCAGCCAATAAAACCACCGTGAAGACATTTTCAAAAGCAAACTGCACACATCCCAAGACAAAAGTGGAAGGTTCCAAAGACCTCTTGCTATAGGAGAATGGTATACAATCTTCCAAATCAGTTACAAGTGCATCCTATGAGCATCTACAGGGATGCATGGATCGAGACATCACAAATAAAACCAAGATGCACTCCTCCAAAAATAAGAAAACAATCTGGTGGTTGTTGGCCATAAATAAGCTAGACAACAGAAGGAGGAAACTAAAACCCGATAGAGCCAACTTCACTAAAGGAAAGGCATCACTGATCATTATTAGGAAGTAGCAATGATTGCTCTTGGAATAATTCAAGGACACTGTCAAAAGACATTTGCCAAGGACTGTAAGAATAACAACCACAAAGCCTGCAGTAGCTTTACAAGACATGTAGGTGTCAACTTCCAAATATGTTGTCAGCTACTGACAAATGGCAAGGAATACACTGAACCAACTTTCACTGGCCACATCCTGGGGGACAAGTTCAGTGTAAACCTCCCCCCATCACCCCAAAAAGGGCCTGTGTCCATCACAGAAGGATGCAGAGCCCCAGACATCATGGACATGCAGGTAAGTACAGCCCTCTCCAAAGCAAAGAACACAGCATTAATGGGAATGGATGGTGTCCCAGGCTGCGTCTTACACTAGGCCCAAAAGGAACTACACCCTCAACTACATTCACTGCCCAGACTCAATTGTACCACAGGGTATGTACACAAAGAATGGCATACACTAACAGTCATCCAGCTCCACAAAGGGGGTGCCACAACAGAACCTGGAAACCATTGCCCTATGTGCCTACTCAGCCTGGTCTACAAAGCTATTGATCAAATTGTCATGGAACCCATAAACAGAGACAATGGGGACCTCCAGATACTGGGCACTATACAAGCTCACCTTGTTAAAGGCAGATCCTGCCTCCTAAACAAAGTTGACTTACTTCAAACAGTCAGCAAGGACATAGATGGAGGTGAAAGTAGTCCACACAGCCCACCTGGACCTCATTAAGGACTTTACCCACCATTTCCCCACTCTGTCATCATGGACATGCTTACCACCCTGAACATCAACAGGTATGTCACAGGATGTGTGGCCTAGTGTCTCTCAGATCATACACATAGTTGCGGGTGCCATGTACAACTGTAAGACAGTCACAAATGGCATCCCACAGGTCTTGCTCCTGGGACCCCACCTGTTCAGTGGACACTGCTCAGAGGTACAGGCAAGCATGGGAGGAGTATGGCTGAACAGGTTTGCAGATGACTGCTAACTGTGGTCCATAATCGACTCTATGGCTGACACACACATCCTCCAGAAGGGGCTTACAGACACAGATACCTGGTGTCAAAACAATGCCCCAACAAGAATGACAAAGAATGCATAGTCATCCAGTTTGGCTAAAACAAAGTGCAAACAAATTACCACATAAGTGGTACACCAGTATGTATGGAGAAAGTCATGAAGGCCCTGGGGACACAGTTAGATAGTGAACTCCCCTTTGATGATCACATGACCAAAGTGTTCAGACATTCCTTTTATGTAGCCCACCCATTGTCACCTAATGTAACCCATTTTGTCTAGTCTGATGATGTCACCATTCTACAAATATACCTGTGGAAACGAGACTTCACAGTAATGTGTATAGCGCGTCATGTAAATGTATACCCCTGTAGTAAGGTAAAGCAGTTAGGTAGGGGTTTGAATTCTGCACTTGACAGGTGTGTGTGTGTGTGTGTGTGTGTGTGTGTGTGTGTGTGTGTGTGTGTGTGTGTGTGTGTGTGTCTTGTTTGTGTGTGATCTCCTTGGAGAGGAGCAACCTTTTGGGAGAGTAGTCAAACACCTTAAAAGTGGCATACTTATCTTTGTCAGGTCTGATGATATCACCACCCTACAAATATACCTGTGGAAAGAAAACCCACAATAATGTGTATAGCGTGTCATGTTAATGCGTACTCCTGTAGTGACATAAAACAGTTAGGTAGGGGTTTGAATCCTGCACTTGACAAGTGTGTGTCTGTTTGTGTGTGAACTCCTTGGAGAAGAGCAACCTTTTTGGAGAGTAGTCAAACACCTTAAAGTGGTATACTAATCTTTGTCAGGCCTAATGATGTCACCACCCTATAAATATACCTGTGGAAAAAGAACCCACGGGAATGTGTATAGCGTGTCATGTTAATGCGTACCCCTGTAGTAACATAAAGCAGTTAGTTAGTGGTTTGAATCCTGCACTTGATAAGTGTGTGTGTGTGTGTGTGTGTGTGTGTGTGTGTGTGTGTGTGTGTGTGTGCACTCTATGTGGTTGGGACTGTGGGGTTGTGGGTTTTGCTTTTACTACTGTAGGACATATCAGTATGACACCAGTATTTGCACATGTGAGGTAGCTGTGTGGCAAATACATGTACGTACATGTGACCTCAATTTTTGCATGTGTGGGAACCCTGCTTTCTCCAATAACACATCTGTAATCTATTCAAGAGTATGCTGCTGCTTTCCGGACCTTAGGTCACATCTGCATGCCTGTGACAAGGCCAGCCACTGCAGTGATCCCAGGCCTAGGTCAACTGTGTCACACACACTCATTACGGTTTCTTTAGAATTGTGTGAGTGAGTGTTCATGGCCGAGATAGATGTCAGACCTGTTCAAATGCAGCAGGGTCTATCACTGATGGCTATTCATTATAAGTGTACAACAACCTTTGTAGATATGCAAGAAGACCCCTTATTGCTTATGTGATCCACTGAGGGATTTAAACATACCTTTGAAAATGTGTTTATCAAAGGAGAGATGACGTACTACTTGGTTGCATGTACACATGGTACGCGTTCTTCATGTTGATAGCTACTACCTATGTGGTACTGTGGGGATACTATGTTTCGTAAAGGTGGATGACTATGCTTTGGTTGGCTTATAGCTTTACAGCATGGGTTTGACAACAGGGATCTGTCTGTGTGATACCCTTGTGGAGGATGTGTGTGTCATCTGGAGAATGAATTATAGGCCACAGTATGCATCACCACACGTGGACAGACATATCCCTACTATGTTTGTACCTAAGAGAGCTATATGCCAAACAGGAGTGGTCTCAGTAATGTGTGCAGGTGAATACCACTGGTTACTAGCTTAGTATAATACCCGAAGTGTCCAAATGTTACTGCCTGTCCTACAGCTATGTGTCAGTTGTCAAGACACCATCTAATGATTGGTTATAATCAGGCTGTTGAAGTTGTGTATACTACCAGAATGCAAATCAATGACAGATATTAACAGTATCACCCACAGCGCAGTGTCTGACCATGTCATACACACATGTGTAGTCAAATTCCAAAATGTGTGTAGTACAATGCATACTGGCCACCAATCGAGACTATGGCGTGTTACTGTGTAATACAGGGCATGTCACCCTGCCCATGTTTCCACTATGCACTTACATGCAGACAGTGCACCTCCACCATGTTCACAAATGTACACCTGCAAATCTGTGCCACACACATACCACACATACTGTCCACTCTCTAGCACATGCTGCCAATACTACACACATCCGCCAAGTGGCACATGGGCGGACTATACACTATTGGAACTAACACTGGTACGAACATTACTACATTGACAATCATAGCTTACATGCATCATGCCTGCTCAGCCACACCTTCAAGCATATCATCACACTCTACTGCTGACATACTAACATTGTTATACTGCTATTAAGTCACCCTGTGCATCAGCACCATAGTAGCCTGTTCCTGCATCGATGTCACAGATGACAGGAGGTGGCACAGGATTCATCATATGCACAGGGTGTGTAGTTGGTTTGCCAGAGGCCTACAGTGAGCCATACTATTGACATGTATGTGTGTGTGTGTGTGTGTGTGTGTGTGTGTGTGTGTGTGTGTGTGTGTGTGTGTGTGTGTGTGTGTGTGTGAGAGGGCCAACAGTACTGCTATGGGCCAATGTTGATGCAATGTGTGCGTGTATGTGGTAGCCCTAGGTGTGATATTTATGTGTATGTGTGTCTGCATGCACACAGTTCCACCATATGGCTGCCATATACAGGTATTTGTGGGGCAGCCACAGACTGTACCTGCCAGGCTTTACAGATCACTGTCTCTGACCATGGATAAGGTACCTGTGCCTGGCAGGAGTGCTACTGACACTATCAGGTACTAAGCCTGACTGGGTACTATCCCCAGAGGTAGATGGATGTACACTGGACCCAGGTCCCTGCTGGGACTGTCCAGAGCCACGTGCATGTGGTCTTCAAGGATGGTCTACAGACAGCCCAGCCCCAACGTTGCTGGGGCTTTTACTGGCACTACGGGAGTGGCTGTGACTTGAGGGACATCTACGGCGACTGCCAGCTGCTGATGTTGCTGGCATACATCCAGGTTGATGTCTCACCCATCCGCACTGTCCTGACATATGGACATGACATTGCGGAGGACATCTAATGTCTCACCCCAACGTCTATCAATGACCTCAGTGTAATTACGGATGGCACCTGCTAGGTCATAGATACTGTCATTTAATGCGGTGGTATGTGCCCTCTGTGCCCTTAGTCCCTGTCTGGTATACCGTTCCATACGTGCCTGTGCCTCCATGACAGCCTGGAGCATGCGCGAGGTTGTAAGAACTGTGGCACGTCTGCCAGTGGCATGATGGCCAGCAGTGCTCCGACGAGAACCTCTGGACATCTGCCTATGTGGTACCCTTCCAGACATCTGGGTATTGCTGTTGTGTTGGGATGCATGTGCCATAGATACCACACTGTCCTGGCCAATGCCGGCTGTATGCTGTCCCTCAGCTAAGGGCATTGGTGATGGATGCATTGGCAGTATGACTGTGTGCATGGATGGGGTGGACACTTGTGTACTGTCGATTGTTGGCTCAATGACAGACCCTGGCAAAGATGCCTGTGCCTCAACACACCTATCATCATCATCACTATCATGCTCAGTGATATCAGTTTCTCTGCTGCAGTGAACCAGCCCAAAATCAGCACCTGTGAGAGGGAGACAGGAAACACACTTTATGACCTGTACATGATGTCTGCACACATGCACACATGTACACATGAACACATGCGCACATGCACACATGCACACATGAACACATGCACACATGAACACATGAAGACATGCACACGAACACATACACACATGAACACATGAACACATGCACACATGCACACATGAACACATGCTCACATGAACACATGCACACATGCACACATGTACACATGAACACATGCACACATGCACACATGCACACATGTACACATGAACACATCCACACATGAACACATGCACACATGAACACATGCACACATGCACACATGCACACATGAACACATGCACACATGCACACATGAACACATATACACTCCTCACTACAACAGACACACGCAGACACGCACACACCACCAGCAATCCAGAACATACTCAATAGCGTGTGATGGTGGGGTAAAGTATCACAAGCCAAACATTTATATCAAATGTGACAGCATGCAGGACATGTGTTGCTCAACAGCATGCAGTGTGAGTGTAGACAGCCCTTGCTAATAACAGTATACATGGCTTTGATGCATGTGTGTTTTGTTCAGTGATTGGCCTCATTCTGGAATGAAATGTGTACATGGACACAACATTGCTGTGCAAGTATTAACGTCTCTGCAATGTCCTGTGCACCATCACTCACAGGTATACATACCATGGTTGGATGTGTATCAGTGTGTCACATAGATATCCATTTCTGATTAGAGCATCTGTGTCTTTAGCAGACAATTGTGGACACAGGTTTAGCACATGCATGCTATGTATACACACAGGATGAGTGGTGCATGTATACCTGATGGAATACCATTGCTCAACATAGACATTGTACAGTGGTTATGGTGAGTATAGGACATATTGTGCACATGCTAGTGCCAAGCATGACATGGCATGCTACCACACAACTGCAACATTAAACCTCACACATACACAATGTGCGTCATGTGAACTATACACTCAATAGTATTACAAGACATGTGTGTCACTTTGTACAAATGGTGATTGCTATGCAGATTGTGTATTGGTGCATATGTTTGCACACACACAACATTGGGGTGCATAGCAATTAATGATATGTATAGTACTGTGGCCACTGTAACTGGATGTGGTGTAGTACCATGTGACATCATCATGCGGCATCATGTGGTCACTCAAGGCTACTAATGTGTGCCAGACTGGCACATAGCATGCTGTACCTGAACTGCAGTACCGTGGCTACATTCACCATTTCATGGACAGTTGTTACATGGGTTCATAAGGTGCACAGTAGGGGACATTACCTAAGATAAATGTGTTATATGTTGAAGAGTGTCGCACAGCCACAAGAGAGGACTCTACCCCTCAGGTATGTTATGTGTGTTGTGTGGATGACATTTGGGATACTGAAGTCTGACCTTACAGCGTATGTATGAATACGCCATATGTAGCATGTTAACATGTACTGCGTATGACACAGTTGTGTGTGTTGTGTGCATGTGTATCGACTGTGCCTATCCAACGTCCACTACAGTGTTGCCACAATTGTGTGGGATGCTCTGTCTATTGCATGTATTTGAGTCAGCTACTCACGTTACTGAGATGTGCATAGTCTCACAGCAAATATGCACAGCATGCATTATGCGCTTGTGTGTGATGTGTTCATGGCCTACACCTCACCTATGACATGCACATTACTGAGATGTGCATAGTCTCACAGCAAATATGCACAGCATGCATTATGCGCTTGTGTGTGATGTGTACATGGCCTACACCTCACCTATGACATGCACATTTATTTAGCAATAATAAACATAGAACACACTCACCAGCATGGGTCTGCTGCCTTGCTGTCACACCAGAGGGACCTACAAGGGTATGGGACAGTTTGTCAGTGGCAACAACTGTGGCATTGCTACTGTGTGCTTGCAATCTTGCATATTATATTCCAAAATATTATTATTGCACAACACTAGGCACCACATCTTGTAACTACACATCTCACATAAGCATGATCTACCAATAGAAGTAACAGTAGTGTACAGCTATGCCATGTTACCTGCATGCTCCATTTCAACTTGCTGGGTGGCTCCGGTCTCCATGATGACGCATGTCAGTTGTTGTTGTTGCTGTTGTTGGCCAGGAGTCACCTGGCTCAAGAGCAGCTCCTCCACTCTGGTGAGGGGGGGGTGGATGGCTACCCCACCACCTGTGGCAAGCTGTTGTCTACAGATATCAGATGCATGCTGCCGGACATGTCTAATTAAATCACTGCAGTGATGGTGTACCTGCTCATATGTCCGGTTATGCATGCCTATGCCATTTACCCTATGGACAAGATCTTGCCACAGTGCAGTCTGTTCATGCTGGTCCTGGCTGGTTCTTGAGGAATGCATGGTGTAGTGCTGAATCATGGTGTCCGTTATCACTTCATCCTCTGTTGTGCTGTATGAGGGATTACGATGGTGGGCCATTACCCTGGAAGACAAAGAAACAATATGCATGAGCAAGTCAAGTGGCACACTTAATATTCCAAAGTACGGATATCATTTAACTGCCATATATAGCAACCTATTGGCTGTCAAAGGATACACACTTTCAATACCACATATCAGTGCTCAACCCACAACTGCTTGACAGTGCCTGGCACACACCATATATCAAACCATGTTCTGCACAGCAACAAAGATAAACGAGTATGTAAGACTATACAACAGTATATGGCACACTGTATGCAACACAATGCACCACCTAGCCACAGGGGATATATATCATGCTAATGCATAATGTAACATGTAATCCATTGCAATGATTGTAGGGTCCAGTCACAGTATTACCAGCATACCACACTAGTCATTGATGGCAAACCCCTGCCTAACATATGTGCTCATTCGTCAATATGGGTGGCATACTGCTGTACTACACTATACATGTTGCTAGATACACACCTATATCCTGTAACACGCATATGACCGAGGCCATGGTACAGGCATACACACACACACACACACACACACACACATCAGACATACATACCAGACACAAAGGTATGGCAACACACATGACCTTTACCTGTGTACCATACAGTACTGTGTGTCAGTAGTTACAAGACCTTATGCCTGAGGTATGTCATCTGGAGGACTACGGGGAACAAACAAAACAGTGGTTCCAGGACATGAGTACATACACCTTACTGTGCTGTTTAGGCATATAGCTTCAGGTAGTACTACAGTTCATTCAGGGGTTGGATTCACCAGCAGTAACACTCAATAAGCATACATGTTCTGCTGTAGCCTACAATGGGACACACAAGTCGACACCAAAACACTACATCAGACTGTCTGGCATACTGCTTTTTGTGCCTAACAATAGCATTGACATCTTTTGCTGGGATCACAGCTAGGACACTAGATACCATGACAGAAACAGTTTCCCACTTAGCTATCACACATATACAGAACTCGGACACATTCACCAACACATTCACCATCACACTCAGTCAACCTCACAAAGAAATTATTGCAACAGGTACATGTGGGTGTGTATCAGTTTGTAGGTAGGTTATAGGTTATTGGCCCTAGGACCTATAGATGTCTAGCCATACGCTACCCTGACATTTGACACACGGGTGATTTCATTTCACGTGGCCCTGTCAAGCAGAGCCACAGAGGTGATTCCCAGGGTGTAGTTCCTATCTCACACACAATCATCAGGTTTATATATGATGACTGCTAATTAGGATCTTCGTTTGCTATTGATAAATGGTTTGTGCCAGGGTATGGGATGTCTCTGAGATAGGGATCTATCCGTCCAGCATGTGCTGTTTATTGAAGTAACAAGCTTTATGTCCCTAGTGCGTGTAGCTCGTAGGGATTGTGATCTGATTATGTGGAGCATGTCCAACAGCTCTGGGTTTCACATAGCTTTGCATGTTAGGCAGAGGTCACCTCTGGGTAGATGGCATGTGACACAGTCTAGCTGTAGTTTTGTGGGACGGTCTGCATAGGGAATCTGTTTGAGGCCGGTATTACCCTTTGTGAGGTATGTCTGTGTCCTTTCCAGTTACTGTAGATATCTTGTGAGGTACATACCACATGGGGCATTGTACTCTATAATTGGTTTTCTGTGTGTGAAGTAGAGGGGAACACTGACCTATACTTCCCTGGATGACACACCTTTTGTGATTACGTGTGCCACGTAGACAGGTTACATGACTAGTGTGGCACTGTGACAATCAAAGGGGAGACTACTGTCCACCTGTGTTGCATGGTCTATTATCACACCTTTAGTGTTAAGTAGACTACCACTTATGTGGTAGTTAATGGGTACTGAGTTTTTGCACGGAGGGATGCCAATGCAGTGTCAACATTGAGCTTGAGTCCATGGCTTTGCCACCAGGCATCTGTTGCAGTAAATTTCACCCTGTCTCTCTCTCTCTCACTCTCTCTCTATATATATACATATATACATATATGTGTGTACATATACACACATACATATGAACATCCATTGGTGTACATATTGATATACATATAGGCACATATACAGTCCACCTTTCATGATGGGAATATTGAGTATGGGAAGGTTGTGAGGTATACAGTTATGTCATAATATTGCACAGTGTTGTGCAGAATGCATTGAAGGTGTTCTCAGCCCATGTAGCTTTAGCAGGCCTCACTGGCTGCAACACTGCAAACCTGATGAATCATATCCACAGTGTTCAACCACCACATGTCATATACCAGCACTGTATGCTGCCTGGTTTGCCACACACTACAACCTATATAGGAATATGCACATAACAACCTTCAACAACATATATGTATCCACCTTTCACAAACAATTGCAGTATGTCCCTTGCTCTGTGCACATGTACAGATGCTAATATATCTGGCACAGACAGATCTCTCCATATGTGTGTGCCATACACACACAAAGACCACACTGTTGTAGGTCCATGTACCTCACGGCTGACCTGTTGTGCCTTGCTGCAACATGAACAGGTGTCACATGTGAGCATACAGTAATATTAGAGGGTGTATATATAGCTGCAAATGCTTAATTACCATACTAGCCTGGTACAGCTGTTGCCAATGCTAAGCTACACGTTGATATGACTATCATGCATTTGTTACTCTGTCACATCCATGGTTATATAGCTGTATGCGCTACTCTCCCAAACAGACATTGTCCACACTACTGTACAGAACACAGATAACATGGTTCAGATGTTTGACATTTAATGCTGAGCTACATATATCACAGTTATGTCCCACTGTACACAGCTACACACTGATATGTCCATGGCAGTAGTTATGCAGGGCATCTGTGCATAGATACGTACTGCTGCCACATGTTGATCTTTCAAAGTATGTAGAGTGGTCTTCAAATACATCTACTACATGCCAGTAAATACATATCTGTTACATATCTTTCCTTTGTATACGTTCATATTTTTCACTTATCTGTCTCTTTGGCTGAATGTAATAAATTTGTTTTATGTTTTATTTTATTTATTTTTTTTTATTAGTTTATATTTTGTTTCCACTGGTGTGGGTGGGGGTGTGAGTCTCTCTCTCTCACTCTCTCTGTCTCTGTGTGTCTCTCTCTCTTTCTCTCTCTCTCTCTCTCACCATCTGCAATGGGATGATTGCATGTGTAGCCAGCAGGTACAGCCTGCTTTTATAGGTATCTGCACATGTGCATGTGATGGCCTCTGCACCAATTGGTGGCCACCATTTGGTAATTGCATGCAGCCTGCTGTATGGTAATTGCAGTACTCACTGTCATAGCAACCCAATGCTATAAATTGCTATGTCAGGTAGGCATAGCCCTTTCAGATTTCCAGAGCCCATGCTTGTTTGCTGTGGAGACCGTTGTGTAAGTCAGAAGGTTGGTATAGTTCTTATGTCTGAAGTTAGGGGTGTAGCCAGTGATAAAATTGTTGTACTCAGACCTGAATGTTGCCACTTCCACTACACAGTTGTCAGTGTAGAATTGTACTCACCCCTACATATGCTAACACAAGATACATGGGAGTATGTAGTTTCTTTTATACTTATACAATTTACTGCCATACAAAAGTAGTTATTGAGATGAATTCATTTGGCACATGAACTGTTTGTGAACTGCTATACTGTGAATATTTATTCACTCACTTTTGAACAGTTTGTGTTTTTTACTGCTTGACATTGGCACAGGCTGCTCAAGAAAACTGTATAAATTTCTGTACTGAGTATGCCTATCTACATCCTTGGTAGACCCTGAACAGACAGGTTTATTGTACATTTGGGTAGGGGTGCAGTAGGACAGAGAGCATTATGTCTTAATGTGTGAACTTTATCTTGCTGGACTTAAAGACTTGCTGTATACCTGTTAGTTTACCAAGGCAAGTAGTCTGTCTGCGTAGCTCCTAACTGTGTATCTATCCAGATGGTAGCCCGAGGTTAGCCTGTTATTCTTTGTACACCACACCGGTCTTTTCAGCACTGGAACAATGGCATTGTCACAGTTGGTTGCTGCCAGTACATGGCTAAACCCTTGGTATTTCAGTGTTGTACTCCTACATAAGGGTACGCTTCTGGAACTCCTTCCAAAACTATTTACACAGTGTGTAACAGCAGAATAGCTGATATGCCTGTGTGTTTCTGCCTATGCTAGATGTCTCAAACACTCAGGTACATATTTGAACAGACTCAGGATAATGTAGGTCGAAGTGAGGTACACCTTTACAATATCAGTAACATTAGGTTGAGACTTTGAAAGAACCAGAGCATATGGATTAATACACATTTCCTGAAGTACAAGTGGTATCTAACTTTTACTTTTTGTCACAGTTGGGAAGTATGGTCTCTATCCTAGTCAGATATGCTAGTGCTAGTGTTTGTTCTGCTATGGATTAATACACATTTCCTGAAGTACAAGTGGTGTCTAACTCTTACTTTTTGTCACAGTTGGGAAGTATGGCCTCTACCCTAGTCAGATTTGCTAGTGCTAGTGTTTGTCCTGCTATAATACTGTGTGGGGGTTGTGAATTGCTGCTGTAACATTATTTCCTGCTAGAATGGCTGGTTCTCTTTTCACTGTAATGTAATGCAATTCCACAAGAACTGCTGGTAAAGATCCACAGAACTGGATTTGTGTTATGGCATTCCTATTTGGCCTTTACATTCACTCATTCTGATGTATGATATATTGGTTTCAGCACCAATTTGTTGTATATTTACCATGGCTCAGTGGTACTTCATCTAGTGTGTATAAGGTCCAGGGTTCGAGACTGACAGAGGTATTTTATTTTGCTGCTGAGCAGAACAAGGGCCCTGACATACAGAGTGACTAAGGCACTTTTAAGCAGTTGTAAGCAGGTTTGCGTGTGTTTGCGTGATGCTTAGCTGAGCGCACACAAGCTTAGCTAAGCGCACACTCGCGCAAACACTATAACTACTGCTTAAAGGTGCTTACTCCTGCTAACCCCGCATTCATTTCTTTGAAAGAAAAGAAAATGGGGAGATAGGAAAGTGTTGAAAAAAGGGGCACAAAGAGGGAAAGATAGTAGGGAAAACAGCTTGGGATGTGCAGGACGGGTGTAGGGAGGGTCCATAGTTGCCCATTTCTTTAACAGCAACAGCTGTGCATATACTAGTAATTTGAATAGAATTTTGAAACCTTCCACCCCTGAGAGAGGGGTGAGGACAACAAAGTATGTTGTACTGCCAATTAAATTTCTGTTTGTGTCCAGCCAATATGTGTGCGAATTGGGCAGCTATGTATGGGGCGTAATTTTTTTTGGGTGCAGATTGCCCTTTTTTTTCTGGTGATAGTGGAATGTGGGGTAGGGGAAGTAGGTATATTTTGGGAGATAGGTTGGGGAGGGAAACAAAAAAGACAAACAAGACACATACAGGGGTGGAGTATGACACATGGGGTGGGTTAACACCATTGACGGGGAAGGGTGTTTGGAAATCGCAAGCCCATGCACCCACAGATGGCAACAGTGGAACTGAGATCCCCACCCATGGGCAGTCACCACTGAGCCTTCACAGCCTGGGGGGTGGCTATGCTGGGGGCTGCATAGGAGGAGCAGGCTCACCCGTGAGTCATGCCACTCTTGCCTCAAACTGGCGTAGAGGATCAGCGACTGAACACTGGATCTCCCTATGCACCACAGCCCGGACCGTTCGGAGGGTGATAGGTGGCCCTCCTCTGCCCACACTTGCACGGGGGGATGAGCCCCATCTCCTGCAGCGCTTCCACCCGAAGGTGGCACAGGACCAATGGAGGAGGGGGGTCCCGGGCTGGGCACTGGAACTGCTGGTGCCAGGTGCCATCGCCAGCTGAGGTGGGACAGGTGGGTCCACTGGGACCAGCCTTCCCATACATTCTATGTTTAGGATGATTTAATGACAATATGGGTTAGTAATAGCCAACAGCATTCCAGTTTAGTTGTAACAGCATACAGTAGTATTCCCATTAACCCAACACACCAGAGTTCCAACAGTTGAACAGCAAGCATAACACATGCATATATAGAACAACAGTGGACATTCCGACAACATGCAGGATTGATTGGTGGCAACAGGCCACCAAGATTATGGTATGTGAACAGGGCACATGCATCAAAGTAAATGCAGATATTTATATAACAATAGGACATGTGTCCCAACAAATGTTATGAGATTCGACATACCCATTGAGGTGTGGAATTGCATTGTTTATGCACATACAGTGGGGTGTAAAAAGATACCTCCATTAACAACTTATCTATACTTATAGTTTACACTACATTCCTATTGACTACAGTTAAATATCCCCTACATGTATTATTACACTAGACAATGTCCATTAAATTGTGAAATGGGTTTTGCTAGTTCTTGATATACCTGATCTGTATCTGACATACAAACTGTCCTGGATGCAGATGTTACTGCTACATATTTATATTTTTCATTTATATTTATGTATTTACATATCTGGATGTGTTCAAGTGACATTATCAGGTATATGTTAACAGCCCCCTACATTTCTAGCAGCATACTGACATTTCCGGGGAACACATTAACTAGCTACTCATGTGCCAGATTAACCTGTACATGCCGGCCATTAACCGACAGTTGAGGACTGTATATATGCTTAACAGCTACTGGCACTCCCTTCATCCACTTTAAATGGGCCTGCCCATGTGTGGGTTGACTGCACTTAATACAACAGTACTATTTCTATTATGCAAGGGTACAACAACATGTCACAGAAAGGGACACGGACACACTCCAGGAATTATACCTTTATTAATTACATTACACACTTTTCTAGTGGCTCTCTCAATTATTTGATATATCAGTGTATGCAGGCATCTTTTATTTAATACTTTTTATACCTTTATTAATGGGTTACAACACCTTTTCATGCTGTCTCACTTATTTTATATAACAGTACATGCAGAGAAGTTATTCCACACTTTTTATACCTTTATTAATGAGTTACAACACCTTTTCATGCTGTCTCACTTATTTTATATGACAGTACATGCAGAGAAGTTATTCCACACTTTTTATACCTTTAATAATGGGTTACAACACTCTTTTTCAGGCTCTCTCACTTCTTTTATATGACCACACATGCAGAATATTTACTAACCTGCCTGGTTGCACAGCCTTAGCAGCCTATCTGCATAGGCTTGCTGATTCACAGCACGAACACCTGCAGCTGTGAAGTAAATGAAGGGATATTGAGACATACCTATCCATAATATAGAAAACCACCGGAGAAGGATCCAAGAAGTCCGGTGACAAGCTTTTTCAAGTGGTATGACCAGGCAAAAGCGCTTGTGACTAAATCAGTTCTTTCTTGTTGTTCGTTGGAATAAAGCCTTTGTTTTTGAACTGTTTGCAGAGCTTTTATACGCAGTTTAAAGTCTAACTGTGTTTGAGGGTTTGTTCAATCGGAACAGTATTTACACTAGCAGTATTGAGTGGTGGTCTGCAGTGTGCTTGTCACCAGACTTTTTGGATCCTTCTCCGGTGGTTTTCTACGTAACGGTGGTTCTCTTTGTATTATTTATCCATAATATAGACTTCAATAGTAATTCTTACATACTTCATTCCATGGCTACATACTCAGTAGTGGGGCATTTGGCATTCCACGGGCCTCCTGTATCCAGTGGTTCAGTTGGTTCTCCTTGCGTCTCTTCAGGTCTGCATGGTGGTGTCTGCCCTGCTCACCAGTCCGAGGGACACCTGTGGCACTGGTGAGATCATGTGCTAAATGGTTCCAGGCTTCTGCTTTGTACTCCGTGCCCTGGAACTGGCCCTGCAGGAGTCTTGCATCATGATGATGGACGAGGAGCCAAACCATTACTTTTGACTCCTCAATGCCCCACCATTGCGCTCGAAAATGAGAGCCCTCTCCAGCACCGGCCATACTGTCTGCAGATGGGAGCTACAACCAGTTATTGCAATTATTCCTGCCTATGGAGCTTAAATATGCCTCATTTCCCGCACTTATTTATGATTAGCCAGTTTTGAAATATCTCAGCTAAGAGCAAACCTGCTTAGCAATGGGTAAACTTCCATTGATATATATGAGTGTGTTGGAAATGCATCCATTTTTAAAGCTGTCATGGTGTAGTGGTTTAATACTGTGATTATGGTGCACAGTATCCCGGGTTCAAGGCCTGTCATTGCTTTTTATTTTACTACTGCCAGACCGGATAGGGGGTGTGGCTGTGTTTAGCTGACTTTGCTCAGCTTTGCCCAGTGTTGCTCAACGTTGCTCGACGTTGCTCTATGCTGCCCGATGTTGCCTGACGTTGCCCAACGTTGCGCTAGCTGGCACAGTGCGCAGCTCCACACAAACATGTTTTGTTTGCGCTAGTTGGCGCGATGCGCAGCTCCACACAAAACTATTGAGCTAGTTAAAGCACTGCTAAGCTATGAGCAATTATACTTCAATGTGCTTAATACTAGTGGACTTTGCTTACCAGTGCTTCACATTGCTTAAGATACGTTACTTATGCATTTATCAGTATGCATGACCATTCCACCTTATTATATATATATATAAAATATTGTTCACTAATGCATAGGCCATTTCAATGCATTTTACTGGGATTTAAAAGGTAAATGTCAGGAATTCTTTTTATGCACACATTTCCTACAGAAAATAGGTAGTGGAGTGGCGGGACTCGAACCTGGAATGCATACTCTTTGTGTGAGGGCTCTACCACTATGCTATTGCTATTTCCCTTAATTTGCATATAACTAGTTTATTATCCTCTTCGATGTCTACACTGCTAACTGTAGATAAGCAATGGACAAACCCACGCATACAAGCACAAATATGGGCAGCTATATCAGGAATAATAAAAAAAAAGGAAATCTTTACATTTTACACTTGTACAGGGATTTAGAATGTGGGGGAGTGTAGTGTTTTGTATGTGGACATTTGAGCGTACTCGCTCATTTCTGTTGACATTTGCAGTTTAGGCACTTGCAGGGGTGTGGATATTTGGACTGCTCGGTAGTCTGACATGCCCCCTGCTCTCGTGCACGGTCCGTGTAAACCTTAGAGTTGATTCAGCGCGCCATCATGAATATGACACACTGAAATCATACCCTTACACTGCAGTGTCTGTGTAAGACTTAGTAAGTCTTACACGGGGGATTAGTGAATCCCGGCCATTGTGTTTGAATAATATCTCGTTTGTCTATTAAGTGCTACAGGCTTTGTCAACAAAAGTGTATCATATTCACTTTAAGCAGGTTTGTCTATTTTTAAATGAATGTGAAACTCTAAATGGAGGGCAATGTTTTGTGATTGTGTTTTAGCTTTATGCTATGTGTCCGTGTAAGACTTAGTCTTACACAGGGGATTAGTGAATCCCCGCCATTGTGTTTAAATAATATCTCGTTTGTCTATTAAATGCTACAGGCTTTGTCAGCAAAAGTGTATCATATTCACTTTAAGCAGGTTTGTCTATTTTTAAATGAATGTGGAACTCTAAATGGAGGGCAATGTTTTGTGATTGTGTTTTAGCTTTATGTTACTTTGACTTGCAAATAATTTGTGCATGTTGTATATCCTGTCATTCTTTGATATCTTGTTTTTTTAAAAATAACTTTTAGGAAATGTGCTTAATGTAATACTTGTTTCTATAAACACTGGTGGTGAATCATTATATGGAATCTATTTCTGTATAACTTAATTAAGAATAAAAATACTGCAGTGCCCTCTGTTTTCAAGTCAACCTCATATATGTTGAGGGGTAACACTAAATATAAATGGACTAATGTAAACTGCTGCAGAAATGCAGAAATCTGTTGATGCCTATGTTTCCATCTCATTTTTCCCCAAAATGTCTTTAATGAGCAGAGGTTAATCAAGCAACTCTTCTAAGAGGTCATTGCTAAGACATCTACATGTTGCCCCCCCCCCCCCCCGACATTGCATTAACTATCTTCTTCTTTGTGAGGATAGGAGTACACAAAAGAAACTTGAAATGGTACAAAGTTTGAGCATTAGCAAAAGTGACTTTCCTTTTCAGCATCTGTGCAGCTCACTCTGCTTGCTCTTTGTTTTATATAGAGCACATTGAAGACAAAAAAGTGTGTCTGATGCTGTCACACACTATTGTGAGTTTCCAGTATCTGTACTACATCACTCCTTCCTGGTCCTCATGGATACTGTGAAGGTTCTATTTTGGATGTTTAAACAACTGACCAAATCATATCTTTTCTTTCTTGCCTGTTGGTAGATGTCATATTGTGGAGCACAGCTGAGATCCCCACCCTGTTCCAGTCATGAACTGATGCTTTGCCAAGAACTGTGTGAAAAAAGACAGGTTATGTATTTGACAGGGTGACAACAAACAAACAAACATACGGTGCTGCATTACCAGCTGTGATTTGGCAAGGCTGCTTCTCAGCTTGAGTCACGAATCCTCCTTTATTTACAAGCTCAGCATCTATTTGCTATTTACACCCCCAGCGCATGCTGATCTACAAACAGTTTAGCCCATAAACTGTTTATCAATTTCTTCCTCCATCACACCTGCATTGGCTCAGAATGAATGTGCCTTCAATGCCTAAACAGCCATCTTAATCATGTAGGACTCACATACTGAGTACAGTAGGCAGTGATATCAATTACTGGCTTTAGCATTACTGACTAGTGAAACTACTTATGGAAAACATGTGCAGCTAGTAAAATATATTCTGTCAGTTTATATGCTTAAAACATAGCCAAAATTGAATGCTACCAAGAAACAGACTTATAATTTATCTAGACTAGATACAGTTGCTAGTGGTAGATAAATTAGACTTCGTCTTGTCTTTCTTTTGCCTTATATACCCTTTGCTACTTACAGAAATGAGCAGTCACCAAAACCTTTTGCATTTTACTGTGAGATATGGAAAGATGTGCTAACCATGAGCTTAACAGTTTAATTTATTACTACTTTCAATTTTTGATGTTTGCAGAAAAAAAATTGTGAGAAAACTGGTACTGCATATTCTATGATTGGAAAGACTACTCTATTATCTTGTGAGTTTATTCTTATTTGTTCAGCAGGTGTAACAATTTCCATCATGCAGTTAGTAGGACGTCTACCACAGTAAAACATTTTGCAGAGTGCATCATTTATGTTACATGTGAGTAGGTCAAACTCCCAAGCAGCTGAATTGTTTTATAGAACGGAGCCATGCTCCAAGCAGCTGAACTGTTTTATAGAATGGAGCCATGCTCCAAGCAGCTGAACTGTTTTATAGAACGAAGCCATGCCGATTTTTGAGCATATCAAAACACAGCCTCAGTCATTTTGAAATTCAATGCCAGACCCATCTTAGTCAATGACTGACAAATCTTTTTAAAGCTAGGGATAGTGTTTCGTTAATAATGCTGAAAGATTTATTAGCTGGCTACATAGCTAGGTCACTGGCATTAAGCAGACAGGACTTGCTTCAGAAATGAGGTGTAGAGAAAAGAGAAAATAAAACGATGATAACTGCCAGCAATCTCAAAAAAAAAAAAAAAACTTTCCTGCATGTCCGTGGTCACTTCAACTTGGTAAGACACAGCCCAGTTAAGTTTTATTCTGAGCAACAAATTAGAAAGCTGAATCAGAAATATTTCAGTGGATTATGATTGATTTTATAGACACAGTGTTCGGAGACCAGTCTGTCATGCTGTACAGAGTTAAAAGCTTCTGTCGGATCATTATAGACTACTTCAGTTTGCTTTCCTTTATGTATATTCTTGCTCCATAATTGTTTTGCAAGAATAGTTCATCTTCATTACCACGCCTCAACTTAAAACTGAAAACTGGCTTCTGAGACTGCTTTTTATTACTCTAAGCACATCAATTATGTCATGTATCTATGTATTATCTATGTTTATATTCAGATATGACTATATTCTATTCTGAACATCACTGGCTCACAAACCATTGCAAAGTAATTATTAAAGCCAATTTGTTAGGATCATTGAATCTGATCTCAGTAAATATTTAGCAATGAAACTCAGTCTGATAAAGTGAATGGTAACACACACTGTGTGACTGTGAGTGTACATGTATAGGATTATAAAACGCATCTATAAATGGATATGGAAATCATCAACTTGAAATGGTCAAAGCAAAATATATCAGTCAATAATGAATAAAAAAAAAACCACTAAACCATCCCCATACCCCCTGCTAATTACATGCAATCCAACTCTGAGTCTGAGATCACACTACAGTGGGGACAAGGCAAATTCCATGATACTGACTGTGAGGAAGGCAGTAAGGAACTGATTTTTGATCCATTATACTGGCTTTCTTACATGTCAACAAAAAGATGTCTTTGAAAGAAAGCTGTGTACATATGTGTGTACCCTGCTTTATGTGATATGGGTCCTGCTTACCACTGAGAGTTTGTGGTCTCCTGTCAGATCCCTGGTTCTCTCTTTTCAGCTGTTTTGGGGCTACTTGATGATTCCTGATTTTCATTGTTCTGGTAAACACTTCTATGCATTCTAATGTGTTACTCGTGGTATTCACTGCCATGTTATATTAGGGCTTGCCGCATAGTAGGAAATCTTAAGAGGCCCTTAAAGATGCATTTATTCCTTTATGCATATAGAATCTTACCATTAATTTGCCTTAATTTCAGTCTTATTCCAATTCACAGAATTGTGTTTTATTTATCCTTGTTTTGTATTATATCTAATAATGGCTAATCATTTTTTTCTATTCTGTTTATGATATGATTAGGTTTGAGTATGATAATGAAAACTGATTTGCTGTGATTTTAATTAAAGCACCTTGATTGCTGCCACAATTTACAGATGGAACAGACTTGCTGGTCTGACTGAAGACAAACTGGTCAAATCATAATTTTCAACAAATGGCTAATTGTTCAGTCCAGTGCAGTAACAGGGTTGCTGTAAGTGGGTAGGTCTCCATTCACATCAAATACATTGTCCATGAGTAGTTTATAAATATTGGCAGATATGCAGGGGGTACACCCACCCACATATATACATAAAAACAATGTTTAACAGACTATATATATTCAATACAATTCTCTGAAAGTCCATTCAAGGAAATGGCATTGAAGATGGTGAATAGATCCACTGAAGCAGTTGCAATACCTTATAAAATGCAGGACTGGGGTAGCTAGTACTGGAACCTACTCAACAAATAGCAGTTTCGGACATTGTGTTATGAAATGCAGAGGGAAAGATGATTTCATGCTGCAAATGGACAGCTATTCTGGAATAAATTATCATCAAATAGTGTCACTCAAATTCAACATAAATACAGAGGCTTGACAATAAATATTGAGGATATGAAGACAGGCTGTATAATCTCACTTGCTGCCACAAATTAATATCTAATTTTATGATGCTTACATCCTTTAAATGGCACCAATGTATTTGATTGACAGGGGCTATAGTTCCATGATCCACACCCCAACTGCAATATCATATATGAGTGGTGACTGAACTTGAGTGTAATGTAAATATGCACTGCTGCATAGGGTAATAGCACATCTGCCACACCCAAATAAGTTTGATACCATACAATAGCAGATCAGCGTTATTAGTGGTTTCTCGTAATTTCAACCACCTCAGACTGAGCTCAGTGTTTTCCACTGCAGTGTTACAAACAGTAAATACATCTTGCTCAAGACTATTTTGCCTGCAAACACATGAACAATATTTTACAAGAGGGGTTGATTATTCCTCCCTAGTACAAATACCCCTTTCTCTGCCTTTATGATAATGCTACAACCAAGTAGGGCTCTCTAACACAGAAAAACAGAATTACTGTCCACTCTTAAAATGTCAGTCATAATACAAGTGATTGGTAGACTTGGTTAAAACATTGACTCTTTGAAAGATATGACACATTACCTAATGCTACAGTAGCTCCATATGCATATCCTTATGCTAATAAATAAACCACAAGCCACTAGCATTTCAAATTGAATAATAAAATTCTCTACTTGAAATAAATAAGGGTGGTCATGGTGGTGCAGCAGTTAGCATTCCCATCTCACAGCAAGAGGTTCCCAGTTCAATCCTCGGCTGGGGTGCCTTCTGTGCAGAGTCTGCATGTCCTCCCTGTGGTCACGTGGCTTTCCTCCATGTGCTCCGCTTTCCTCCCACATCCCAAAGACATGCTGTAGGTGGATTGGATACTCTAAATTAGCCGTAGGTGTGAGTGCGTGCATGTGTGTGACTTCAGTGGATGGTTGGGTGCCAGGCTGGCAACTCAACACTGTAAAACTCCACTGCCAATCATGAGCAGACAGGTGATCCACTGTGGTGACCCCTAACTGGGAAAAAGCCGAAAGAAGAAGACGAACAGTGCAACAAATTGCTTTACAGTTGCAGAAATAAATATCAAATAAATAGTTTTAAACCAACAACATAAATAGGAATTTGAAAAGCTTATCTAAACTTGTCAGTATAAGTAACTAAAGATATGCTTAATTTTCTAGCTACCTCTGACTTGTAAAAACAAACAGCAGCTGGACAGTTTCTCAGGAAATGAATCTTCTAGCATGAAAATTTTTCTGAAATGCAGTCCATTTGTGCATACTTCAGTAGCAAGACAGTTATTATCTAACAGATTTTCTCTTTCTTTCTCTTTTTAAAAGTGTCCCATTCAACATGTCCGGCTTCTCCTTCAGTTGCAGTGCAAGTTTTATTTTGTCTCCACAGTCATATGCTTTTGGGAGAAGTTGAAATAAAGTAATAAATTCTATTGGCCTCAAGTAGCATTTCAAAGAGAACTAAACTTTAAACACTGAAAATGCGCACACATTTGATGACACTTTTTAACAACTCTGTTATATTTTTACTGGAAGTAACAACCACAGTATTATTTTTCCTAGCTTTTATGAATGAATATTGTATGATTATGTTTTGTTAAAAGTCAGTTGCTAATCACTCATCCTGCCACATTTCTCCTCTGAAATCAGTTATTTGATTTAGCGTAATTTCCACTTCTCAGTACTCCTCTCCCGCATGTACTTTGTTTACCTAAAGTGAGCTGTTTTGAAAAACTCTTCAGACTCAAATCTCGGGGAAATACAAAGGGCATTCAAATTACACTAGTGAGTTTCCTGACTTGACAGACCATATGCACTTGCATTACTTAGCAAACTCCAGTTCTGTTTTTTTGTATTGTAGGACTACTACCCAAACTCAATCTAAGAAGCCTACTAATGGATTAGGGTCTATAATTACCATGGATTTTCTATAATATAGGTAGAGATGAAGTTTTGGGAGAACCTAAACAATTTCCCAACATGTCTTCTCCACAGCTGCATGTGCTTCTTCACTTGGCAGAGTCTGTGAGTGAGGCATACTAACAGATATTCTTCTCCCTTTGAAGAAATCTTGGTGAATTCAGTCCCATCCTTGAAATGAAGTATGTCCCTGCATGATGAACTCCTGACTGTAATTAAAACTAGCTAGTAGAGGGGCCCACACAATAGCTTCTACTTTGTCAAATCTTATTACCCCTCACCCAGTGACCGAAACATATTACTTCTGACATTCCTACCTAAATTTGTTTTGCCTTAATAGTCAGCCATCCCTTTTCGTAATCTGTATAACACCTCTCTGGTCTGACACCAGAGAGTAAACATTGCATTATTGGCTGTGTTTGACAGATCACGCTGTCCAGCTCCACCTGTGAAGTGGTCTACTGTCCAGCTCCACCTGTGAAGTGGTCTAACAGCCTCTGGATTGTTGCTGGCCATTATTTCTCTTAAAGAGCATTTTCAAAAATTCATACAAACCATATGGGTTAACAGTTGCTGATCACTCTCTTGCAGCAAGTATGAAGGGTACCTGCCAACAATTCCTTGAGAGGCTATTAGTGGTCAGATACTTAACCCTGTTTCATCCTTCCAGGGCATAGTCTACACAGAACTTAATGATTCCTCCCTTTTGGTACCTGCACCACCAGTAAAACCCAGTGATTGCTGGATTCCCGGATTACACCCAGGTTCAGTATGTCCTGTAGCTCCTCCCACATGGTTTGTTTGACTTGCTCTGTAACTCTCTAAGGGACCTGTTTAATTGGTCATTGAGTTCCTCTGCCCACATGTTGATCTACTAGTTGGAAACACCATGGTTTAGCAATTTACATGTTATGGTGATCTACTAGTTGCATAGCCGGCCTTAGGCATAGGCCAACAAGGCGGCCGTCTAGGGCGCCGTTCTAGCAGGGGTGCTTTTCCAATATTTATCTGATGTAGGTATACTAGGATTGGGGCACTGGGTGGTGTGGTAGTGGGCGTCCTGGAGCCCTTTTGCCTAGGGCACCAGTTGATCTTGAGCCGCTTCTGACTAGTTGGGTACACCATGGTTTAGCAGTATACATATTATCACAGTCTTTCAGTGCTAGTATGTTTTCTTACACATGTATAGGGAATGCTGTAACAGTACTACCTCATCCGTAGAGATATCAGTTCAAATCTCAGTGAGGAGATCTGATGCCATTTTTCTCTCTGCTTCTAGTTTTCTCCCATTGCATAGATGATGTGCTAGTATTTCTCATTTTGACACAGTACAGATTGCATTTCTGTCTTCTGCTTGGTAACTCCACCACATAATTGATGTCGCTTACCTTTTTCACAGCAATAAAAGTACCATCCTGCGCTGCTTGCAAATGGTTTTGTTAAACAGGAATATGTAGAAATCCACCAAAACCGTTTGGAAACAAACACAAATGAAACACAAATAAATACAAAAAAGGAATTGTACAAATGTTCATTTAGACTAGGAACATTTTCCTGGATAATTAGACTAAATGCTACGAATGTTCCTGGTCTAAATGAACATTTTTCATTATTACCAGTATTGAATATAAAAGCTTCAAAGCTATAAAAAACTACAATTAATATGAAGTATATATATATATATATATATATATATATATATATATATATATTATATATATGTATATAGTTGGTTTTATAATTAAAGTTTTTAATTTTTAATTGTTATAACTTTTTATATATTTTTTATTTTATTTGCTGTATGTATTTAATTAATATTCAATTCACAATTATGCTGTGAATGTATTGTTTCAAGTATATGACAGTGTTAATTGGTTGATTTATTAATAAGGGAATGTATTTAATGGTGACCTCACTTGCTTTCCATAAGCTCTGATGATGTGCCAGAGCATAGAAGGAGGGATGAAAGCGCTAAACTTTGTCAATAAATTTCTTTTTCTTGATTTTACTACAGACTGTTTGTGGAGCTTATTGTGAAGTACACGTACAAGCACTTTTTTGTATTTAAACAGGAATATGTACCAGTATCTTTTGCCTGACTGTATATTCTTAGGTTGTTGCTGTAAGGTGATAACAGACATTTTTCTGCTGTTCTGTGAATCCCATGTGCTGCCTATGCTTAATCCTGAAATTCAGCACATAATCCACAGCGCACTCCTTTTGAGCATCACACTTACCTTCTCTTTCATCATGAGTTAACTCTAGGGGCCCCTCCTTACTTTATGATCATAAAGTAGCTCAACTAGTGAAACACTTTGGATTGTTGGGGCAGTTCTATGTAAACTTAGTGGTTGATTTTATTTTATAATCTACTATATAATCTACCAATATTTCAAAAGTAGTAATTTGCCATTCACCCCCCCCCCCCACACACACACACACACACACACACACACGCTCTTAATGTAAATGCTTATTTTGACAATTAAATCACTCACACTGTCTTCTGGTTTTCTAGAATGTTCCCTATTTTTTCTATAAGCTTCAGGTGTCTTCAAAAAGAAAATGTTTAGCTTTTGAGCAATCAAATCAATCAGAGTCAAGATATTTTTGACAAAGCTTGCATTCCCTTACCTGTGACCGGAGGTGTTAACCTACTACATTGTTCCTGGTAATTTATAGCTGATAAAACACACACATTCATAATCCTGAATAAAATCATCAAAGTCATCCCTGACACTATATTAAAGAAGGTTTAGTACTGACCTTGGCTTCTTGGGTTACGTTTTCCTCCTGATAGCCACCAGTATTTATAGAAGGGTTACCAATTCCTTCTCATGCTGCTTTCTCTTTCTCGTTGCTTCTTTTCCATCTCACACATCATGGCCAGTTTAGGACGATACTTTCCTCCATTGTAACTTTGTGCTGTTTTGTCTTTTTCTGCTGCTACAATTCCCAATCATTTCAGATTTGGGCCTGGTCTCTCTAAATCAAATGCATATATAAACCATCTGCTGATTGACTGACTGAGTTGTTTTTGTATATTCTACACTCACAACCACTATTAGTCTGGCTTTTTGTTCAATTGGATGAAATTCTAGTTGTACTCAAGGCAGGTATCATCTTATCCTTGGTTATACCAACCGGTTGGATTTTCTATCATGTAATCTTTTTTTACTGATGTAATCAGGGTCATCGCCAGGGCTTTATCCTTCTCTGCCATAGGACAGAGCTAGTTTGCATGTTTTAGTCAGCTCCATTTTGTGTATTTTAGTCATTTCCTTTTTGTGTACTTTAGTCAGTTCCTAGCTATGTACTTATTCGGCTCCTTTTTGAGTACCTTACTCAGCTTAGTCATCTCCTTTTTGTGTATTTTAGTCATTTTCTTTTTGTGTACTTTAATCATTTCCTAGCTATGTACTTCAGCTCCTGTTTGTATACCTTAGTCATCTCCTATTTGTTTGTTTCTTAAGTACTTTTTAAAAATTAAAGTAACTGCTTATTATACACGCCTTACCCTGCATAAATTTAATTCTAAAAACTCTCCAACTTGTCCATACTGTAAAAATCAACCGGCTGATCTTCTTCATATGTTCTGGAGCTGTAAATGCATATATAAGCTTTGGAATTCCCTTAAGATTCAACTTCAGAAGATGGGCTACCAAAGTACAACATTGTCATGGAAATTTACGATTTTACATATTCCTCTGAAAGAACTCCCTAGATCACAAAGTACTATATATATATATATATATATATATATATATATATATATATATATATATATATATATTAATATTTTTCTGTTAATGAAGCTTTATATAGCCACTAATTGGTTAGACCCATCTAAAAAATCTTGGGAAAGCTTTAGAGTTTTGGCAACAAGGCATATATTAGCTCATAAACTACTCTTAAGTCCGAATAATAAAAACATTAATAACCCAAAAATTTGGGAACAGATATTTAATATTATATTAGCATAACAC
The DNA here is from genome assembly GCF_019279795.1 of Protopterus annectens. Taxonomy (NCBI): domain Eukaryota; kingdom Metazoa; phylum Chordata; order Ceratodontiformes; family Protopteridae; genus Protopterus; species Protopterus annectens. Next base: position 86,359,411 of record NC_056742.1, read on the forward strand.
TTTTAACTTGAAGGTATTCACATTTATATACTTGCTTGGAGAGAATTTTGTATTTAAACTGTATATTACTGGAAATGTTATTAACTACTTTTTGTTTTTTCTCTATTCTTAATGTTACATGGAAGCATTCTTGTAAATATTGTATATTTGTTTGGTGTGATACTTAGTGATATTAGTTAGTAGTCTTTTGTTTTGTATTTTTTCTCTTAAAATTTTGTGTTTGTTTTTACTTGAGTATGAAAATAATATAACAATAAAGATTTATTATGGAAAAAAAAAATTAAAGTAACGGCTGTGTAAGGTATCTGCTGTAAATTTACTTTGTTGCCATAAAGATATGTAAACTTCTGGTGACAAAACTGTTTTGCAAGCTAAAATTCAGTTTACAACATATCCCACAACTGCCAGCAGTTACACATGTGATGACTAGGTGTATAATTCCACATACTACTACCAGTTTATGTATTTCAAATCTCTCTTAAATTCACACCACTGCACCAATTAATGTGTTGGATAGAGCTATGGATTCACAATCTACATTACTGCCCCCAACAAATATTTGGGGGAAATAGTCCTATATGTTAAGTGTGCACTGCTGTCTCAGGTAATTGTCAACGCTTGACATACTCCAATAAGCTTTCCACTGCATTGCATAAGTACAGATCAGAGGATTAGACAATGCATCCCGAGTATTTTACCCATATCACAATGAGTACATTGACTGCCAGTACAACTGTATCAGTGTTAAATGAAATTTGTTCAAGATCATTTTCAAGCAAACACTCCACATAATATTTTCTTGCAGGGTTATTGCTATATCTCCAGGAGCATTACTTCCTTCCCTGCCTCTACAGTAATTATAGCACCAACTAGACTAGCCAAGCATACCAAAAGCAGGTTTATTGTGCACTCTTAAAATAACCCAACTTTAATAAACATGTTTTATACCTATAACTAAAGACAGTCACTCTTCAAAAGGCAGGCATCAGCAGCTGATGCTACATCATTTCAATACAAATAGCTCTTAACTAATAAATAAACAGCCAAATGTGTGCATTTAAATGAAATAATAAAATATTGTACTTCGTGTAAATTAATTAAGCAATACAGTTTGTAAAATTAAATATACAAATGGATGGCAAAGAGAAGGATTCTAACTTAGGGCTTATATGGCCCTGTCACTATTAGTAACTAAAGATATTCTCAGTTTACTATCTCCCTCTGACTTTTAAGTACAAACCGCAGTTGGATGATTTCTTATGTAATGGATTTCCCAGCATCAGCTCTGTACAAGAAGGCAGTCTGCTTGTTTGCATTTCATAAGCAAGATAGCAAATAAATTGATTAACCATCTCTTTGTTTCTCTCTCTCTCTCTCTCTCTCTCTCTCTCTCTCTCTCAACTCACTCTCTCACTACCTAATTGAGTTCCAGGCAGTATTTTCAGTATTTTTCAACCTGAATATAAGGTTTTCTGTCCCCACAGACACAAATTTGAGTGGCACAAATTACCTTTGACCAAAGTTATATTTCAAGGGGGACTATTTTAAATACTGAAACTCTGTGAACATTTGAGAAATCAGTTTGTTTTTTTCATGGGAAGCAACAACCACTGTATTTTTTAATGAAAAAAATATATTTGCTTCAGTTTAATATGGCATTCTGTTATCTTTTACTAAGCCATTTACCAACTGAATTTAGTCTGTCACATTTCTACTCTGAAAAACAACTGCATTTCCCTTAACCTTCTACCACAGCTCTACAAAGTATTCTATAGTTTGGGAAAGCTAACACTGACGCAACAGATTACCGCTGCTGCAGATTTCTAGCAAATGCAAATGAATGCAGTGTTGATGAATAATGCTGATGCCTAAAATGCCAATCTGGAACAGTTAAAATACTTGAATGAAACAAACGCAGTACCTCATTAACCCTTTTTAACCTGGATAACTGGATGGGGAACAGAAAATTCACCCCTGGGATTCCACCTGTGTCCATGCTGGACAGGAGCATCGGGTTCTGACTTGTCGGAATGTGGGCTAAATTCTTGGCTAGGCTTGTAAGGACCTCAGGGCCAATATCCTAGTAACTTCCTATGATCCTATGAAATCTGAGGCTAAAAAATAAGTTTGAATTTTACAAATGCAATTGCATAAACGGTTAAGAAATATTATAGCATTTATAACATATAATAAAGCACAGAAGGACATATACAAGACAACTATATCAGTTAAGATAGTACAAAGGCAGGAAAAACAACCAAACAAACTCAAGATATAGGAAAACGTAACCAATTCAGTAAAGAAAATAAAACATTTTCCAGTTAACACAATGGAGCAATGATATAAAATAAGAGATAATGAAGCTTAATGGAAAAAAACATGAGGACAGGAAGAATGGAATTCCAAAAAATCGGGGTCATAGAAGTGCAGGTGAATGGAGATTTGTCATATCCAGTCACCAAACCAGTAAAGGCTGGTTGTCATACTCTTTCATAAAGAAAATGGTTAAGAAAAAGCTTCAGAAACTAAAAGCTACCAGTTAACTGGGTCAAGCTGAATTTACCACAGAGGTTTTGGAGAACTGAGTGCAGAAATGGTAAATAATCTTTTCAATAAATCATTGGACTAAGCAGTAATAAAGTTTGTGAATTTTAATTACTATATAAAGGATAACACAGGCACTAAAAATACATTCCATTTTGTTGATAACACATGGATACACATGGGCATTCTGAGATGCCAGTGTACAAAAAGGCATACAAAGGATAGAAAAGGACAAGAGAAGGTCAAAAGAATTTTCTAAAATATGCAAGTTTAAATTTGCAGCAAAAATATACAATTTTGCATATTGAAAATAGTAACTTATGAAAAGAGTACACACTTGGATATAAACAACAGCAATAACACATGTAGAATGTCTTAGTGCACTCATAATGCTTTAAAGTATGCAAGTGGCACAACAAATGGCAAAGAAGAAAGCACTAACTTGTATCTGCACAGGCATCACCAGTAAAACAGAAGTAACTACCTCTCTCTCTCTCTCTATATATATATATATATATATATATATATATATACAGCTTGGTAATGTCGCATCTGGACTAATGTATGCATGCAGTTTTGGTGAGCTAATTTTTCCAGGCCGTAGGAGACGGGCACTATAAAGGAGAACAAAAGCTGGACATGGACTTTGTCAAAAACCATATAAATAGATGTATTAAAAGTATATGAAAGACACATTTACATTCATTAAGGAAATATACAGATGCAAGTTAGATATGCACTTTCAGGAAAAGATCTAAAGTGACAATCACAGGAGAGAGATATTAGAAAGTATTTTATTCATGGAAAGGTTGGTGGGTGATTAGAAAATCCTTTCCGTAGAAGGTGGAATTCAAGAATGCATTGATGATACATGGGGCTTGTTCAGGCTAGGCGATAGTTATAAACTTTCTGTTAACAGACTCTGCAGCTAATGTAAAAGGTAATAAAATTAAAAGACACGATGTTCTGAGTGGCCCTTATCTGACCTCAGAATCTATATTCCATTATATCTATTTATCTATGATTTGAAAAAGTTAGAGAGAAGTTCTCTCTCTGTTTTAACACACTGGTTGTCTATGTGATAATTACCTGACTTAAAAATTGATATTCATATGTAGCTGCTTATCTATAAATTGACAGAGGTGTAATAGTCATGTCTACATTTTAAGAAACAGACGAGCTATATGGTCCTTATCTGACTTCAGATACTATAGTCATATGTATTTTTGCCTGTGACTTAAAAAGGTAGAGAAATTATGTATATATTTCAGAAAACTGGTAAGATAAGTGGTTGTTATCCAACCTTAAAATCTATATTCATGTTTATCTATGTATCTGTGAACTGAGAGATGTGGAGAACTGAAGACATGTTTGTATTTCAGCAACAAGTATTTTTAACCATAATTTAAGCATGGTGTACTCTTGCCTCACAGAGCTGGGTTCTCCAGTTTGTTCTCAGCTAAGGTGCTTTCTGTACTGAGTCGGCATACCCACATTTTGCCATGATGGGGTTTTACAGAGTTCTTTGATTTCGTTCCACATCCCAAAGATGTGGCTTAGGTAAACTGACAATCTTCCAATTCACCATTAGATGTGTCATGTACATTCATGTGCTGTGACTAACTGGCACCCCATTAAGGATTAGTTTCTCTGACTTGGGCCCAACGAATGGTGAAGTAGATGCACCCCCCCCCACACTACCTTAGCAATGGGTCTTAACCCTAACTCTGCCCCTTCCCTCAATCCTAACAGCACTACATGTATCCTTAACCCTAACCCTTACCCTAAAATACAGAAACTCACATCCAACACCCATCCTTCACTCATCCCAACCCAAATCATAACTCACATAGAAACACACACATGCTCTCAACCCCCAAACCCACCTTACCTGCATTGACCATCCATACTGTAGACATTAAATCACACCTCTGCATTTGTCGAACAAACTTATATTCAGTAAAATGCAGGGGAGCCATATCTGTCTCTCTCTCTCTACAGATATACATACACACATATTCCTGTTCAAGTACAAATAACAGATTCATCTATCCTGTATGAGAGGAGTAACTGTGAAGCCAGGCTGTATAATATTGCAGATACAGGCAAAATGAACAAAATTCCCAAAAAGGATGAAAATTAAGCAGTGTTCTCAGAATTTCTTGACTGGAATTAGTCAATAGTGAGAGTAATGGGAAATGGGAAAGCCAGGGAATATAGTGTGGAACTTTAAGATTGTGTTTGGTTACTTTTGATAACTAACGATATCTACCCAGCATGCATCGTTAAGTTGTGGAAACCTGGATATCTACCCAGCATGCATCCTTATGTTGTGGAAGCCTGGATATCTACCCAGCATGCATCCTTATCTTGTGGAAGTCTGGATATCTACCCAGCATGCATCCTTATGTTGTGAAAGCCTGCTGCTGCTTTTTGTATTTCACAGACTTTCCACTGCACAAGGGGAACAGCTGGCATTACTCTGGTGTGTTGACATCTGCTTGGGTGCTTGGACTGGTTTCATTATAAGGAAGAATGAAAGTGCCATTGTGATCGTTGTGTGTGTGTGTGTGTGTGTGTGTGTGTGTGTGTGTGTGTGTGTGTGTGTGTGTGTGTGTGTGTGTGTGTGCGTGCATGTAACGGGCACAGACCATGTATGGGTAAATTACCAGCTATTTTTGTAAATACCTGAGTAGGACGAATACCAAATACAATTCTCTGCTGCAATACAGTTATAAGCCCCCATATAGAAACATTAGATACTTGCTAGTTTCAGGACTCAACTGCAAGTGAATATACAACCCATTATAAACCCTAAAGGGTGCTTATAATTTGACAGTGATACAGAGTCACCCCCCCCCCCAACTTTTTCATCTTTCCATTCATCCTGGTGTGGTGCATGCACTGTAGGAATGGCATGCACTAGTACTACCCCCTAATGAATACAGAAGGTAGTATAGAAAATGTTTTTAAGGATGACTGACATTAGTGAATTGTACAAAATATGTTGTCTTGTATTAGTTTTTGTGGAAGCTCCAAAGAAGAGTTTTCAATAACAGTTATTGTCAAAAGTGGAATATAGTATTCAGCTGTCCTATATAATGTTTGTATGGTAGGTGTTTGCAATTCCCACTGAAGATACTTTAATTAATAGCTTTCATGAACATGTCACTACCCCACTTTTGACCTGCTCATACTGTGATAAATATTTGGGAACAACTCATCTTTAACATGCGTGCCCTGCTGCCCCTGAGGCACTAGATTTATTTTAATCACTGCCCAGAAACAATGTCTTCACCTGTTTTGCAGCCATGCAGTTAACTGTTTTATACCCTGTTCACAAATACAGCCCCTGCAGCTGTGGAAAACTGGAAGTCAAACAGATTTCAGACAAATTTTGTAGCTTCTGAAAATTGACAAGTGCAGAAAAATGATAAGGAAAGTATTTTGATGGTTGTGGTAATAAATATTTCTTGTTAAGCTGAGCGGAAAAAAATCAGCAGTCTAGAATGGCAAGTATTACAGTGAGACTAGCAAATCAGTCTGACCGCTGAAATAGCACCATTATCTTCTCTGGTAGTCCAAGTCTAATTAATGACTATGCTTACCGTAGTGTATAAATGCATTTTGGAAACCACAGTATTGCATTATTCTCTGTTTATTCAGTTTGGGTCTATCATTAAGGTAGTTTATTATGTTTGTGTGTATTATGCTTCTATTCAGTGTCACTAATAACTGTTGTTGCATAAACAAATATAAAAAATAGATAAACCTAAGGCTTGCTGTTGTACAGTTTTGATCATGTAAAGGGGCTACATTTCCAAATATTCTTCTTTAACAAGGTGGACTTGTAAATATCATAATAGACATACTGCAAGAAAATGTGAGTGTTTACAGTATGTTCACCACATTGAATGGTTCACATTTTCTGCATATAAAACAATAGTTAAAAGCCTATAGCAGGTATATAAAAAGTAGTTAAAATCCTATGGCAGGTTTTAAAAGAGCAAATGTTGTTTTAGTTAGGGGAATTACACAACAGTATAAATGGCAGGTGTTGAAAAAAGTGTTATTGTCAAATTGCAATTTCTTTCAAGATCTGTTCTATATTATTGGCAAAGAACATAGATATACAATTTCACCAACATCTCAGTATAAAAAGTGAAACCTGTTATTCATTTATTCATCTTAAGCACCAGTACAAGTGATCACATTTGCATCCTTCAACAGCTTGCCTATGGGCAACTTTATTGCCTTCCTTTATATTTCCCTTATTTTTATTTTATTGTATTTCACATATTGTACTACTTTGTTATTGTCTTAATATTCGTAAACATTCTTCAAAATTTTAATTCTGTTTAATGTGTACTGTGGAGCTTTTCTCCCTGGGCATGTACTGAAAATTGGCTCATACCCATTCAGACTTTCCAGGTAAACAAATGTCAAATGAATAAAAATAAATAAATGAGATTACCACTGACCCTGCTTTTTTGCTGGTAAATTACTGAATCTGGCTTTCCAGGTAACTTTATAACTATGTATTTATTTGTTTTATTTTAACATTTATTTACTGTCCATGGTGGTGGTGCTGTGGTAGCATTGTCGCTTCACAGATAGACGTTGCCTTGTTCGATTCTCAGCTACAGCGTCTTCTGTGTAGAGACATGCATGAATGGGCATACCTTCGTTGAAGGTTGTGTGTCAGAGCTGGCAACTTGGCACATAAACATCTACTGCCAATCATTAGCAGACCGGAGTTCTGCTGTGGTGACCCCTAACCAGGAAAAACCACAAGAATCAACATTTTAACATTTATTTACTGGGAAAGTCTGACTGGGAACAAAGCTAATTTTCAGCAGAGGCTCAGGGAGAAATGCTCTAGACGTATATCTTTTGTTACATGGGAGGAAACCAGAGCACCCAGAGGAAACCCACATGAACGCAGGGGGGATATGCAGATTCCACACAGAAGGTATTGCAGTTGAGAATCAAACTGGAGAACCTCTTGCTGTGAGGTGGCAACACTACTGCTGCACCACTGCGCTGTCCATTATTGGACTATATAAGACACAGCTAGTTTACTTAGCACTGTATCACAAATCCCTCCATTTCCACTAACAATAGCATCTTTACACTCTAGTACATTATTATAACATCAATCTTATTATTTTGTAAAATACATTTAAACCTGATATATGCCTCAAAATAAGCATAGCCAAAAACTTGAGCAGTCTTCATACAGGAGTGGCAAATACTGCAGTGAGACTAGCAAGTCCCTCTTGACTACTAAAACAATGTCATTATCAACCCTCATAATCCAGGTGTGATAAGTGGCAGTGCTTACCCTAGCAAGTAAACAGCAGCAAAACATATTTGTTTTATTTCTAAATGAATGTCAAATATGTATTGCATTTAAATTACTATAACCAACATTTTCTTGGATAGCCCATACAACCCCCCCATATCCTTACCTTGTCTGAAACTTGGCTTAAGACACATATCACCAACAATGAAATTCTCGCACCGGGCCATATTTATTGCTCAGACAGATTACCAAAGAAAGGAGGTGGTGTTGCCATCCTCCATTCTGACAACCTTAACCTCTCACCTTTCCCCACACCCATCCCTAACCTTCACCCAGCCGAACTAATCAACCTTAACAACCACCTCAACCCCCACAAAAAAATAGCTGTTGCCTCCATATATATCCCTCCCAGTAACAACTTATCCACACTTGGAAATATACTATCCTGGTTTTCCCTAAACATACCCTATGAAATCCTCAAACTAGGGGACGTCAACTTAGACTGGGCCAAACTTAAAACTGACTCTCCACAAACCAGTATCAATCTGCATGCTTTCCATCAACTGATATCTTCCCCCACCCGACTCCACAAAAACCCATCCTCTAGTTCTATAATAGACTGGATACTCACCAACTTCCCTCACCTCTACCACAACCCCACTACTCTACCAGACCAACTTAGTGATCACCTCCCCACCTCTGTGCTCAGACACCCCACCCAACCTCCCAAACTTCACCTTTATCATGACTGCCATAAACTTTCTAACTATAACCTAACCCAATTTAACTCTATACAGTCTTCCACTGACTAGTCATTCCTTAAACTAATCCCTCTAAATGACACAGTAAATAGATTTAATAGCATCTTCTTGAAAGCCCTAAATTCTCTTGTTCCTCCCAGAAAGATTAGAATAAAATCCACTTTTGCTCCCTGGCTTTCCAAAGAAACTAAGTCCCTTATCCTCAAAAGAGATAAAGCCTGGAAAACCTGAATCAAAACCACAAATTACACTTTCTCCACAGCTCTAGACATCTCAGAAATCTTACTAAGATACAAACCAATGCAGATAAAAAGTCCTTCTACAATTCTGCCCAACTCAATAGCAAATCCAACCCTCAAAAGTTCTGGTCCACCATTAACAAAATTTTTTCACCAGGCCATCCCTCAAACCCCTGCCGCTACCACAACACATCCCCTCTAGAAACAGTTACCCTACTAAATAAACACTTTATAGATACCATCCAAACACTCATACCATCAAACAGTAACAGTACTTCTCTGGCTATGTCTCCCAACCTACCTAATATACCTCCTTTCTCTTTACACCCTGTCTCTACTTCCTATATCTGATCTCTTCTTAATAAGCTCAAATCCTGCTCTCCCTCCACGAATAATCTACCTCCTACCTTCCTCAAACTAGTTGCTCACATCATAGCTTACCCAGTGTCCATACTAATAAATCAATCTATACAGGAATCCACTGCCTCAACCCTTTGGAAATCCTTCTTCGCCATCCCACTACATAACCCATCTAACTACCGCCCCATAGCTATCCTATCACCCCTCTCTAAGATTCTCGAAAAATGCATCCATTCACAACTACTAAACCATCTCCTCACTCACAATCTTCTCATTTCCACCCAGCATGACTACCATCACATCCACAGCACTACTACTGCCCTCCTATCCTTCACCCATACCATTGCAGAGGCACTAGACAATAATAAACTCATCTCCTGTCTCTTTCTTGACCTTTCCAAGGCCTTTGATACAGTCTCCCATCCCCTTCATCCCCTTCTGCTATCTAAACTTGCTAATCTCAAGCTATCCTCCTCCTCCCTTGCCTGGTTCTCCAGCTACTTATCCTGCAGACTGTAATTTGTTAAATGGCTCTCTTCCTTTTCTCCTTTCATACCTGTCCCAACTGGAGTACCCCAAGGCTGCATACTGGGTCTGCTCCTGTTCAATATCTTTACCAATGACCTCCACACATCATGCAAACAATCCTCCCTCATCCAATATGCTGACGATTCTACTCTCATCGTCATCTCTGAAAACATCTCTGAACTCGACACTCATACTCAACAGGTCTTCCTATCTACCAAACAATGGCTAACTAGTAACCTTCTCATCCTTAACCCTAAAAAGACCAAACTCTTACTTTTTCTTCCCCGTTCACTCACTTTCCACAAATCCACCTTTGCCATCACTTCCTCAAATAACACGGGTCTATATTAGATCACTGAATGCTTAAAAAAATGAACGGTGATTAATCGACCCTATGTAAGGGAAAGCTTACAATTTCAAACTGTCAGAACAGTGATTTTTTTCCTAGGGAAAAAAAATTACTCTTCCGACAAAAAAAAAAAAAAAAAACTTTACACGTTACATTAAGTGGGGGGCTTCACCCCCATACCCCCCATGTGGGGAGCTGCACCACTCACACCCCCCCTACGTAAATATACCAACTCCGAGACCACACTACAGTGCCAAAAATGGCAAAGTAACGAAGTGGCCAAGCAAATTCTTTCCCAGGGAAAGAATTCGCTCAAAAGGTGCTTTGATATTTTGCCATTTCAGGCTTTTCAGTTCGACCAAGATGCATTCAAAAGACTGCATCTTTGGTCTTCTAATAGGGAACCAATAACACTACTATCAAACCTGAAGCTCACACTAAACTCTTAGGTATAATCATCGACGATGAACTCAAATGCAATATGCACATATTCCAAAGTATAAAAAAGACACACCAGAAACTGGGTTTACTTTACTGCAACAAAAAATTCCTAACTCCAAATGCAAGACTATCCCTTGCCCAAGCCTTTCTCCTACCCTCCCTCACCTATGCAGCCCCTGTGTTTACCAACATTCAAACTACAACCTCAAACAAACTCCAACAAACTTACCATAAGAGAGCTAGATTTATTACTTAACACTCCACATAATTCACATCACCTTCTTTCCTTAAATTCTCTCCACTGGCTTGAATTTCCCATTTACTATTGTTATCACAACTTCAAATGCTACACTCCATTCTTTACAAACCTTCATCCTGCCCTTCTCTCATTTCCCTCATCTCAAGCTATTCCCCTTCTCATACTCTCTGTACCTCTAAGCAATTACTATTACATACTTACCAACCCAAAAAAGCAATAGGCAAACTCCTTTAGAAATATTCCATACCGAAACTGGAAACAAACTTCCCAGAGACATATATTCCATCATTCACCCATCCCAAATAACTCAAAATTTATCTATTTAACGCTAAAATCTGTCCCTGCCAAGCCCCAACCGAAACTTTCCTCTCCCCATACTTGCATGCCTCTATCACAGAGATCTTTTTATATCTGCTACCTTTTTTTCTGATGATTAAACTCATCTTGTAAATATGTAAATACATTGTTACTCTGTAAAATATTACCTGTACACTGTGATTTGCGCCATCTTGTTATATGTTCTACTTGTTTTTTGCTAATTAGATTTTGCATGCTAAAGATTTATTTTGTTGTAAACTATATGTTTAATGGAGCTTTTCTCCTCGGGTCTCCACTGAAAATGGGCCACACAAACCCAGCAGGACCAACCCGGTTAACAAATGTCAATAAATAAATAAATAAATATAAACATTTTCAGAACTTTAAAGAAAATGTGTATTATTAATTAGTGCATTTAAATTTTGAAAACTGTTCTGAAAAGCCAGTGACGGTTTTATACAGCTTCACAGTTCAGACAAACATAAAAGAAAAATATTAGGGTTACTTTCTTGCACACTGGCACATACACACACACTCACACACACACACACACACACACACACACACACACACACACACACACACACACACACACACACACACATGCAGTAATAGGGGTGAAAGGACAATATGAGCCTAAGAAGAGAGCTTTAAATGTGCATCTGAGTGTGTGTAATGCATCCATACGTAGTCTGTTTTCGCCAGTGTACTGTAATCTTCTGAGCAGTGGTTTGACGGTCTCTAACAGTATAACCACTATAGTGTCACTTGTACTCTTTCTCCCAGATAATCTCACTGATACTACCATATTTTATTAGTCATTAATGTAATTTTTTTGTTATATTGATTTGATAACATCACTGAATTTTAATATACTAATAGGGTGCACCTTTGATTACCACAGCTATCTCTTGGGCATAAGTTGTAAGTGCAGTGAGTTTAGATAAACAACCCTGCTGATAAAGGATTCAAGTCCAGTAACAAGATGCATTTCGGTGGGTTTGACATAATACTTAAAGTCTTTGCCTCATAAGCACAAGGTGCAGGATTTTATTTTGACCTTGAGTTATTGGCTAGGCATCAAATATCCCTTCAGAGCAGTTAGCCCAGTATTGACCAATGATTCTAGATATTTTCCACCCTCAAAGCTCTACCTCATGTTAGATGCTTATACACTAAAACATATCATGAACACCCTGTATTGCTTCATCACATAACTGACTGCATTGGACAATACCCTCATTTTTCTTTTAACATTGGCTTGAGCCTTTTCTGCTCAATTTTGTCTTGCTTTGCTTGGCTTTAGTATGTTACTTTACACTAAAGTATTCCCTCCAACCCATTCATCATTTCATTTATACTTATCTGACTACTCTCACTTCTCAGTCGATCAATTCATTTCAGTTTCTTCTAATTTCCTTGTAAGAATAAAACTGCCTTTTACCCACCAGTGCATGCATCTTATAGCTCCCGTTCTCTGTTCTTTTTAGCATCATTAATATAAATTAGCAAAAAAAAAGTACCTTTGTTTATTCTCAAGTAACTGATCTCTCTAAATCTATCCATGTTTCAGTCACCTCCATGTATGTACACATCCAGCATACCCCCCACTTCACCATGCTGCAGTTCTCTCCCTATGTGATTACATACAAAAGATATTATACCATGACCCCCCCAAAACGTGCACGCTGATTGGCCAGCGTGCCCGTTGTAAATCGAGATATACTAATGGAAAAAGGTCCGGTTGTCCGGACTTTTTTCCATTAGTATAACTCGGTTTTTTAAAACACTGTCTCGCTATGTTAAAAGGGTTTAACATAGCGAGACAGCTTTAAAATAAGCAACGGAGATCTCCGTTGCTTATTTTAAAGCTGTCTCGCTATGTTAAACCCATTTAACATAGCGAGACAGTGTTTTTAAAAAAAGCAACGGAGAAAGCAAGATCTCCGTTGCTTTTTTTTAGTGTCTCGCTATGTTAAATGAGTTTAACATAGCGAGACAGTTTTAAAATAAGCAACGGAGATGTCAGGATTTATTATCCACCCTAACACAAGAAGTCACCAATTTAAGAGGTAGTTCTTACAAACCACTGTTAGGTGTAGGACATACTGATGCAACTCTAGAATTAACAAAGCAGAAAAACACACAAAAGGGTTGTGGCTTTGCATACACTTTCTCAAATAATAACACTGGGATAGAACAGTCTATGTCAAAATATTGGTCCATTTTAAAAATACACGATGATTTTAACTCTATATTGGAGAGTAGACCAACATTTATTAGAAAAAAGGGTCCCAACCTTAAAGAAATATTTGAGAAAAGACCACACTCACAGACTAAAAGAAATAATGTTAGAAAAGGAACTTATAAATGTGGAGCTTGTAAACAATGTAGTTTGGTTATTCATGACTCCCATTTATTCCTGAAGGCAAGGAGATTTGACATAAAGTCACAGGGACATTACACTTGTGGTACAAAAGGAGTGGTCTACCTAGGAGTTTGTATCACGTGTAACAGTTTTTATGTTGGAAAGACGGAGAGAGAGTTCAGAAAAAGATTATATGAACACTCTTACGAAATAGAGAAAAAGAAGGAAAATAATGCTTTCTACAAGCATTCACTTAAATGTCCAAACTACAAGCTTAAATTTATAATTCTTGAACAGGTGTTACAAAATGAAAGAGGCGGAGATTGGGAAGCTACCCTGGAATCTAGAGAGTTAATTTGGCAACTTAGATTGGACGCGAACAAAACCCCAGGCTTAAATGACACTTTGAGCATAAGCTCAGTTTTAAAACTGAGAAGAGCCAGGCTTTAACACACAGCATAGGAAAGCCCCTACATCCATTGATCTAGATTTTTAAAATTGACTTTTAAAGCAATTTTTAGAAAAATGTCCTTTTTAATTTAACATGTATATTTATTATTTATTACATACAACATTCTTTTGACACACATTTATTCTGTGGCTTTTAACTTAACATGAAATTTTAGGCTTAGTGATCTTTAACATAATATACTTTTGCCCAAATATGTCTGAAAATGGCACGTGTAATCTTTACCATTTAATGGGCTTGGAAGGCATTGAATATAACTTGCACAAGATGCAATTAAAAGTATTGCACAGGATATGTTTAAAATAATACTGCAATTTATTTTTGAGTAACATATAGCATTGCAGTTTATTATGGTATAACGTATGTAACATTGATTATGTTTTTTAAACAAACATATTGTTTAATAAGTAGATTTGAAGCATTGCATCTTTAAGAAACCATTTGCATAATTAATGAATCAATTTGTATTTAAGCAAATGTATATAAATGGCAAACACTGTTGTTTTATTGTCACTTGATAAAGCTCGGAAGGATCCGAGCGAAAGCGCTTGTGGTAACGTTCTGTGTGGTAACATTGTGTGGATTTTTCGAGTCTCTGTGGTGGAATAAACTTGGATTTTTTCAGTAGCAGCATTTGAATTATTGCTTCCGCTCAACCCACTACTTCCCATAAAGGGAAGGGTCAAGCCAAACATCATTCAGAGTACCCATCATCTGTAAAGCACCTTAGAATCCCGTCATAAACTCACCTTGCCATTACATCACTGAAACACACCCTAATGAAACTAAATAAAGTAGGATTACTTTGACCCCACTGTACCAACGGAACATACATACCCTTTTAGCCTGCTTCCTTCAAAGCTGAAATCATGGTTCAGCCTGAACGGATTGACAACCTATAACCACAACAAAACCACAAACTATAAACCTTTGAACTCAACAACTCAACAACTAGCATCAAGTCTCACACCCAGAACCTCGTCAACTGTAGCCCATCGCCTTAGCCCACCCCCAGTTCAGGCTGTGCAATGACTCCATTACCATAGGGAATAGTCTAACTCCAATAATGTCCTAACCTTAGATTGCAGAAACCAGCACCCCTTGACCTAGTTCCTGAAAACTCGCCTATGCTCTGCATTGAAGTACACTATGTGCCCAGCCATAAAACCTCCCAATTCACTCATTACCAAACCATTCTTAACCGCTGTTTGTCCCTGGCCTTTCCCCTTGAAAACTCTCTTTCCTTATGTTACCTATACCACTAGTAGGTAATTAAGACCTGTCCTACAGCTGCCTTATCCTGCAACCAAGCTTCCATTAAACCTTCTAACTCCCCTGTAATAATGCACCTAGTTTCTAAAACTACCCCAGCTATTCTGTAAAGCCTTAATCTGGTATCTAACATTAACACTACTTACTCAAGGGACAAATTTGTCACCCCAAAGATACCACCCATTAGGAACAAACTCAAGCATGCTGTTTAACACCTCATTGGCTCTTCCCCCACATACAGTTCAAACAACTGGATGAGTGAATACAACCACCCCAAGGTTCCAAGAAAGCAAGGATTGAACTTCACCGACTTGCAAGAGCCATAGGGCTATACTTCCAATGACCCTATCAAATACCCAAGATAAGTTTAACTACCTGTCGAGTATGTTAAAACTAAACCCCACACTTGAAGGGACCTATCAGCATCCACAACCCAGGTAACCTTGCGATTCCAGACCACATCAATTAGCACCCTGAACAAGCCAAGCTAGCTTGTCTTGTAAAACCATCTGCCTAGCTCTTAACCTTCCATCTCCAAATGAGGCACACTAACCAACATAACATGGAACCAAATGGACACAATGCAACAAAACTAATAATAGCTGACTAGCAGCTTATAAAATACAATCAGGTAGTATTTTAAATATTCCTCTTACAAACTTAAATGGTTGATAAAACAGGTTGTGATAGCATGTATCTTCAGAATGGAATCAGAATGGAACTCAGTTTCTGCCTTCTCCTACTTAATCTATATGCCCATCATACCATTACTTACTAACTTCATCCCTAGTGTCAGTCTCTATCCTCCCTTGTGTCTGTATATCTTAACTTCAGCCTTTAATGATTTGCACTAATTTGTCAGAAAGCCACAGTTTATGACAATGGACCAAATATATAATGCAAAATTCTGTACAGATGAGAGGTATGATACACCACATGGCTGTATGGCCAACAGCCAATATCCGCAGCCCTCTAACCATTTGCAAACATGCAGCCAGCATCAAAAAAACCCCCAGTCATGCGAAATACCTGCAAATGAAGAGTACCCTCTGAGTATCCTCTCCATTTGTCAGCCGCCTACCAATTTTACAAGGAACAACAGGCACCCCTCTGAGCAACGCGGCAGCCCTCACAAATGAGGCACACTAACCAATTATAACAATTTTTAGTATTCCAAGATCAATATACATCAAATTTTTAATAGTTATTCTTGAGGCTAGCAGTGACACTTGAGTACCTATCCATTCACTTCAAAGAAGCGTCCATGCTGACCTGATAATTTTCACAAAGAAATGAACTGGTATAGCAGGTGCTGACAGTTGACTGTTATAAAAACTATTCACTAATGAACTGGCGAAGAGGTAATATGCTAAAAGAAAAAAAAAATTATCTGCAGCCCTTCAACATGGTGGCACTGCCCCCACATCCATGATCTGTAGAAATGCTGTCTATGAGGCCACAGCAATAGACAAAGTATATTATGACATTGTGTCCATCTTTGAGTCCCTTTGCTCTCAGATACCCAGATGAGCATTCAGCTGTGAGCAAACAGTATGTGAGCAGGTGGAACTTAAAGCAGGACCCTTGGTTTCACCATTCCCGCCGAAGCAGTGAGGCAACGACAGAACGTTCCCTGTGTTCCCAACATACAGCAACACTAACCATTACCATCTCTCAGCAAAAGAATCCATACTTGTCAACCACGCATATCTAGCTGCAAAACTATGTGTGTGCTGCCCCCCCCCCCTTTTTTCCCTTTCCCGTCTTTTTCTCCTCTCCCTTCTTGCCAAACCCCAATGCAAGAACAAATCACCTGCAGGAAAAAGGCCCACACTGCGCATGGGTAACAGCAGCCGCCAACCACAGACCACAAGTGAGGTACTGTACACTGAACTCTGTAACACTGAACCCCTTATTTTGTTTTGTTAGTATGTAAAACGGCAGTGCTAGGCTTATATCAGTATACTTGAAGCGGAACAAAGACGTTGAGATACGATTTTGTCTAAATTTATTCTTTAATATTAGCTGGAGACAGTATACTTAGTGTACGTGGAACTGCCACTACTCTTTCAATGAAGTACTCCACTTGGGTTCTGCTAGCTCTTTATCTCAATGAGAGTCCAGAGTACCACAGCACAGTACACTGTAAAGGCTGGGCGCAGCTGACGTAACCGGAGCACCGCACATGCATGGTGACGACCGGTGCTGCACCCTGCTCAAAGCCCACGAAAAGCCTCTCACGGCCCCAGCTGCAAGAAACAAGAGAAAACAGCTGTGGCCCCACAAGAAACAACAACACTTCCAAAATATGGGAGATATAAAGGAGAGCATGCCCTGGCCACCAAACTGAATGGTATGAACCCAGTCGCACGATCCCCAGCAAGCAGAAAGCAACCAAGCCCCACCCCCTTTTTTTTTTCCTACTAATCCTAAATCCTGCTGCACCACCACAAACACAACACAACCCCAGGGCATAAGAAAAGCCGACAACTGATCCACAAACCCTACCTCACCTCCCATCCCCCTCCCCCATCCCAGTGGCAAGCACTCCACTACGCTTGCAAAGCAACCAACGGAGCCTCATAACCAATGAAGATCTCCAACTACGGGAACACAAAACCACCATAGAAGAGACAAACATCCCAACAGCTGTAGCCAATAAAACCCTTCACCACACAACATAGCAGCCTCCCAGCAGCCCAGTCATCCAACCAACAAACCAGCCATAGACCTCCACATACCATAAACCCCTGCCTTGTAGAAAATCCAACCCTCCCAAAACCCAACGCCTTGCTCACTTACAGTGCCATTCTATAGCCCACACATCACCCATCTGTACATACCAGAACCACTCCAAAACCTACCGTCCAAACCACACCAAAGGTCGTCCTGGACATAAATGTGCCCTGTAACAAGTTCACGCCAAACTGTGATTGCTTAACCCAGCTACACTACACTAAACCTCTTAAGCCCCTCCCCTTTCTTATCTCATTTCCTCCCGACCATACCTACTTCCACTTAACCCTGTCACCTCCCCAACCCACTTAACTCCCCTTGACATCAACCTAACCCCCCCTCCCCCATGAAGATGTCCCGGGACAACTTAGTTTGTTGCCAGAATTCATTTATCAGCATTAGAGTCTATCCAGTAAAGGATCATGTCTAGGAATGTTTGAAAAAGAGTAATTGAGGTGACCAGGACAGTGATGACTCTGATATCCATGAAGCTTACAATATTTATCTGACAGCAGTGTCTGTGTTTCTGCAAGGTATGGAGTAAGCTTCTTCAGGTTCTGTTAACTAGAGTTAAAGTTTAAGTACATCAAGACTCCAGTTACCCATTTAATCTGAACCTCTACCTAGCCGTCATGGAAAACTTCTATGGTCCTCAATGCATCTGTCTATCTCTCACAGATTAGCATCATCTGTTTAGATCACTTGCTTTATTTTTCTCTCATTTTTACCCTCATACTGAAATCACCTGACTAGATGAGCTAAACTGATAACTGATTTAGCCCAGTGGCTTTATCCTAAAAAAAATTAAATTACATAAATTAATATTTACCAGATGACATGTACAGTAACCATGGGCAGCCTATGAAATGGAGAAAAACCCAGTGGTTGATTTAAAATGTACAATCTATTCTGATAAAGTCTCGCAGCCCTACATGTGAACATGTAAACATGCACATTACTGGCAAGAAGAATACCTTTCCACTACCTGTCTGTCACTTGACCCAGGCACCCTAACACTTTGCACTTAGTCTGTTCTATTTCCTTTTAAAGCCAACAAAAGCATTTTCTACTTACCACCCTTTCAGTGAAGTAATTAATATCCATTTGTTAATCAGATAAGCCCATTGGACACATAGTCACTTTTCAGGAGTGACCCAGGAGCAATGTCTGGTTAAGTGCTTTGTTCTTGGGTCACACACTACATAAATGAGGGCTTAGGGAATCAATTCCTGTATTACAGGAATTATAGCTAACAGTCTTCATTTTCTGCATCAACTACCAGACTATTTCCTCAGGCTTTCTCTATTCCACAGTTCAACTCACACCCAAACCTGTTTTCATCTTATTTAGCAAGCCCCATGAGCTTGGTAACCATCTCCCAGTTCCCTGCAGTAGTATATATAGAATGCCCTCCCTTTATCATTTTCTCATGCATTGTCTTTTAAGCAAGCTCATGCTTCTTTAGGTAGGCCACAACTATAACACAGTAGCTTGTA
Organism: Protopterus annectens; assembly: GCF_019279795.1. Lineage (NCBI taxonomy): Eukaryota > Metazoa > Chordata > Ceratodontiformes > Protopteridae > Protopterus > Protopterus annectens. The sequence goes on from NC_056742.1 coordinate 86,378,856, forward strand.
GCTTGTCCTATAACAAAGTAGCTTGAACCCTGCCTCACTTACAGTGCAAGTCATGTACATCAATGACCTATCTCACTTGCAGTGTCATTCATGCAAACCAATGGCCCTGCCTCACTTGCAGTGTCATTCATGCAAAACAAATTACATTCAGAATGGCCATGCTGCAACTAAGGACAATGCTGAGTGTATGATTATAAATGATGACTAAAAGCATACATTTTAAGGTGGAGATATTCTTGTCAGCAGCTCAGTCGATGTAATAAAGCACAATTTATATGATTGCAATGTCTTATGTAAAAAAAAAGATAAAGAATATTATATTGTAATGAAAAGTAAACTAATTAAATGGAAGAAGTGTCTTCTGCATTTTAAAACTCATTAAAATTCAACACAGAGGAAAAACAAATACTCCACAAGGCAAAGCTATTAGAAAGGAATACCATTAGATATAAGTGAGATGTCTTAATTTAAATGAAAATTGAGAAAGGGATACCAGTAAAAACAAATTAAACTGATGTCTGTGAGAATGAAATCTGAAAAAGGAATGCCCTTAAAATAAATCAGATTTGTATGTAGTGAAAGAGACTACTGACAACATATTATTCAGAACCAATCAGAACCTTACATTAGCCAGTCTAGGCAAATTCATGAAAACTAATCACAACAGTAAGCAGAAAGGCACATCAAGTGCTATAGTATTGTTTCTGTAATTTCAGAACCAAAAATTGTGAACTACAAAACACAACCTGCTAAAAGAGTAATGTTGCTACTAATGCTAATCAGACGCTAAAGGTAAGCACACAGACCTCATTACAACTCACGTCAGACATTTTCAAGACACAAGAAAACTAAAAATGGCAACAGACTGTTACGTACAAAACTCAGTCGCAGCAGAATATAAACATATGTAGAAGGTTAATCTAAATCATTGTGGGATGCACCCATTTTCTGGCTACTGAATGTTATGTTCTCATCTTTTGAACTGAATTGGAGTTCCTCTGTTCACAAAGGATCATATGAAATACAAGGCACTTGAGTGACAAGGTCACATTGCCAATATGCTCTCTCATGCTGTACCTTCCTTCTCAAAAAGTGCAAATTAGTTCATTCTTAGGATAAATTTACAGGTACCATCCAGTCATCCATGTCTGATTTTAAGGACTTAAAGGTGTCATTTTGTTTGACTCGCAGGAAAAGTCTGTTGAAGGAGGTGGAGTTAGCACCAGGTAATACATTTATCAGTATGTTTAACTTATGTGCCGGTGGGGATGTAAGTCTGTAATGGCATAGAATGCAAGGCATTGATCATCCTACAAGAGCCTAAAAGAAACTCTGTTAAGGGCCAGCACTTCAGTCCTTTCATGGTAGCTATGCAACTCTAGGCCAACAATCTTCTTGGTTAGGAACCTCTGTAACCTTTCCAGTCACATAATATTTCTACAAAGGTACATCCTGCAGAAGTTGTAATAAGCACTGCATATAGAAAGATAACTTTTTTGACTTGGATGATATGCATTTAATTTTAGTTGTTTTAATTAGAAGGATTTTCTGTTGAGTCTTACTACATGGTGGTTGAAGGGGGGGTTATTAGCCAAGGTTCCAAGATCCCTGACTACATTGTCCTTTTAGCATCAGCAGTACCACACATTAAAATAAAGTTAATAACCAACTGTGACAGTATTGCAATTTTATCATTTCATTTTATACCTTTCTCCATACACTTTATTTACAAGGGTTAGGTCTCGCTTTAATGAAGGGGTATCAGATGGGAGTTTGACTATAATGCTTCATTTGCAATTATCTGCAACATTAATTTGCCAAAGGTTTTGATTTCCAGTCTGGTGATCAGAGAAGTAGATGCCAACAAAGAAGGGATCCCAATACTGATTCCTGGGGCTCATCACTACTTGTCTTTGTACTTTCTGAAGAGGCACATGCCACTTTAACTGTGTTTGTGTGATGTTTTTCAGCCAGCTAGATACTACCTCAACATGTATGAAATTACTTTTAAAGGAGTACCGCACCCACAGACTCAAAAAATATGTTTAAAACATCATGGCATGATGTTTCCTACACTTTAACAGCACTCTGGGATTATTTACAGGATTTTAAATATTTTTATATGTAATTCCAGACTCTGACCACCTGGCGGCTGGCATATTGACGTGGTTTGGATAAATCAGGTTGCCATCCAGTATCCCAGAAATCATTGTTTGGCTCAAAAATGTTACATCATGCAGGCTTCCGTTTGCCTGTCACAAGTGGTGTCCCACAGGGCTCAGTCCTGGGTCCACTTGGCATCTCTACTTTCTTTTACAAGCAAACACAAGGAGGTTATGGCTGACATGACAAGCAAAGTTTGCAGAAACTGCAAACATAGTCGAAAACTACATCAGATACAGATATCCTCCAGAAGAAGGGGCCTCAGGAGAACCGGATACATGCCCAGCCTGCCCCTAGAAGTTAAAACGAAAAAATGTATAGTCATACCTTCGGGAAAAACAAGGTTTACCCCTAGCTATATATAGGGTGACAATCCACTGAGCACAAGAAAACATCAAATCTCATCGGGAGGTTACAAGTCAAGTTGACAGTAGTTTTTAGTTGAACCTTTAGGAAAACCTTCTATATCGCCCACCTGATCATGAATATCCACACATCAATCACAGGGAGGATCACTCACGTCACCTATTCCACCATTCATACTCCTGATCATTAGACCTATGATTGAGTACAATGCCTGTTCCCAGACACCTGATGCACCAAAAAAGGCAAAAAGAAGGGCCCAAAAAGGCCCCAAAAGGTCCAAAAATATGTCTTAAAGGTCTCTGAAAGAACTCCTGCTCTTGCCGGTCAGCTTTATTCAGTCTCATGCAGCTTGTGCTGTGCACCCAGGCCCATGACCTGTGCCTGACATATAAGGCCATGATGAACCCAGATTTGAAAAATATGCTTCACCTCAAAAGACTTAAACCTTGACAACGTTATAAATAGACAGAAATAAAGAGGACCAGATGCTGACACAGAGACATCATATGCTGTGGACTCTAATCCCGGTACATATGAGGCAGTACATGTGAGGCAGAGCACTGGCTGGCGAATCAAGAGAAATGAGATTGAGAGGATGTGAGACAGCAGGATATACCCCAGGAATAGATATTGTAGTTTTTACTCAAAAGTCACAGCGCAATGTAGGCACAAATTTTTGTTCAAGGAAAGCCAGCAAGGGGAAGCCAGCTAGGCTTATAAATGGCCTTGGGCAGATAGCCTAGTATGAACCTATGAACCTATGAACCTATGAACCTAAAGTTCCTGTCATTTCATAGATGTTGCATGCGTACAAAGTACTGAGTAAAATAGAACAGTGTAAGTAACATTCCCTGCTACTGGATGACTACTTAAAACAGAAACAGTGCAAATGCGACAGAACACACTCAAAGTGCTGTTTACTGCTGCCTTTTTTTCTAATTTAGTTTAAATGGCACTAATTTGTGAGACAATGAATTCCAGTCCATTTACTTCTCCCCTCCCCCATAACACTTAGCTTCCCTAGCTATCAAAGTCCTGAGGGTAATCTGACCTGGTAATTCCATTGATTGTCAGATCTCAGCAGGGTGCTTGATTCATGTAATTTAATCTTTGCTTTAGCATTTCCTTTGTTAGAGGGGACATTTTTTTGCTGCACTATAGCCATGGCCTTACTTGATTGCAATCACATCCAGTAAGGTCTTGCACCAAGGAGCTAAAGAATAAAACATTTATACTATTTACCAGTTTAGATCTTTTTTAATTTAAGTGTTAAGGTATCACTTCATGCTTCCACCTTGTTAAAAATTGAGATTTACATGTGCAAAGTGTGTTGGTATGCAGTGTTTGCCTTCATATGTTTTTACTCCACTGGTTGATTTGCAAAAAAAACTTTTGCAGTGTCCCTGGATTTGACTTTGTACATACAAACCACATTGCTATATTTTCCCCTTCCTTTTTCTTGTATCCAGAAGTCACTTATAACAAAGTAAATTTTTTATTGATTTTTTTTTTTTTTTTTAAATAAAGGACATCAAGGTTAACTTACCTTGAATCAGATAATGGATGCCACTGCAAAGAATCACTGTTGAAATATTTGTGCATGGACAAAATCCCTTACTAAATCTATTTGCCAGCCTCCAGTTCAATTGGTGCTATGGCTTTAATATACAGGTGTGTTTGCTCATGCCTTCCAAATATCTCCACCATTACATACCAGTTTTGCAGTGTAGTAACCACCCGGCATGCCCATACACCTTTAGCCATCAATATGCAGCTACTCCTGTTCATGTGAGTATGTGAATTAATTTTCAGACTTAAGTGTGGAAGCTGCACTGAATAATTCTAGGTGCTTGTTCAGGTTTCACATGGTACTTGCTTAGAGCTACTCTCATGTTAAGCCACTATGAATATGTTGCACTGCCACCTCTGATACCAGGGTAATGTTTTAATCTTTCTATTCCCGCACTGCACACTAGCAGTTTCTGGTGCAAATACAACAGAGAAGTATGCAAGCGATACACCACCTAAGCATCATTTGCCGTGCAGAATGCACAAGTATGCATACCAAATTTCTGTGTTTCCAAACATCGGTGTTACTACACTACTACTGAATAAAATAAACAACACTCAGGCTGGGGGAAGGACAAGGGAGCCATGACATCACAGAATGGGTGGGTCTTATTATTTTAGTTAGAATCAGATGACGGCTGTAGTGATGTCACTTTGGGGGAGGGAATTGATTAAAAAAAAAAAAAAAAAAAGTACCTGCACTGCCTGGCCTCGATGATGTCAGTAATTGGGCGACTCCAGCAAGCTTTATTCAAACGCGAGAGAATCATTTTGTAAGTGAAACCATCACAGTATGAGAAGGTAGGCTTCTGTTACAGAAGTAAGGGGAATTATAAAAATTGTAAATGCTTTATTGTTGTTGCTTTACAGAGGACAATGTAAATAGGGAGGAAAAGGGCCGTGAAGTTAAGGAATAAATTAGAGAAACCTGTTGTACTCCTTTAAGGAACTTAGATTATCATTCGCCAGCATAGGGTTTGTTTGTGTCTTCCGGCTTTTCCCGGTTAGGGGTCGCCACAGCGGAACTCCGGTCCGCTAATGATTGGCAGTAGAGTTTTACACGCTGGCTTGCCAGGCCTAACACACAACCTTCAATGAAGGAACACCCATTCATGCATGTCGCCACACAGAAGATGCTCTATCTGAGAATCAAACGGGCAACGTCTAACTGTGAGGCGACAACGGTACTGCAGCACCACCACTGCAGTCTATGTTGGCCAGATCCTGATAAGCTGTATGTACAGAATGACTGCTCCCTACAGCAAGTGTGACCTTTTGGAAGAAGATAAATAGAGTGAATAACTAGGATCTCCATTTGACAAAGCCAGACCGATGTAGATTTACTCTGATAAGATTTATGATATCATAGTTTATGAGTTCAGATATAATGCATTCCATACCTTTGCAAATCAGACTAGTCATGCTAAATGGGCCTATAATTGAGCACAAATACATATTTTTATTGGAGATGTCATTCAACAGAATCACGCTTTCCTAGGCATATAATAAAATCTATCAGGTGCCAGGATAGGACCAAATAACAGATCTCTGTTTGTTGAGCTACATGCATTCAGTACTTATAACATCTTTGTAGTGCAAGAAGTGTAGTGATTATGCTCAAAAACAATTAAAATAATATCCTGGTTAAGAGCTACTACCCGATCTTAACAATGCTTAGAGGATTGTTAAACACTCCTATCCTTAGTTAAGGTAAGTCTGCACAAATGTAGATAGTGCTGACCAGAAAACAGCAGCAGGTAAAACATCTTTGCTTCAACTCATGTTTCTACCTGCTGTGTGCTAAACTACACGGGGCACTTTCAATTTAATATCTTGGCATAGACAGGGAAAATATAAGGATGTCAACCACTTCCTCACTGCTTTGGTTTTCAGCAAAATGCATGTTGTTTTTTTAATTTTTACATCTAATTTTTGACTATTTTGTAGTGCATGGAGATAATAAACCTCCATGTACTACAAACAATTATGATCGGATCTCCAATCTTACATACATAATTATGTTTTCTCAACATGGATGCCAAAATGCATCTCTTGAGATTCACTTGAGGTAAATTTGTTGGTATTCATATCTCCTCTGGCATATTAGAACAATGTAGGTAAGGGAAGTCAGCAAGCCAGATCAGTAACTTTGGGATAAGGATTGGCCCTAAGACTTGGTCAGTCAGGCTTGGGTGTGAAGTTGGGCTGGGCATGTGACACACCTGTATGAGGCTTGCCACAACCCCTTCCTGGGGGTGCAGGGGATGGCAGCAGCGATTCTGGATGCATGCTGGGCCCTTCCTGTGGATCGCCCCGGCTATGGCGGATGTTGGTCCTGACTGGCATCCCATATTGTTTGGCAGCTAGCAGCTGACTTAAAACTGGTGCAGACCAAGGAATTTGATTGTTTAATTAAAACAAAGCATCACAAAGGTCTGAGACAGGTGTTGACACAGTGTGATTTCTGCCCAGTGCTCTGAATGTTAAAGTGAAGAAATTCAATGAAGCGCGGGTAAATGACAGGAGTAACTATGACTCTCTTAAGGTAGCCAAATGCCTTGTCATCTAATTAGTAACTCACATGAATGGATGAATGATATTCCCACTGTCCGTACCAACTATCTAGCAAAACCACAGCCAAGGGCTTGGCAGAATCAGTGGGAAAAGAAGACCCCGTTGAGCTTGACTCTAGTCTGGCACTGTGAAGAGACATGAGAGGTGTAAAATAAGTGGGAGGCTTTGGCTGCTGGTGAAATACCACTACTCATCATTTTTTCAATTACCCAGTGAGATGGGGGGTGAGCTCCACCAGGGCTCATGTTTATGGCTCCAAGTGTTCGGGTATCTGGGTGCAACCCACTCTGGGGACAGTGTCAAGTGGAAAGTTTGACTGGGGAGGTACACGTGTCAAAGAATAATGCATGTGTCCTAAGGCAACGTCAGGGAGGACAGAAACCTCCTATTGAGCAGAAGGTGACCCAATCATAATAATCTATATTAAATCCAATCTTATACAACATTGAAGCTTATTCTTCAAAATTCTCCAGAAATTTCTATTTTTAACACAGAGCAAATGAAGAGCCAATAGGTAAAATATCATTAATAAGGCAAGGGCATAGTTCATCAGCTATATATACTTCCTGGTTTCTACTCACTGATTTTTCATTTTAGCCAATGCTTGTCTTCATGTTTGCTTTCCACCATTCAGAAGCAATCATTGATTATCCATGGTGTAAAATGTCTCTCAGAACTGTAGCAACTCTTTCCATTGAAATGTTCTTACCTGCCTGTTCAGTGTCTGATAAAGTCATGCTCATGATATTAGGCTGTAAATAGATATCTCACTGCATTTTAAAACTTGTATACATTCTAACTCTCTCTCTCTCTCTCTATATATATATATATATATATATATATATATATATATATATATATATATATATATATATTTTTTTTTTTTTTTTTTTTTTTTAGAAATATCAAACCAGCAGTGATGCACTCCAGACATTACTTTGCAACACTAACCCTCCTCTTCCTCCATGTGCAGTTGGTTTCAAATAGTCCTATTTCTTTGACTGCTTGGCCAGTTCTTCAGCCATTTGCTGTAGTCTTGCTTCCTTTCGACTCTGGATACAAGTGGCACCTCTGAGAAAAATCATTTGTCTTTCCATTTGCCTTGAGCACCAATAGCGAGTTGAAGATGCCCAGTTTCTGGTATTTTCTTGTTAAATGGTTGGTTTAGTTTATGGCATCACATAACATCTCTTTTAGTAGGACATTTGTCACCACACTGATTAATATGTGGGGGTGCTCCTTCTCTTTTATCATTATTCTAGTCATGATTTGGATTGATATGGGTAAAATAACATGCCTCCACTATACCGTTAGACTCCTTCTTTCTCCCGAACACCTACTCCCACTGGTAACAGAATTATCTACCCACAACACCCAGCTTGCTTTATCCTGTTTCCATCCTCACATTAATTGAGACTTAGGGCATATTTAACATTCCTCTGCTGATTCCCCTTCCTTCTTCTAGACTAAACTTTTCCATCTTACCTGTTTCTTCTTTCTCCTTTGTTCCCCTTCTGTCCTCCAAACCAGGGTCTATATTATGTTATCAAATACTTCATGGATTCGAAAACGTAATAGTTGACCCCTAATTGTCAAAACCGTCAAACGTCGAGCAACAAAAAAAAGTACAAAAAACCCACCCAAACAAACCATTTAAACACTGTAAGCAGGGGGGCAAGCCCCCTGCATCCCCCACACCCCCATTACTTAAATATACCAACTCCAAGATCGCCATACAGTGCAGACAATGGAAAACTTCCATTTCCGCACTGTACGGAGATCTCCATTGAAAAGTTCGACGTTTGACGTTTTCGACAATTAGCGGTCGACTATTACATTTTCAGAGACATGAGTATTTGATAACGTAATATAGACTTCCAAACTAAACATGTTTACTTTTCTACTCCTCTGACCTTTTCTGTTTTATAATAGACCTTACCATCTCTCCCCCAACTATTGCCTTTTTTTGCTACTATTGTTGTGATCTCTTTAGTTCTCACATCACTATCCAAGCTAATTGCTTAATCCCTTTTTCCTTCTTGTTTTCCATTCTATGCACACCAGTTCTCCTCATTCACTCACATTGTTACTGTCACTCACATTCTTACTGCTATCCTGTCTAGACCCATTTTCCCTCTTCTCCCCCATCCCATCTTGTCATTTTCTGCCTTGTAATATACCTCATTTCCCCTGTTTCTTTAAGCCTTCTCTGTCCTATTCTAGAGCTGATGTGCTCTAAACTAACAGTAAATAGCAGTAACCTTAACTACTAGTGGTATTACTAATCACTGGCAAGTGACAGTAACTACAAATCTGTATCTTGACATACTCTACTCTTCTTTGGCTGCACATCTGGTAACTTATCTGGCAGGCTGAGGCTACCTATAACCCTAATCCCTTGACTATTCTTTCACGTATCCTATCTCTCCTAATTGGCATCCTGTCTCAAGGTGAATCTCCACAATGCCACACTAATGTCTTTTCAGTGCTTTTTTTTCACCTCTAGAGTCACCTTCGTCTTCTCTTGTGGACTTAAACACTAGGCTACCTGCCTCCAGTGTTCCTCATATTAGATGCCAACAGTTCAAAGACTTTTTATTATCTGAACACCAATATATACATTATCTATAATGCATTAATTTTAGTAATTCAAATTTAATCTATAATCCATACAATCTACTAATTCATTGTAAATGTTTTGCAAACCTCTGAAGTTTATATGCTAGTAATATGTCATGTTTATGCATCTTACTTTCTCTCAAAGTTATTTGAACATCCCATTACATCTCTGCTCTTTAGGTACTAAATGCATATGTCTTGTTTATAGTAATTAATTCTTTGGAACTTAGTGGAGTATGAATTTTTGAGTTGTTTACTTAATTTGTTTCAGCTTTTGGTCATAATTACATGTTGGCGCTGACTATTTAATATTCAGGGGCTATATCTGCAATCCTAATACCTGCAGAATTACAAATGTGAATGGGCAAATGTATTTGAACTCCAAAATTGTAGTATTTTGGAGAATTCCCCCTAATTTTAGGTCCACAGATTTCACAGTTTATATACACACACACATATAACTATATCTATATATCTTTCTTTATCTATATCTATTTATCTATCTATCTATAGATAAACTTCACAGGCACAAGTAAAATCCTTGCTGCAAGTAACCAACAAAAAACATTGTTTTTTCCAGATGCGAATCTCCCCTTGCACACCTCCTGCTAGATATATATATATATATATATATATATATATATATATATATATATATATATATAGCCTCCCTCACTCGGGGAGTGTTGATCTAGCATAACTGTTGAACTTTTGAATATGTTGATTTCTTGCGGTTGACTTTCTTGCTGTTGACATTACGATGTGTTGACCATAGTTCTCAACTGTCCAGATTTTTTGCAAAATGTCCAGATTTTTGCCTTATACTTTTGGTCTGTATCTTATAAAGCTGAGGCTTTTCTGATAAATCACGGGAAATCATTGAGGACTGAAGTCAGAAAATAATGGCAGACATTTTGGTTTCAGACTTCATATCCTTCAGAAAATTCACACTAATGCAAAATCTGTTATTCTACCTACTTTCTATGTTCGTGTTTGCCCCCCCGGTATTTGTAGCTTTGTCCAGATTTCTTGCTCTAAGAGGTTGAGAGGTATTGTGTCATGTCAACGTAGTGAGGTTTTACCATATATATATATATATATATATATATATATATATATATATATATATATATATATATATATATATATATATATATATATATATATATATATATATATATATATATATATATATATATATATATATATATATATATATATATATATATATATATATATATATATATATATACACACATATATATGTTAAGGTATAAAAATTCTCCAATCATCCGTGAAGAATACTAATACATCCGATTTAAACACTTCAAAATATAGAAGAATAAAACATAAAATACACAGGAAGTACCAAATTTCAGGAGCAGGTGTAAAGCTTTTGTTCTTTATTAGTGTGAAGAACTTCATCAGACAAAACAATAAACATCATTCAGAGCAGTAGTTAAATAAGCGTATGCAAGCAACTAGCTGGCCAATAAGAAAAGACAAGATAATCAATATTATTAATACTACTTTAAAAGATCAAATCAATTCAACTGGTTATTTGATTGTTATGGAAACTAACCTGAGGAATGCAAGTAGTATATAATCATTATAATATTTGTAACATGACTCTAAGGGAAATGAGGGAACATTAAAACAACAGTGTAAGCAGACAACTGTCAAGAGTGCACAGAATTAGCATATCCATTTTAATGCACATTTTATATTAAGCATTTCATTAAGACCTGGGGGTGATTCAGCATTTAATCTGAGTTGCCAGCGGAGTTCTTTAACTTCTAATAATGTATTAGTATCACCCAAAAACATTTCAACATAATCCAACACTATAAATCTGAATTTGTAAAAAGAAGGGCAAAAAAGGGAATGTTTCATAAGTGCATTTTTCATATCCATATTCCTGACAGCTGCAGCATGTTCTTTAATACGAGATGACAATTCGCAAATAGTTTTGCCCACATAGAATGAAGGGCAAGATGTACAAATGGCTGCATAGATTACATTTGTGGTTTTACAATTAAAATGCCCTTTACTGAAACCTGGCTCAAACCCACCTTCCCTGATAAAGAAATAATACCCCCCAGCTACAATATAATAAGACTTGACCGGCAAGGTAGGAAAGGTGGTGGAGTAGCCTACTATCAGTATCCCACAAAGCCTGATAACTAGCACCTCTGAAACACTCATAATAAAAGTCCAGCTTAACAAACACAAAGCTATCAACATAGCATGTATCTACATTCCCCCAGGTGACAATATAGTGACCTTAGAAAGTACCCTCCAATGGCTATCCACTACCCACTCCCAAGAAACTATTATTCTAGGAGACTTCAGTATCGATTGGAAAACCTGTTCATCAAACTCCCCCACCACCCACATTAACTTAAATGGCTTCTCCCAAATTATAACTTCCCCCACCAGAATTAATAAGCCCAACAATAAAGAAAGCACCCTAGATTGGATACTTATAAACAACAAACCTCAGTTATATAAATCAGGCATCCTACCTGAAGACATGAGTGACCATTTCCTAACCTATATAATCAGAAAAAGGAATGACATAGGCAAGACTGCTCTGCAATTTGTAGCATGTTACAGGCCACCCTCTCAAACTCAGGAACCTCACATGGCCTTCCTGAAAACATTGGGGATAAATGTATTCCAAACACCATCATACTAGGTGACTTTAACTACCCTAATATAGACTGGGAACACTACTACTCTAACCCAAAGATTCCTGGAGTTCATAAACTCAAATGCCATGGAACAACTAGTCACCATCCCCACAGAGGAGAAAATACTTGATCTCATCATGATCAGATCATAAACTAATCAAAAGACCACAGTGAGTGTGGTCTCCTTGAATCACTTACAAATGCCTTCTACCAGCACCTAATGGATCAGGCAATCCCAAACAAAACTAAGACTCTCTCCAACACCAGGTGAGAACTGCCTCACTAAGGCAAAAAAAAAACAGCATCCATGGGATGGATGGGACCCGACGGTGTTTATGAACTCAATGAGAATTAAACCTACAGTTAGGACAGCTGCTTAATCTGACAGCACCTCAGGACACGCCCCCAAGGATTGCCGGCGCGACTGCGAGTGGCACACTAACTGGGGTCATATTCTTCCCACCCCCTAAAACTCCACGCCTTAGCTTGGATGTTTTATCTTAGCTTGACAAGCCAGAGAGGGGAGGAGGATCATAGAGAAATAAAGACATAGGAAAGAAAGACACTTTGGATCCAACTCAGTTTGGGCTTTGCAGGCTCAGATCCTGCCTCTAAACTCTGGTTGACTTTTGACTTTCAGAGACAGACAGTCGGCACAGCACCTCGACCTGGCAAAGGCCTTCAGGTATCATCGAAAAACTCATCAGCTTGAATGTAAACCCATACATCACAAGATGGGTTGCAAACTGGCTAAGTGACAGAACCCACAGGGTCAGAGTTGCTGGAGCCATGTCAGACTCAAAGCCTGTCACAAGTGGTGTCCCAGCTCAGTTTGTTGGCATCTACTTTTCTGATGACTGCAAACTGGGCCCTGACACAGATATCCTCCAGACCATATAGGTGGCAATCTACTCAGAGATCTGGGGACCCAGGTTTCATGTTGCTAAAGTAGTTAGGAAAACCTTCTATATCACCCACCTGATCATGAATCACATCTAGATCAAGGAGGCTGTACTCATCACTTATTAGAGTATCTGACCAGACACCTGCTGCAGCTTGAAAGGCCCCAAAAGTTCCTCACCAAAAGGATAAAGGGTCTCAAAATAACTGAAAGAACTCCAGCTCTATTCAGTCTCATACGACATATAAGGCCATGTCAAACCCAGATTTGATGAATATGCTTCACCTCTTAAACCTTGACACGGTTATAAATAGAATGCTGTGGAACAAAATCCCGGTACATGTGAGGCAGACACCCTCTGGTCTTGTTTCAGGAGGAATCTGACCAAATGGATGGGAGATTGCAGATATAGCACAGCAAAATGATAGGCATAGTTTTATTCTAAATGCCCTTGGGCAGATAGCCTAGTATGAACCTATGAACCTATGAACCTATGAACATGCCTCAGCAAATCACCCTTAAAACCATTAGAAACACAAAAAACTTTAACCTCACTAAATTCCAGACCGAAGTTAAATCATGTAATTGGTCCAATCTAAAGCTACTTCCCCTAGACGAAGCAGTCTCACACTTTAATGCAAAATTCCTAGCCATCTTAGGCAAGCATGCTCCCAAAAGAAATATCAGAACCAAAAGCAAAATAGCTCCATGGCTAACCAAAGGTACTAAACAAAAGCTAACTGTTAGGGACGCAGCATGGACCTTCTGGAGATCCACCAAATCCAGTCAGGACCACATTAGATACAAACAACTGAGAAATGAGTCAAAAAAATCCACTATGCTAGACAAACAAACCTACTATTTCAACTTACAGAAAAAGCACCAAAATCAACCACAACAGTTCTGGTCAAGCCTCAGTAAACTGCTCCATCCAGGTAAATCCACAACCCCCACCCCTTCAACTACCTTACATCTACCCCCTAAAAGTGTAGCAGAGGCCTTCAATAGTTTCTTTACAGAAACAGTTCAGTCCCTAGCTAATAACCTACCTCCCAACTCCTCCAACACCACCTCATCCACTCTTGATAATGTACTTCCCTTCAAATTTGATCCAATCCCCACAGACTATATTAAATCCCGACATAAGAAACTCAAAGCCATCACCCTAGCTGCAGACTTGCTCCCTGCAGAATTTGGACAAAACGCTGCTAATGAAATAGCATACCCTATCTCCATCTTAATCAATCATACTGTCCACGAATCCTATGTCACCTCCATCTGGAAAATCTAACACATTATTCCACTAGACAAAGGGGGCAACTCCACTGAACTCTTGAACTATAGACCTATAGCCATTCTATCTCCCTTAGCCAAATTAATAGAAAAATGTATACATAAGCAAATTCTAACTCACCTTATCCAGAACAATCTCCTAGCCCCATCCCAACACGGATTCAGACATGCCCATAGTACTACAACAGCACTTCTCTCCTTCTCTCACACAATAAATCAAAACCATAATCACAACATCCTCTCCTCTGCCTTCTTTCTCGACCTATCCAAAGCATTCAATATGGTGAATCACCACCTACTCCTAGACACATTCAAATCAGTCAGCCTAAACAACCTAGTAATCAGCTGGCTCCACTCTTACTTGCAGGGCAGACAACAAGCAGTATTATGGAAAGACAATCTATCCCCCTTCTTCCATTTACCCTTGGTGTCCCCTGGGGATCCATATTAGGCCCCCTCCTTTTCTTCATATTCATCAATGACCTACCCAATGTCATCCCAGAAGCAACCTGTATTCAGTATGCAGATGACTCTACCTTTATCTCTTCTGCCACCACCCCCCCAGAACTACAATCCCTATCCCAAAGCACCTTCAACAAAGTAGAGGTCTGGTTCAATAATTGCCATCTCCTATTGAATCCCAACAAAACCAAACTACTACTTTTCTCCCCTACCCGTAAATTCACATCACCAAATATTACAATCTCATCCAACAATGGCACCATAATCTCTCCAAAACCATCCACAAAACTTCTTGGTGTAACAATAGATAATAACCTTACATTTGACACTCATATAGACAAAACCATTAAAACAGTTAACAAAAAACTAGGCTCCTTGTATAGGATTAAACTATTCCTAACCCCACTTGTCAGAACAGCCATAGCTAGAACACATCTTCTCTCAACCCTTCTCTATGCCTTATCCATTTTCCTAAACCTACAGAAAGCTGACCTAAACAAATTAGCTAGCTACTAAAACAATATAGTTAGATTCGCCACAGGCACATCCTACAGAACCCATCACTGTCAAAACCTTCAAACATTAGACTGGCTAGAGCTACCCAATCAACGCCAGTACAACCAACTCATAGTTATTCATAAAATCGTCTACCAACCTAACAGTACACCCATTCTGACAAATATTGTCATCCTCTACTGCAACCTACCATCCCTCCGCTCATCCAACAAAATGCAAGTTCAATCTGCCAAAACGAACAACTCAGCTGGAAAAAAATGGAATGCGCTTCCCCCAGATCTTACCACTATAACCTACTTACCCCAATTCAAAACATCCATAAAGAATCACCTAAACAAGCATTGGCTATGTCCATGCCTAGATCCAGACTAACCCAAGATACGTACAACTCTAGTAGGTAAATTATGCAATAACTAACCTCCCTATCCTATAGGAATAAACCTTCTATACCTAATCCACCCAGATTAAATATACTTCTCAATAACCTTTAGAACAACACTAACTAAACCTAACCTAACTTGCTATACTTACCATTATAATGCTTTGTTTCTAAATCCCTATTCTAACCATTCTAATGCCTTGTTTTTAGCTCTTCTATAGCATCTCATTATCCTAGCCTTTCTATGGATATGTTTTTAACCCTTCTACATCTAATTTCCAATAACTCCCCTTCTTAACTAACCACCTTTTTCTTCTCCTGGTAATCACTCATGACATCAATCTAGGTATCATGTCATTCTATACACTCAAATGCTGTACAATGATTTCTGTACATATCTCATACTATAAACCTACAATGATCTTAAACTTCAGTGTAACCATGTATATAAATAATCACCTTTTAAAATTTTTAATTTTTCTCAATGTAACCATGAATATTGATTGTCATCTTTTTGTACATGTGGAGATTTTTCTCACTGGGCATCTGCTGAAAATGGACATGTATCCAGTCAAACTCTCCCAGTTAACAAATGTAAAATAAATTAAATAAAATTTTATTTATTTTATCTTTCATACTGACTTTTTGTCCTTCCCCGTGCCTTATTTACTCAGTCCTAGAATGTACCAGCCTCAGCAAAGCTGATGAACTCTTTAACTGTCCTTACATAAAGATGTATCACCACTTCCCACATAGATAGCAGAAGAACTGTTGTTTCTCATTTGCATCACTAACTTTCACAGTTGCCATGTCAGAGCAAATGACAAGTTGTAAAATAGAAAAAAAATGGCTGCAAAATAGTGTAATATACACACCTCATAAAAAGATAACATTAGGCGTGTGTTATTTCCTAATACTCAGTTAGTATGTAATGAATGTAAAATATTGACACTACTATGCTTTAATTTTCTTAGGAATCAGATCTTTTAAAATCATTCTCTTAAAGATTGTACTAATGACCTATTCACAATTTTCATTTTTTTGGTTATAGGACAAGAAATCACTAACTTAAAAGAAACCCATAAATTCACTACAAGACAGTGAATAAACCATGCTTATAATGTTTCCTTTACTGAAAAAAAATGTCATGCTAATTAATAACAGTAATATATACAATCATCAAAACCCTCACAATACACAGAGAAGCTGTTAACACAACAAGTAACACTTAAGGTTTTGTTAAATCCACTGCACAGAGACAGCTGACTAAAATTATATCAATTTATAACGCTCTTGAACACTGCTATTGACCTATTGTATTCAATGTTTATAATTCACAACCTTCACATTTTGACAGAAAGTGATACAGAATATGAAAAGTTTTCTTAAAGTGGAAGGGACAAACATTTTTTTTAAATAAAGTACATTTATCAATATAACTATCTTAAAACGTGTGGTATTTACTGTCTAAGAAACTAAAAATATGTGTATTGAAGGTAGAGACTGGTTGGGCTAAGTGTGGTTTTGCTTAAGAAAGCTAGTTAATATTAATATGGCTATGAGAGTTCCGGTAAACAGTGATGTTTCTCACTGGTCAGTGGTCAGTTTGAGGTCTTCAGTATAAACTGTGTTACCTGCTCCATGTCTTTTTGTGAGCCTCATTCACTTATAGGGAAAGAGAGTGGAAATAAATGCCCAGGTGATTTACATCACAAGGCACTATGCATAAAAAATCCTCATGATTACTGTTTTGTTTTGAAGTTCTGACAGCCTACTGCCAGATGACTTTTCAGCATTGCTTTATGATGACAATTTGCACTGTAGCCAGAGAAACATGATGCAGTTGCTTCAAAGTTTCTCAATCAACAGTGCTAGGAAAATATGAAACAAAAGATGCATCTTTCCCACCCCAAAAGAAATATCAATGGGTAGCAACATAGGAAAAAAAGAGAGCAAGAGAGACTAATGTGGCCTCTTTTGTTAAGTTCAACCCTACAAGATTTGTTTTTTTTTCCTCAGTAGCCAATGGAATGGCTTCCATGTATCAAATTTGTCCATGCAAGCATTTTTACATGCACACACAAATGTGTTTGTTGCAAACATTTTGAATATGAAGTCCCTGATAAAGGTATTAATGTCTGCAAAGCTGGAGTATGTTCATAGACAGCATACATAGTATGCAAAACTATGCAATGTGCTTTGTATATGAGGTAAGGTTGTGCCGGTTCATGGGGTACTGTCTGCAAATTAGCACAAATCTGCTCTAATGAACAGCAACACGATTGGCACTGCATGTAAATGTAATATGTAGGAGGAGGGGTTTATGCAAATAAGGTCCATTAATAGCCTGGTGTACTGCTCTTGGGGAGTAATCTGGTGCAGTGATTCATAGACATCAAGCTAGACACTTTCCATGCCAGTAGTGCATAAAGTGTGTAAGTGTGTGCAGCAAGATGTGTGCAGTTATATATGTCACAAGGAAGAATCTGTGACATGGAGGGTTAAGTGGAGTAACGTCAATCTGCTCAGGTTACTGATGAAGGTAAGTAATGCGTTGCTGTGTATGTATGCCTAGACTCTATGTGAGTGTATGTGTGTGTGTGTGTGTGTGTGTGTGTGTGTGTGTGTGTGTGTGTGTGTGTGTGTGTGTGTGTGGGGATGACTGCTGCCTGATATGACCATTGGCTGGTATGGATGTGAGATCATGGATGAAGAGTGTGCAGGCACAGGATGTGTGTATGTCTGTCTGTTTCTGAGCTAGAATGCATCTGTGTGTATTTGTGATAGTGTCTGAGTGTCTCTGCAAGGAGTATAACTGTGTCTGTCTGTCTGTCTATCTTTACGAGATCTCTACTGTTGGCCAGGGAGAGTGAGTGCAGAGTACAGCTACACTCTATAACATCTCTGCCATGCTTAATCTGCCCTATCTGATAGCACCTGGTGAGGTATAATATGCAAGTTGTGTGTGTGTGTGTGTGTGTGTGTGTGTGTGTGTGTGTGTGTGTGTGTGTGTGTGTGTATGGGTGTCACTGAGTGTGCGTTTGTGTAGGAGGAAACAGATGTGGCTGTGTGTGATATTCTAGATACCTCTGCTACTAACTAGTGCTATTTAGTAAGGCAATAAGCTGAGTGGGTCTTTGATGCACTTAGTAAAGCAATTAATACTTAAGTAAATTCTCTTTTAATTATATTTACCAATGCACAGAATATGCATTACTTTGAATCCCCTGCTATAGTAGCAGAGTCCCTTAGTTTATCTGTGCACTGCAACATGTATACTGCTTCACTGTTTTCTATGATTATCATCCCTGATCTTAAAAATCTGAATACTCAAAACTCTGCAAATCTGACACTTCAAAATGTCACAACAAGCCCCAGCTATACATTAGAATCCCATGGATTATGTAGCCAAATGCATAACATCTTAAACTGTATGTGACTATGACCACCAATTTCTCCTCAATTGTTTTTGTAAGTAGAATCCCTGCATCTGTCACAATGGTGACTCTGTCCCTCACATTTCTAGTTTCTAAATATACTAACTCAAAGGTCATAAAAACAGTATACAATGCATTCTTTATTCCCCAGCACTTCAACCCATAATCACTCCATCTATCCCATCCCAATTTCTGACATATTGAAACATCAAGTAAATGAAGAAATGATCTTCCTTTTGCAATGTTTTCTGACATGATCTTTTACTACTTGACAAATTGTAGCACTCATCTGTCAATGAAAACTGTAGAATGTCTGGATCAAAGGCTGTTGAAATGTTGGTGCACCAAATCTTTGAGCTTTGCAAAAATAACTAAAAAGGCCTTTGTCAGTTAGGTAATCCTCAAAAACAAAGTCTCCCCAGATGGCAACAACCTCAAATGTGGAAATATATTGTGGGATTATTAGGTATGCATAACCCCATAACAAGAAAAAATGGCTTTTATTTTACCAGTCATGTTCGATATTCTCACATGATTTAACATTTCATTTGTCAGTTTTTCATCATGCTGCCATCAAAGCCCCTCCTCATATAAATGCTTAATTATATAAAATGGACCATTGATTAATATGCTTCCAATCATAGCCGGCCTTAGGCACAGGCCAACTAGGCAACTGCCTAGTGTGCCGCTCTAGCAGGGACACTTTTCCAGTAAACTGGATGGTGTAAATAGACCAGGATGGGGGCACCAGGTGGTGTAGGGGGTAGCGCTGTGGAGCCCTTTTGCCTAAAGCACCACTTGACCTAAGGCCTACCCTGCTTCCAATATACTATGTCTTGTCGAGTTACAACTAGAAGGTTCAACTCAATGAAGATAAAAGGCCAAGACTTCAAATTAAAACATTTAAAAAAAACATTTTTTGCAATGGGAGAAGCCTGCCTGCAACCATGGTAACACAACCATGTGGAAAAGACAATATATCACACACAGTGAATCACATCAGCTGTGATTTTCAATGGTAAATGTTCCTCAGTGAATTCAACACTGGTGAATATCAGCTAATGAGCTGAAACTTTATCCATTTAACATGCAAGGACCAGTAGCATTACCAACTAATGCATCTCTTACAAAGTAAGCCGTTGACGGAAACGATACCTTAAATGTGTGTTCATATTACATTACAGACTTTTCATAAATTAACCAAACAAAGGAAACTATAAATTTATGTAGTCTGACTCCATGTTACAGCTAACCTAAAGTAGCCCACCTGCCTTCCAAACCATTCCACTGGTAATGTTATGGTAATTAAAAGACCACAGCTAACATTCATTCTGGTAATAAATTCCACCAATCAGAGAAATTATTTGCTTAAGGCCAATAATAAATTGTGTTCCTTTAATTTATTGTTCATGCTCAACCCTTACTGCCAAATCCTTCCTTTCCATTGTATCCTATCACATTTATATTTAGTGCTTTATATGCTAATAACATGACCCCACTATTTCTCCTTTTTAGCAGGGGGTAGGGGGAATCTGAGTTCTCTTAGTCTCAGCTTATATCTTCTGATTCAGTCCCCTCAGCACCCTAGCCAATTTCCTAAGTACCCTGCACTGTGACCTTCCCATCTTTATAAGAACATTAGAACTGCAGACAGTACTCTAGTTTTGGCCTGACCAGTGTTCAACTAGTGGACATTATTAAGTTCATGTCTTTGAATTTTGTCACTGAGATATTTACTAGAGAATTTGTTTTACCTGCATTGCCACCCTTTCACTAAGTGCCATAGTTATGTTCCCTGCCATAAAAACATTTTGGAATTACAGGACCTTTGTGTTTAGACTGGTGTTTCCATTTGCATATCCTGCTCCTTGTTTCTCATTCCTCAGGTGTTGGCAATTCACATCTAATGAGGTTGAAATTAAGATTTTACTTTAGGCTATGTTGTCATTCTCCTTAGCTCCTTACTTAGGCTTATTCTCTTTTATGCTACCGATTCCCAACTTTGGCATGGACTACAGATAGGCAGATCCAGTTTTACATGTCATTTGCGATGTTAGTGATGAGCCCAATAAAGCAGGAAGTAACCAGGACAAATTCCTTAGGGACACGAATTGTTACCTTCTAGATGTACTTTAGCTGTTGTCCTTGGTTTCCAGTTGGCTAGCAACTTCATCCATCCATGTACTTTTCTGCCTACTCATCTCCTGCCACCTTTACAAAGAACTTGCACTGTGAGACTAAACCAAAGTTTTTTTTTTTTTGAAAATAAGGATGGTGCCATGTACATAAGAGTACCCCCTTTACCCTCCCTGGAAACCCAGTCATAAAACTGGATTGAGTTAGTCTGACAGAATCTCCCTGCTGATTACCTTTGGACAGACTCACATCTTAATCTCTTCAAGAAATCTTAGAGATTTTAACATCATACTACTCACTTCTAAGATCAGACTCACAGACCTGTAGTCTTCTAGGCATCTCCTTTTTCCACCTTCATTGAGGGTCGCAAGATATGTTTACCATGAATTTTCCAGGGCTACATTCTTCCTAATGGACCTGCTGAATAGTTCTATCGCTCAGTGTACCAAAACTGCAGCAGCCATTTTAAAGACCTTTAGTCAGATTAATGCTAGTCTTCGTGCCTTAGACTCCTTCAGGCCTCCATGTCCTTTTTGCACCTTACATTCCTGCCCCTTTACTTGTTCATCATCTTACTGTTCCTGTATAATCTAATGAAACTGGTAACTTTTTTGTTTCCTTGTTTGGTGAGGAATCATGGAAAACACTTATTTAAGGATTTTCTTACTCCTTTACCTCCTTTGGGTCTTGCCCTTTCCTGGTTAGTTTAGCAATTTATTCCCCCTCCTTTTCTCTTGTTCTTAATGTCTCTACCAATTTCTCAATGTCTTACTTTGCCAATAACCTATGTTCATTGCCTTGTTTCTAGCTCCTGCATAACCATCCCAGTGAAATCCCTGTACTTTTTTTTCTTTAGTAATGGCTATCCTCACTTCCCTAGTGAATCAGACTGGTTTTCATTATTTTTCTTGCCATAGCAACTTTGTTAAACCTTTGTCCATAACTTTACAAATCCCCATTTTATGTTTCCCATAGATGTTCAGTTTCTTTTATTTCCTAAAACTGAAGATACTGGAGACACCAGTGAGACAGCGAAAAGTTAAAAAATATATTAGTAATGAGCCAACAAGATTAAGCTCTTTCGTCAGTCTATAACCAAGACTTCATCAGAATCTTGTTTATAGTAAGTTTGGTTATAGACTGATGAAAGCTCTTAATCTTTTTGGCTCATTACTAATAAATTTTTAAACTTTTTGCTGGCTCGCTGGTGTCTTCAGTACCTTCAGTTTTTGGATTGTTTGTATTTGTTGTTCCTGGTTTGTGTTTTCTTTTATTTCCTGCCTGGCCTAGCATTTCCTGCCATATCTTGTCTCTTATTGTCCTTCTGTACTCCCTCATTTCCGTTCATTCCTGCCTCTTCTCAATTAACTAGACAATCCAGTATGAACTCTAGTATCATGAAGAAAAGCAACAACATATTCAGTAGTGTAACTTTTATTGCCTTTGAAATCTTCTCATGGATCCATTAGAAATCAGTAGACTCATTCAAGGCAACACTACACAGCAACTATAAACTTACTGCACTAGATACCTTGTTCCAAGAACTGACCTTTCTAAATGAGCATACCTCTCAAGTGTACCTCATTACAAGGAACGTACCTCATTTAGGGTCTTAAAAAGTTCATGTTCCTCAAAGTTCCTCAAAGTTCCACATTGAAAGAGTCTGTCACACATTCGGTGTTAGGAATTTTTTAAGTGAAATCCATGATAAATAGCAATTAATCATATTAATTCATTAAAGGATCTTCTTTATAAGTAAAACCAGCATATTTTAACCATTCTATGACCTTCCTAGATGAAGTTGTTAGTAAGCCATTAGTATGCATTTCACATTTTGCCCATTTGTTCCACATTATAAAGGTGAGTGTTCCTCATTTTGGAGATGGAAGGTTGAGAGCTATATAAATGGAGAACATCGACATCTGTGCAGTGACAGAGACCTGGTTCAAGGCTCCAGAGACTACCCCTGCATTACCAGGCTATAATTCATACCACACCTTTCGGCCACCTAACTTGGACCAAAACACTAAAGGAGGAGGCATGTCCATATTCATTAAGGATATCCACACCTCCAGGCTAGTTGCTCAGCATAATGCATCCGAGATTATCCAAGTGCAACCAACTCTGGGCAAGACCACAATCCAAATTGTAGCTTGCTACAGATCCCCCACCATGCCCCAGGATTCCGACTCTTCATTTCTTAATACACTGGAAAATATTAGGGTACAACCTAACACCCTAATAATGGGTGATTTCAACTACCCTACCATTAACTGGGAAAACTACTCATGTACCAACTCTTGTGCTCGTTTTCCGGAATTCATAAATTCCAATGCCATGGATCAACTTATCCAAACCCCCACCAGGGGCAGCAATATCCTAGACCTGGTTATTACCAACATGGGCAACCGGTGCACCACACCAGAGGTCAATTCCTCGTTGGTCAGATCCGACCACAAGCTAATCACCCTAGACATCCACATCCCTCCCCTACCCCCCATTAGGGAAACCACAGTAAAAAATTTCTCCAAAGCCAACTTCACGCTTCTTAAGACAGAAGTGGAAAACTTCATGACACCCATGCTGATGGACAATAGAGGTATGACTGCTGAATCCTACACAAATGCACTTTATAAGCACTTACACGAGTGCATGGATCGTGCAATCCCTAACAGAACCAATATGCTATCCTCCAAAAAAAGGAAGCCAATCTGGTGGTCCCCTGCCATAAACAAACTCTACAACAGAAGAAAGAAACTGTTGCAAAAAAGAGTAAAATCCCATGATTGGAGAAACTCCCTGGTCAGCCTCAGTAAAAAGCTGAGATCCCTCATAAAATCCTCCAAAGCTAGTTATGAAAACAAAATTGCCACTGACTCTAAAGACAACCACAAAGCATTCTATAGCTATGTCAAGAATCTCAATGGCAACACTCAGATCTGCTCTGAGTTACAGCACAATGGCACTAAATATACAGAACCAACTGATATTGCCAACATCCTGGCAGATAGGTTCAGTGCTAACTTTACCCCCCTGTCATCCCCTAAAGGGCCCATCTCTATACCAGAAGAATGCAAAGTTCCTGTAATCACGGTTGCACAGGTAAAAAACACACTATCCAAAGCCAAGAACACATCATCCATGGGACCTGACAACATCCCAGGCTGTGTTCTACATGAACTGCAGAATGAACTGGCACCCCACCTAAGTACCATGTTCAATCATAGCCTCACCTCAGGCTATGTGACCACTGAATGGTGCACAGCGACAGTTATCCCACTCCACAAAGGGGGAGCCACCACAGACCCCTGAAACTACCGCCCCATTAGCCTAATGAGCCTGGTCTTCAAGGCTATGGAACGTATCATCATGGTACTTATAAACAATGATATTGGTATTCTCCAAACTCAGGACCCCACCCAGTTCAGGTTTGTAAAAGGCAGATCATGTCTCCTAAACCTGATAGACTTCTTTGAAGCAGTCACCAAAGCCATAAATTAGGGTAATGTGGTTCACACAGCTTATCTAGATCTCGCCAAGGCTTTTGACACCATCTCCCACTCTGGAATTGTAGATAAACTCACTAAACTAGGTATAAATCCCTATGTCACAAGATGGGTTGCCAACTGGCTCACTGACAGAACCCACACTGTGAAAGTAGTAGACTCCAAATCTAACTTCAGACCAGTGACAAGTGGAGTACCACAGGGTTCAGTCCTGGGTCCTCTCCTGTTTGGTATCTACTTCTCTGAAGTACAGGCCAACACAGAAGGTCTTTAGCTAATGAAGTTCGTAGATGACTGCAAACTAGGAGCCATAATCAAATCTCCAAAAGATGTGGACATCCTACAAAAGGGCCTTGCTGAGACAGATGCCTGTTGTCAAAGCCACCTCAAGCTCAATGCCAAAAAGTGCATTGTCATCCCTTTTGGTAAAAACTCAGTACCCATGAACTGCCACATAGGCAATAGTCTACTTAACACTGAAAGTGTGATAAGAGACCTTGGGACACAGGTGGACAGTAGTCTCTCCTTTGATAAACACATCACCACAGTAGTCAGGAAATCCTTCTATGTGGCACACCTCATCACAAAAGGTTTCTCATCTAGGAAAAAGAGGTCATTGTTCCCCTCTACTCATCCCTCATTAGACCCATTATAGAGTACAATGCCCCTTTTGGTATGTACCTCACAAGACATCTACAACAACTGGAAAGGCCACAGAAATACCTCACAAAGGGGATTACTGGCCTCAAACAGATGCCGTATGCAGACCGTCTCAAAAAACTGCAGTTTTACTCTGTTGCATATCGCCTACTCAGAGGCGATCTCTGCCTAACACACAAAGCTATGTCAAACCCAGAGCTGTTAGACATGCTCCACTTAAAGAAATCCCAATCCCTACGAGCTACATGGTCTAGGGACCTAAACCTTGTCACCACAATAAACAGAACATGCTGGAGGGATAAATTCCTGTCCCAGAGACTTCCCATACTCTGGAGCAAACTACCTATCTATATCAAACAAAGCTCCTCATTAGCGCTCTTCAAGAAAAATCTTGATGATTGGATGAGAGATAGGAAATTCACCCCGGGGATCACTTTTGTGGCTCTGCTCGACAGTGGCACAGGAAAATAATTTTCTTGGGTGGCGAAAGCCAGGTTACCTTTGGCTAGGTTTATATAGGCCCTAGGGCCAATAGCCTAGTACCTACCTATGAACCTATGAACATTTAATCAACTGCTGACTGTATAACAACAACATCATTACTAAATTTCCCATTCTTTGACTGAAATATTTAATTAATACAGCTAGTGAAATGTAACACAAATGTCATTATGCATATAATTTTTTTCCTTTCAGAACATTTTCTGAGAGTATTGAATTCTCTTAACAAGACACATTATTAGTCTGCCTCAGTTGCTTTTTTAGTGTGGGTGCTGGCACCTGTAAGGTCATGTTACAAGGCTTCAAGAGTAGTATGCACAGACTGAAATAAAGTTACATTAGTCTTACATTATAACAGGTCACTGTACCACAAAGTTAGCGCATCTCACAGACAGGCATTCACTCTGACTTGCATTTAGTTGCAGTGATGTAACATTACAATAACTGTCTTCAGAATCAGCCTTGATGAAATGGTGCTCTGATCAAGGAAAGAAATTACTGCTCAGCTTTACTTTTCCTTGCATTCTTATCACATCTTAACTTGATGGCCTGGATAAAAATCATGAGGAATAAAAAAATGCATTTTTTTTTCTTTCAAGGGAAACATAAGGTGCGTCCAAGACTTAATGTTCAAAGCTGACAAAATCGAAGCTCACAATGAACTGAAAACACAAATGTTTGTGAAAATACACAAATCTTTTCTGGGAATATTCCCTGTCACCCCATCCTTGCCTTAAATAAAAGACAGTCACCTTTTGTACATGCCTCATGTGTTAGGGGCTGTCATACATCCCATTCCCAAAAGGTACAGGTACGCTCTCAGATCTCCCTGATTATACAAACATTCCATAGTTTTGCTTCATATTTTTACCCTGTCCATCGAAGCCTTTTCTGATTTTTCTGTGACATGTTGAGTATTACTATCAGTCAATAATGCCGGACGTGCTTCTTATTGTTCTGAAAATGCACATTAAAGCAAAACCTGTTGTTATGTTGTTTAATCTAATTAGAGAAATGTTTAAAAATTTCATATCCTCAATTCAGATGACATTAAGAAAAAAATATCACTTTTTTGGACAGTATCTTTACAGCTACCATTTTTCATACATCTATCTGGTGCTGACACTATTAAAGAAAGTCCCTGCTACAGGAAAACAAATCCCTGAAGATCTAGAGTGTCTCCTCTTACTAGTTTTGTGGTTATACACTGAAATTGTTTGCCTAGAGTAACCAATCTCTAGTGTTTATCAAACATAGTAACAGAACATGGATTGGCTAGCCAAGTCCTATTACTAGGCAGGAGGGAGGGCTTGAATAATTAACTCATTCATTCATTCATTCTGCGATGATCCACATATATGAAGATCCTGGCAAAGCAAGTGATCAGAAAATGAGTACGTTTTTTTTTCTTAAGCAGTTCCAGCATTTCTGGGGCCCACATGCATCCATGGGTTTCATGGGTGCTTAACACCCAGTCAAGTTAGATTACTTATCTGACCACAATTGGTAGGATTCCGCATGCAAGGTTTAAGTCTTTAGAATGGGTAATTCTGCTGCTGTTTGTTTTGTGGCTATAAAGGATGTCCATCATGGTGGTGTCCAACAATGACTCATATGGCAGGCATAGGCCTCCCCTTAAGCCTGTAGGAGGCAGAGCACAGGGATAGGACTATGAGGTGGTCTACATATGACATGTTACTTATGCCCTGTATATTAAAGGAATATGGGGCTCTGGCTGCTTATGCATTTGCTTTTGCACTTTGAGCCACTCTCTCTGCAGCACTGCTTGCTTATTGATAATGGAAGTTGGTATGGCTGAACGGATTCTTATTACTGGAGTCGGTGAACTAAATAGACACTAGCTGAATGCTGTTTCAGTAATGAGCTCAATAAATATTCTCCATATTACAAACACACTGTTGAATCAATAAATAACCTCTTAGCTAGATGTGTCAGGTAGATTTGCAATTTTAGTTTCTCTGGAAAAATAATAATCCACTACCACAGGGTATTTCTTTCTTTTGAGCTTGCCCAGAAATCCTACCATCTGTTGCCATGGAAACTTTAGTACGGGGATGGTCATCAGTGGTTCTTGACTTAGAGGTGGCTTATTTTCAATACACAACTTGCATGTTGTCACAATCTTAGAAATCTTGGCACTGATATTTGGCTCTCACACCAACATTTTATTTCTGTCTGTGCTCTTAGTCCCTGATGACCCTCATAAATCTGTTGCAAACTTCTGCTTGACATGAGGCTGGTATTACTACCATGTTGTTTAACAATAAGCCATTTTAGCGCTGACAAATGTTTTCTAACAGTATACTGTCTGTGTATGGGAAAAATTAACTGTTCGAATTGTTATGTCAGCTATTTTGAACAAAACCAGTGATAGCCTACAGGTCTACATTATTTTTACTTGTTTCTTTAATGTCATCCTGAAACTTTCCAGATGTGTTAGAAATGCAGGTAATACACTAGTCCCATTCCAGGGGGATCCAGTATGTGTCATCATGGGATAAGATGCTCAACAACCCAGATTGCTTCACTAACAATGGCCTGCTCCATTCATTTCAAGTCATTTGCTTACTGGATAAAGTCTTTGCTGCTCTTTAGTGCCATTTTAGACAGAATCTAGTTGATAGACATTCCAGCCTAACCAGCATGTCAATCCCAAGATTGAATTACAGTAAGGTAAACTGAAAAGTTCAATAAAAAGAATTCACAAATATTTCAGTAACCACACCCTGAATGTGAATAGGGTGCAGATAACATTAATTCATTTCTCTCTGTCTCTGACTTTCTTTTTCTCTTAAGAATCTACACTAGAGTTCTCTATTCTTGCGTTCTGTATAGTTGATCTATTTCTGTTTGCCTTATGTCATCAGTTTTATCCTTCTCCGTTACTCAGTGTATCTCATTTCTGCATTTAATGGTTTAAAACTATATATTTTTTTCAAAGGTGACTTCCATTTATTTCAGCTTGCTCTGAAATAATTAATTCCATTTGACTCTATGTTTTATATCAGAAAAGTCAGACAGTATTTGAAAATATTTATAAAACACCCAGGTATGCATTCTGCCATGTTCTGTAGTCTAATATGGGTATCACCTATGAACTGCTAGGTAGTATAGGTTGCCTTTATAGGGGACATTGTAATATGGAGCAGTAACAGATGAATCTGAAGTTTTGTGATATTACAATGTAACATTGTATGTTACAATAATAGTTGCATTTGTCCTACATTTATAACAGACATTCTGTTATTTTGCCATACCAATTGAGTTTTTGGAGCACTTTTTCTTGGCGTACAATATAATTTTCATCTGTTTCTGAAAAACATCAACAGGCAGTTTTAGTTTCATTTGTATGCCTTGACATTTTGAACTGACTTTTCTCTTTATTTAAGTATTATCCAAACAAAGTTTGTCAATCAAGTTAAATAATGTGTTATCATTTTTATTCATTGCCTGTTGCCATCCTGTCATAATGTATGAAATGTCATAGTTGTGGAAAACAACATGCAGATTATTTTATTTTTGATAGCTGTTTGCTAAGGAAATTACAGAATATTAATAGCAATTAAGTTTATGCCATTTAATTATTTTCCAAATTTGTATATAATAATGTCAAGATATTTCTTTTGTATAGTGACTAGCAATACTTTTTTCTAGATACCTACTGTTTTGCTTGTTTATTAGACCTCAGATGCATAATTTAGCATGTTTTTGATGTTTACACCAAAGCATATTGTTCTCATTGATTTAAGTTGTGTGTATTAATTCTTCAGACTGCTTTCCATTTATCAGTTATATTACACATGCTAGTATCAGATATAGAAATGTTTATGTTGTTCTAAAGTTTATTTGCACTGTATCTTCTGAAGACACTGAATGGACCAGTTTCAGTACAGATGTCTTAATAAAAAGGTATGTACCGTAAAAAAAAATAAAAATGTTAAGTGCTATGTGTCATCTCAAACTGATATGAGCCATATTATAAAATGAAGCCCCATCCTTAGGGGCTCCCTAATTTACTGACCAACGAAGCACACTCACGCTGAGCTACAGCAGGAAGAGGAAATTTGCCCATTTCCCCACTGTTGTAAGATCTCAGAGTTAGTATACATGTTTCCTGAAGTGTGGCAGGCTGAGTCCTCCTCATAGTTGAGTGTGTGTGTGTGTGTGTGGGGGGGGGCTTTCAAATAATGTTTATTTTATTTCTTTGTGCAGTTATAGATTTATGATGTTAAGCCTTTTTATGGTTTGAACTTTGACTATATATGTTTTGGTGTTTCATAATTTGATTATATGTATTATATTAATCTTCCACAATATCTTTAGCCTTTTTCTCTTGAAATGCTAATATTTCATATCCTTATTTTTCTTCATTTGTAACGTAATACTTCTCCCTTCTTAATAGGTTAGCAAGACCTTATCTCAATCATTATTTGCAGTGCAGACAATTCCAGATTGTCAATGACACAAAGACATTGGAACACAGAGGTGGTATAATACTTTTTATTGGACCAACATGGGTTTTACAGTTCTTCAGCCTTTGGGCTAACAGGGCCCCTTCATCAAGACTTTACTGACTGTGAATGAGTGAATGTGAAGGAAATCAAGAGTTTAGAGACTGGGAATGCGTATATGTGAAGGAAAACAAGAGTTTAGAGACTGTGAGTGAGTATATGTGAAGGAAAACAAGAGTTTAGAGACTGTGAGTGAGTGTATGTGAAGGAAATCAAGAGTTCAGAGACTGTGAGTGAGTGTATGTGAAGGAAAACAATAGCTAACACTTAACAGGAATACAGCTACGACATTGCTGCCCTGTTTAGCATTGAAAAAAAAAAAACAGAAGTGCAAGCAATGTCCAAGCCAAGTTAATAAGCAGAGTTAAAAAAGCAGGATGCAGACAATGTCTGAAGTTCATGACAGAGGTAAATGCCAATGTCACAATGCCAGATTTCACTATGTGCTTCTTTTGCCATTGTGCTGTCAGAAAACAATGTGGAAGCCTGCCTCCCAGCATCAATGCCACATTTCAGCTCTTATTAGTACTTTTTCTTAAATCGATGAATCTCATCTACTGACAGGTTATATTTTGCAGTTTAACACTGTAGTCCTATTGTAGTCCTAAGTCTGACTCCTACAATATGCACTTGCAAGTCATTAAACCAAGTGATTCTTTCTGGTTTCTGGTCAAGACGCCCTGTACCTAGTCACATGTATCTGGTTAATGACTGAATAAAACAAATAAGTAAATTGCATTGTTACAGTTAAGCAGATTTAAAGATGACGACGTATTTGGCAGTGAGAATGGATGCCG
Source organism: Protopterus annectens (assembly GCF_019279795.1). Taxonomy (NCBI): domain Eukaryota; kingdom Metazoa; phylum Chordata; order Ceratodontiformes; family Protopteridae; genus Protopterus; species Protopterus annectens. The sequence goes on from NC_056742.1 coordinate 86,409,960, forward strand.
CTAACCCAATTATCAGGTGGTGATACTCAGGGATTCCTCTTCAGATAAATGGAACAAATATAAATTGCCACAGAAATGTGTTTCTGATTTTAATGAATGAGTGCTAGGTTTTGCAGTTAGCACAGAGGACTAAATCTCTGACTTGTTAATGAGCTGCTTCCTGTGCCAAGGGTGAAGGTTTTGAATCTTTTTATCTTCATTTGCCTATTGTGTGACCTTGAGCAAGTCACTTAACCAGACAGTAGCTTGCAGTATACCTCTCAACTGTTCAGATTTCTGCAGAATGTCCAGATTTTTGCCTCAAATTTTTGGTCTGTTCCTCATAAAATTTGTTATTTTCCTGATTTTTGTGGCAAATCAGTGAGGACTGAATTTGCTAAATAATGACAGACATTTGACTTTCCGAAATGCTTCAAAAATGCATGGTAACACAAGGCCTTTTATTCTAACAACTTTATAAGTATGTAAGAACAATATTTAACATTTGCCTGAGTTTCGGGGCTTTGTCCATACATTATTTTTAGCTTTGCCCAAATTTTTTTGTGTTAAGAGGTTGTGAGCTATACAATTCAGAATTTGGGCTAGGTCATTTAATGCCTAGTAACTACCTATGAACCTAAAACAGCTTTACTGTACTTAACAGCTTTCACTGTCTATTCTTCATACTAACTTTTGACAGAATTATTTCATGCTGGCCAATTTTCTAAGGTTATTATCCAGTGAACATTTACTCTAACTAGGAACAAAGGGAATGGAAATCATTTGTTCACCTAAACTCATCACTTCTACTGCCAAATAATAAAATCTGAGCATAAAATAATTATTGATTAACAAATGTATATTTTCTGTGTTATTTTTAGCCTGTGTTCAGAGTTATTGTATCAATGTGCTGTTTATATATAGTGTCATTCTCCAGCGGAGGCTGATATTGGTCAGTATGGATACTCTAATATGATAAACAAAGCAAAACAATGTAAGGTGAACAGTGATCAAACTGCTATATATGCCAGTTTGCCCTTTAAACATCTAATGGTGCCTTTAGTCTCATGTCATGGCTAATGCTTTGTGAATACAAACCACAATTTTTCAGGTCTCTGTTAATGTACTTCTCATTTTTTTAAATACATGATCCCTCAAGGTAAGGTAAGATCGACAATGCCTGCCATTTACTCTGCAGCTACAATTTCTGGATTATTAAAAAACAGCAATCAGACATGCACTGAGCACTGTGGGTAGTATTACGTGGTACTGCAGAACTCGCTAACTTATACATGTGACATTCACGCTATGTGCACACTGCTGTCCTCATCTTTTAAGAAACATGGCAGTGCTTGGGATCTGCATAATATCTTGTCTGAGCAGGTTCACTAGCTGAAGCATGCAAAGCTTTACCAGCAGAGCTAGTATCATCACAGATGTCTCAAAGCGCCATCTTTAAGCTTCTTTTCACTAAATGTGTTTTTGTGTATGTATGTATGTATGTATGTATTTATGTATGCATATTTGCATGGGTGTGGCGTTAGGTTTATAATCACACCCATATCCTTTATCAAGGACATCTAGAATATGACATGGATGGAGGTTAACAGCTCAGTATGCCTTTAACTTATCATAGATCATCCAGATCCAAGAGCGGAGTCTTAGCAAATATTTAGTTTTAGAGGCAGTATTAATTACGTATGCTAAACTGGAATCAAAAAATATTAAAGCTGGTAGACTGGCATGCCGTAATGTTACCACATCTAAACCTTTACATAGCAGCTGGAGTACATATTACAAAAAAAAAATAAATAAAGAAAATCATCCTGGAGTTCAGACACAAAAAGGGTTACCATTTCATTACTGCTGTTATTTCCCCATCTCTCTGCATCGCTGTACATAATGCGCTCCTCATTTGCATATTGCAGCGTGAGCTCAATTAAAATGAACTTTTAATTTCTGGGAAGTAAATTAATTTTTTTCTCCCACTTTCTGAACGTGATGCATGCAAATGTTAGAATAATGGGAAAGCCTTAATGAGCAAGAGAATCAGGCAGACTGAAATGCCTCTCAGAAACTAAATAGCCTGCTCAGATAAGGAAAATGGTGTTAAATGTCTTCCACGAGGATTGATGCATTATTCTTAGGTAAGGGGAGGGAGAAGTAGTTTATATTTAATGGTAGGGATAAGTGGATTGGCCTTTGACCTAGTACTAATTCTAGTCTTTTAAAGTCAAATAATGGAAACAAATTACCTCAGCACGTTCTGATAAGCTTTCCTTTTATGTCATTCAGTGCTTAAATAAATGTATTTATTTATCTGTAAGTGGTAGCCTGAGGAAGACCTACTAAGGCTTGTTTCCAGGTGCATGCGAAGGGAGGCAGGCTAGAGAATCACAATATGCATAATAACTATAAATTAAATATACAACAACGTGCAGAAACACAGCTGCAATTTACATTCAACAGTATGCATGAGATACAAGATATTGTTAACAAGTCAAGATGAATCAATTCCAAGGGCAGTTAAGGCAGGGAGATGAAATTGCAAGCTTTGATGGAACCAGAATAAGGACAAAAGGGAGACAGTAGTTATATGGCAGTTATGACGAGGGAGAGGAATAACAGTACTTATGATAAACATGTGACTGCATCTTTCACTAAGAGTGTGAAACAAGGCAAAACATTTAGGTAAAGCACAGACTGTTAGAAGGAACCCAGTTTTCCTGACAGTAATGGAAGAGATTGTTTCATGTTTAACAAGAAGGAAATTTAAAAGATATTTAAATTTTGTAAATGTTATTGAGCAAAAATTGTCTTGGACAATACTAAGTAGGATAAACTTTTACTGTTAGCTTAATTACATCCACCACACTTATGTATCTGATTTCCTGACTTGAATTATTCCAATGTAAAAGGGTCAGGAAATGCAGTATTACAGATTTGTGACACATTTAATTATTTTTTGCTAGAATATGAGGCAATATGAACAAACAGCACTCTAGTTTGAAAGAATCTGCATTGTTTTTGTATGTGCAGACACCATTTTATTAATTTATTTACTCAACCATAAAGTCATTAATTTTACTTTACAGGCTGCATCTGTCTGAGTTCACAAACCAGGGTCTCATTTTTTTTTAATGTTTAAATGGTTTAGATGTTGCCATAACATTGCTTATGTACAGAAGTGCGAATGCATGCATGTGCGATCATTAAGAATGCCCAGCTCAGCATTAAGCCATTGAGTGTAATATAGTGACATACTAGTTGTAATTGTATGTCATGGCTTGGCTTGGTGATTCCATTAGGTGGACATACATGTTGTGATTATTATTATTTCATGTAGAGATAATTCATTGTACTGAATGTTTGCCAGTGTTATTCGCAGTGCTTTTTGGAAGTTATTCCTGCCTTTAGAAGATCCTTCCCTTGAACAAGTTGATGTAGTTACAGAGTTAGTACATTTAAGTTAAGGGGTGTTGGCATTCCCTCACATAGTGGGTTCAGTGGGCCTGCCCTTCTTGCAAAAACACTAGTTGTATGATTATTTTCGGGGGTAGGGTTTTAGAGTACCACTGGATTTAATTCCGGTGTTCATTTTTTTGAGTTCACTGTTACTTATAGTCAGTGCATTGGTTTGCTGGTGAATTTTGTTCACTCAGGTGATGGTCTGTCTTTCTGGCAGTCAACCATTGCTGATGTAATCATATACATATATACAGATATATGGCAGCAGGTATAACATACTGGATACATGTTCTTCGGTTCAAATTCAGTTTATACAGAGTGAAATGTAAAATCAAGGATCACTTTCAACTTAAATAGAAAATAAGAATACCTTGATTTAAAAAATTCTCATCAACTTAGAGTTCAACTCTGTGTTTTATGGTACAGTTTTAAGGTTTTTCAGTGGAATACAACAATCTTTAGAGGTTACAGACAATATTGCTGCTCAGACTACATTGCCTTACAATCCATAGATACATCCATAATGTGAGAAGGGACTCACATCAAGACCGGTAAAACAGCATGATTTCCAATAACTTCTTCATGTCCACTTCACCATCAGCAAAGTTCCTTACCATAGACCTGCTAGGTACAGAATGCCTTCTATGCTGTAGGAATTCTATAACACCTTCTTATATGAACTTGAGTCACTAAGCATTAAACCCAGTGCTATCTTCCTGGGAGACTTCAACTACCCCAGCTATAGACTGGGAAACATATACCACCGCTAATGTGTAAGTCCAGAGTGCCTTGGGCTTTAACAAAAATGCTCTGGACCAACTAGTTAGAATAAACACATGGAAAAACAAAATCCTTGACCTTGTCCTCACAAATATGGAGGAATCATACTCCATCCCTTCTGCAGCAGGGCTAACCACCCAGTGGTGTAAATGTTGATTGTAGGTGATTGCCGCTGTTTATATGATATCGTGATCTCTTATGTAAGGATTGTAGAAAGGGTTTTGGGATAGATGGATGGACACTCCATCCCCCTGAAATATCCTTACTCATCAGGTATGACTACAAAATAGTCTCCTTCGAAATAAAACAAAATCCCAAGATCTCTGCTGTCTCTGGAACTCTTAGAAATTTCACTAAGGCAAACTTCCTACTTCTAAGTGATACCCAGACAAGTTTCAAATACCCCTCAAACTCAAAAAACTCTACAGCTTATGTGAAAACGTGTAATGCTAACTTATATCAGCATGTAAACAACTGCATAGAAACAGCTGTACCTGGTAGAAACAAGCACATGGTGAACCCTATAAACAAAAGGAAGAAAACTGTGACCAAAAATTAGAAGTGCAACATCCAGCATGTTAGAAACCTCATAATTTAATTAAATAAACAACCCAGGAGTCTAATTCAAACTATCACGGCCAATTTTGAAGCAAAAATTGCCATTAGGGCCAAGGACAACCACAAGGGCTTCTTCAGCTATGAACATTCCATAATCTCAAAAGCACTACACTGCAGTGTCTAATAAGCTGATTGTGAACACCTTCTGTACTGAAGCTGAAGATATAACAGACCTGCTGGCTAATAAATTCAACTGCAACTTCATGGCTTCTCACCCTAAATATTTCACAAGAAATGTCAGAAACCAATATGCCCTCGGCTATCACACAAGACCAAGTCATGGAACACTTGCTTCTAAGTTTGCAAAAGCAATTACTACTGAGAGATGGACTAAGATCATGTATAATTGATTTTCTTTTTAACAATGTTAGGAGTTTGTTAACAACATTAGTCACGAGGAAGTGTATCTAGTGGGAGTAGAGAGGAAGGGAGAATAGGAAAGAAGGCATTAATAAAGACAGAAGAATAAGTCTGTGTATTTGGGGTATTTCTGAAAGGCATAGAATTATTTGTTGACAACTAGCTAATTTAGTTTAAGTGCCTTTTGACATTTTGTGAAAATATATTAAGTAGTTCAAAAGTTACTGCAGTTTTATTGAGGAAAATAAGTCCATTCATGTCCTACAGGACTGTTGGGTCTTAATACTAAACATAATCCAGTGAGTCACAATGGCTGTCATTGCAGATGCTTTGACATAAATTGACTTGCATGTTTGTCAAGTTGCCATTTTCAGCCTATTTTATTCTTGTGAATATTATAGACACAGTTCAAGTTGGCAGATATTTGACCATACAAACAAATAACTTTAAGTATATGTGTGTGTGTTGAGGGGGTTCATGACATATTTCTCAAAAAAAATACTGTATTCAACATCTGTGATTTTTAGCTGAAGCAAAACTCATACAGCTATACAGAAACTGTCATGAGTGCAGTCATGTCTAGTTTTAAAAACTATGAGATGGCTTTCATCTGCATCATATTCCTTCATATGACAGCTTGGGAATTAAAGGCTAACATTTCAAACTTTCTATGCATACTTATCACTCAACTAACGGAATTCAGATTGTTAGAAACTGACAGCTCAGTCTGACAATGATATGAAGTAACTTTCTTGACTGCACATTGCTCATTCTGTTGTTGCCATAGTAGCAGTTATTCACAATGACTTTCATTATAGGGCAATAAACGTCTTCCTGCTGTGTACCTCTCTGTCTGTCTGATTCTCACACACACACACACACACACACACACACACACACACACACACACACACACACACACACACACACACACACACACTATGTCATAATGCTAATGATTAGAAAATTATAAAAGCAAGTCATTACTTCTGTTCTGAACAATAAGCTATTTATAAGCCCCTCCTTACATATAAGGTATAACTGATACTTGGGTGGAAGCATAGCCTGTGGCTGAGTTCTGAAAGTGGACATTTTCAATAGGTATATGTTACTATCGCCTCCTAGATGTCTAGATTGTACACTACATAACATTCTGGCCATGTCATTGCTTTTCTTTGAGACGTGTAGGTGACTGATATGGCACTCCAGGAAGTGAAATGTTTGCAGAATTTACTTTAAATTATTCATTTTGCTGTGTAGTATCCTAAAATTCATTGTTGACTTATTGCAAATAGTTGTGAATTTAGATATTATAACAGATGTTTGAGGAAAGTTTCAATACTCCTTCCCCCCACCCTGACTTGTTGTTGTTGTGAATTACACAGCTGTATGACATTCTGTTAAATAAATGATGTTTCTTTTAAGACCAGTAGATCCACAGGAGTTTTGATTTATATCAGTAAAAAGCCTGCCTGCTGTCTAATTTGTGCCCTTTCATAATTTTGTGTATATTTCATGCGTATGTTACGCATGCAACAGAATGCATGTATCTTGACAAAAGTAAAAAAAAACATTTTTAAACATGACTGAGAAAGTATTGACTGGTGACAAAAAAAGAATTAACTTATTTTTCAATGTTCATAACTTGGGAAAAGTTTGTTTTATTATTCTAGTCATGTTATTTTGGAATTAAAGAATGCAGCTACAGAACTGAACTTCACACAAGCACTGCTAAAAGCAAGTATGGTTCATTTAAACAAAATATACTCACAAAGCAAAAAGAAAAAGGCTAACTCAGTATACTGTGTGCCATTAGTCTTCAGTAAGAGAATAAATCAAAAAGAAACATGTCACTAGAGATGCTAAATCGACCTATTTAAGGCTGAGATATGCACACCTTAGGGCCACTGGGTGGCTGACACAGTTTAACAGCCAATGTATTGCCATGAGACAAAGGGGTAAAGCCATGACTGTGACTCTGACCCAGGTCACCCAAGGTCAGTTATCTAGCCTGGTGATGGAAGAGCCAGCCGGGCATAGTAAAAGTGAGTAGTCAGTAAAGGCTGATGGTGGAGGCGGGCAGCCTGACCTACTGGAAGGCTGGCACCCTTTAAAGGTAGATGTTGCAATATGCGCAGAATGGCTGAAACTTGCATAACTACAAAGCTGCATGTTAATGCATTAGCAGTAATCTGACCCATGTGACTGGAAGTATGTGCAGCACTCTGCACATATTGACTGCTCATAGGACCACTAATGTCATGGCAGAATCATCAAGCTTATATACCACATTAGCAATAATATATCAGCCAGCTCTTATCCTCCAAAACCATGTCTAAAGACTTTAGTAATTTGGAAGGTCTGTATCCAGTGAAGATAAGAAATACCCCCATGGGGAGATACCAGTTGCATCTGGCTGGTGAAATGATAGATTAAGTGGATGAAAAGTCCAAGAAAGAAGGTAATACCTGACAGACAAAAGAAGAAAGAATTGTACCACCCCAAAAGGCATGTCTCTACATTAATCATTACTGCACATGTAAGATTAAAACCTCTGTCACTGCATTTGGGTTGAGACAAGGTTTATCAGATATACAAGGCTATGTCAGACCCAAATTACAGAGTTCTGGATGTGAAGAAAAGTTGTACAACCATTTCATGCCCCAAAATGTGAAATGCATGCAGTGAAAAACAGGAAAAACATGAAGCACCTCAGACACATGATTATATACAACTAAGGATACCAACTGTAAGTTCTCAGACATTGATAAAGGCATAAAGTTGAAATACCTCGCATAAATTACACAAGACTAAAGGGACAAGAAATAAACTATAAGCTTTCAGGCCCAGGGGAAGATAAAAGTAATTCAAAACTGCACTTGGGAACATTTAGGAGAGAGATGTTATCTAAGCCAAATTTAACTCTGAAAACATCTCTCACTATACAAAAACATACTAGAGATTTTAGAAATCTAGGCAAAGAAGATAAAAGATTGGAAAGAAAAAAGTATATGGAGCTATGTCATATAAGTCAAATAATGAAGATGTAATAAAAAAGATAGAAGTTTGGAAAATAAAAATTATAGATGAGCACAATATAGACTTTCTTTTAAAACAAAATACTCTTTTACAAACAAAAATTGATGATCTAGAGAACAGATCAAGAAGAAATAATATCAGACTTTTTGGGTTGCCTGATAATGTCGAAGAAGGTAATATGGAAAATTTCTTAACATCTTGGCTCCCTGATGTGTTACAGCTTCCTGAAGTTCTCTCATATATGATAGAAAGAGCACACAGGTCCTTGGCTACTGCAAAAAAGGTAAATCTAATTCTACTAAATCTATTATAGTGAAGTTTTTATCTTCTCATGACAAGGAGATAGTGTTAAAGACTGCTTGGGCTAAATTTCCTATCAGATATAAAGAAAATGTTATACACTTTGATAACAATTACTCATCTTCTGTAATTGCCAAAAGAAAGCTTTTTTTGCCAATGCTAAAAGAACTAAAGAAAGCGCAAATAAAGACACACCTATTATTTCCTGTCAGATTAAAAATATTTCTTCAAGATGGTCGAAAAATATCTGATGACATAGACTCTGCCATAACCTTTGTCAAAACAAGAAAATTGCTTGATAAAATAGAGGATATGGAGTGGGCAAATGCCAGTCTTAAAAAAATGCTGATAATTCCTGGAAGACCTCTGAACATAAAAAGAAGTTCAAAAATAGGTGACTTATTAAGTTATTTTACTATGGATTTTCTTACCCAAGTCTTAAAAACTAAGCCAGAAGTTGGGGAAGTAGAAATGGTTCAACAGGTGTCTTAGTTGTTTAAAAGTATTTTATAGTACATAGTTGTTTTAATGGTATTTTATGGTTTGTTATTATTAATGTTAGTTTATTCTAGTTCAATTTCTATAACAAGTAAAAGCTATTTATTTATTCATTTATTATCTTTATATAGTGGTTGTCTGTTATAATAAATGCTCCGTATGTTTGGGACTGAAATTTATGGTATTTTGGGGAAACACAGTAGATACGGAGACTTATAAATGAGAAAATGAGAGTCTTTGTTACAATAAAATCTATTTCATTTGATTTTAACTGTTTGCTGTTTTATTTCTCTACCTCTCTGTGAAGAGAGACTCTTCACTGATATTGTTGCCATATTGTTGCTTTAACAATTATGTTTCCCATCTCCTGTTCTGCTGTTTGAATGTGGTGTTATTTCTGGTAATAGACATATGAAAAGTTTATCTTTTCTCTCTTTCAGTGACCTGATATGTTTTGAAGTAATTCATTTAATATTTATTTTAGAAATATAAATATTTATGGAGAGGTTTTAATTTATTTATTTTGTTTTTCTTTCTATTTTCCTCTTTGCTGTTGGTTATGAAGGAATGGAGGATTTTGTATAGAATGATATGTTCGTAGTAGTCTAGTGGTTTACTGGGTTTGGGAGATGGAGTTTGTTGGTCCTTTAACGTTTTATATTACTTTTCTTCCTCTCTTTTGTCTCTCTTATTGTTCGTCTTATGTTTCCCAGTTTTCCCACGAGCTAATCAGCAGTTTTCTCAGTAAAAAGCTGTAAATGTTTTCCCTTCACAAACGTGTGCATCTGATCTGTTAAACAACCTTGGTTTGTCCTTGTACTGCAGCTGCTACTACGGAGAGCAAGAAAAAAGTGTTGTTTCCATGGAAACATTTATAGTCTGAACCTTGTGCTGAGAAGCTTCATAAAAGCTGAATAATAGTTAGAATAGACAGTTTCTAATACCATCTACAGTTTGGTTGAAAAACTGCATCTAAATAACATATTTGATATGTCTGCTCTATTTAAACATTTATGAATGTCCATAATCAAAGCACTTTTCACACACTTAAACCCTTAATTTTGTGCACTTGTCTTCATAATTCTATTGTGGTTGTGTAAGTTTTATATTGATTGGTTTGACAAGCATATAGTATACATAGCAGTGTTGTTAAAATGAAGGGTTTGGTGTGGATTGTTGTGTCCATGGTGGTCTAGTGGTTTGCTGGGTTTGAAAGATGGAGTTTCTCAGCTTTGCGCTGTTTCATGTTGGCTTTTTCCCCCTCTGTTGCCTTTTTGTTTTATCTACTTTCTGTTTTTGGTCATGCTGCGAGATAGTCTGTGGCTTACAAAAATTAAACAAAAACAAAAAAAAAAAGGGAAGAAGAAAATAACTGCAAAAGTTTTCCCTCCTTGGTCTCGTGCATCCAAACTGCTGAATGACTCTGCTGCCTGTTTGTACTGCGACTGCCTCAACAGAAAGCAAGAAAAAAAGTGTTGTTTCCATGAAGCTATTTGTGGTCTGAAGTTTGTGTTGAGAACTCTGGCAGAGCTGGATAATAGCTTGATTAGACAGTCCCTGATGCCATCTACAGTTCAAATGAATGAACTGCAGCTAAGTAATCAGTATAATATAATTGTTATATTAAAAGCATTTATGAGAGCATTTAAGCAGAGCATTTTTGATACATTTATACCCCTATGTTTCTACACTTTTATTTATAATTCTATTTTATGGAATTTAAGCCTCTTTTGATTAGTACAACAAACATAAGGCATATATACTAACACCATTAAAGTATTTATGAAAGAAGAAAGGAAAAAGAAAGGAAATGAATATATACAAAGCTTTTTTATGACACGTAAGCAGAAGTTAATATTCTTTTGCAAGACACAAAAATCAGAAATAAAAATAATTCTATTACAGGTAGAAAATAAATAAATAATGACTGAAACATAATATATTCTATATGTCTATAGTTTGCTACATACAGTATAGTCTCAGATGCAGACGTTTACCATATAAACTAGTATTTTGATATATTCTGACAAATCTAGAAGTTCTTTTAGATTACTAAAGGTCTTAAAGATACATGGAGATGGGGAAATAATGTTGTTAGATATTGACACAATACATAAAGAAACAGGAGATTAGTCTACTTATTGATTATTATAACAGTCCATTACATATAAATTAGCTATGATTTTTTATTATTATATAATTCATGTCTGATATTTATGATATGTTGAATTCATATGACAAAAGTTAAAATTAAACAGTTACATTTGATTTACTTTAATTTGTTTCTTGATTTGGTACATACAGTTCTAATGGATGTTTGCGAAATTATGTAACAACATATATATTTAGACAGGGAAGAGATGAATGTTGTTGCTAGCCTGATGGTCAATTTCTGTGACAGATGTCACTCAAATTAGGAGTTTTTAACTCCGGGGGTTTTTTGAAAGAGTCTATGTTATTAATGAATGTTATATAAGTTTTTGTTAATAGTCATTATGATGTTCACCAAATCTTACAAAATTGAATTTGATGTAAACACATTTCATTGGATAAATGTTTTTCATGTTTTATGTGTAAATTATAATTATATTCCAAATAGTCAATTTCTATTCACTTATAAAAAAAATGGGAAAAAGGAGTGTTATTCAACAACAGATATTCAAAACATTAATGTTTCATGACATCATTAAAGTGTATATCATTAAACATCAATGGATTAAATAATCCTAATAAGAGAAGATATTTGAACAAATATCTTAAATTGCATAATACTCAGTTAATATTTCTCCAAGAAACTCATTTACTAACTGAAGATGTCACAAAATTGGAATCAAAATCTTACAAACTTTTGATTAGCTCAGAACATACACAAAAAAAGGGAGGTGGCCATATTATGGAAAAATACATTACCTATGCCTAAAATAATTGACACCTACAAAGATAACAAGGGGATGTTATTTTCAGTTACTATAGAATTTAATAAGAAATTTTTGACATTAATAAATATGTATTGGATTCCTGGCATTAGACCTACAACAGTGAAACAACATATAGATATATAGTTCAGTTTTCTAAGGGTAGTATTATTCTTGCTGGGGATTTTAACTGTATTTCTGACATAAAAGACTCTAGTACCACTGGTAAAAGGAAAATTCCAACTATAGCTAAATTATTAAATAAATTCTCAGATTCATACATGATGAAAGATATTAATAACTTTTCTTACCCTAAGTCACTGATCTATACATTCTACTCACATAGGCATAATTCATATTCAAGAATAGATATGGTATTACTTTCCAATAACTTAAATGATTTCTTATCAAACTCAAAAGTGATTTCTTGTCCCCTTTCGGACCATAATTCCATAACATTTGATTTTATACTAAACTCCACATTTATTGTTCAAATTAAAGGGATACCAGCCTATATAATTAAACTCAAATATTTTATTGATTTCTTCACTACAGAAGTACACAATTTCATTGAACTTAATAGTACACAGGGAACTTCAGAAATATACATTTGGGATGCTCTAAAAGCCTACCGATATGGTAAAATTATTGATTGGTATAAAAAAATAATTTCATGAGATAAAGACCTTCAAGATATACAAACAAAGTTAGATACTTTAAGGCTTGATGCTTCAAAGAATCCAGATAAGAAAGACAGAATGATTAAAATTAATACCTTAAACAATAAATACATGGAAATTTTAAAACATAAAGTTATGATAAATCTAGAAAAATATAAACATAACTTTTTCTATAAATCCTAGATCCATGAATATACTAGCTAACAAAACTAAAAGATTAAATAAACTTCACCTTATTAAAGAAATCTATTCTCCAACAAAAAAAAATGACATCTGATTTACCAAATATATTAAGTGGGTTTAGAGATTTTTTTTTAACTTAAACCAACCCAATGATAACATTAATGGTACAAAAGATATTCAATCTGTTATACATAATAATATAAAGAACAGATTATCTGAAGCACAAATAAAATTAATAGATAAATATATTTTAAAGAAGTAAAAGAGCAAATAACCAAACTTAAGCAAAATAAAGCTCCTGGTAACAATGGTATAATTTCTGAAATCTATATGGTTTTGCCTGCTAAAGCATTAACTCTACTACATACAGTATTAAATATATCTCAAAATAACAACATTATACCTCCCTCTTGGAAATACACATTTATTTCCCCCATACTAAAGTCTGATAAATATCCTGTAAAATGTGCTTCATATAGGCCCATTTCATTATTAAATACAGACTATAAAATGTTCATGTCTATTTATGCTGATAGACTTAAAATTATTTTACCATCCCTGGTAGATATGGATCAAACAGGTTTTACAATTAATATAACTTCTTATGATAACATCAAAAGAACAATAACTTTAAATTAAATCAGTAAAAGCCTTAAAAAATAATTTGACTCTTGTTAGTATAGATATTAACTGTGCCTTCGACTCAGTTAATTGGAATTATCTTTTTATCTTACTGAAGGACTTAAACTTTTCAAATAACCTTATTAACCTCATAACTCAATTATATAATGAAAGTCAAGCCTACATAAAAATAGGGTCTATATTTCACTATCGAATGAAACAAATAGCAAATGTTATTTAGTCGATCCGTTACTGTCGAAATGGCAAAATAGCAAAGTCATGGAAAATCGAATTTTTTCCCAGGGAAAAAATTTGGTGGGCCATCTTCGGGACTTTGCCATTTCCTCCACCATGTTGCAATCTTGGAGTTGGTATATTTAAGTAGGGGGTGTAGGGGGCACAGCCCCCCACATGGGGGTGTGTGCAGGTGAAGCCCCCCACTTAAATTTGTGTTTAAGTTTTTTTTTTTTTTATGGAGCAGCGAATTGTTTCCCAGGGAAAATATTTGCTGTTCCATTTGTTCGATATTTTGTTGTTTTGATATTATCAGTACGATGAAATAGCGTTCGCTATTTACATAGTACAATAATATGATATCAATGCTAAAAATAGGTACACGTATATCCCAGAACATACCCATTGTAAAACAAACCAGACAAGGTTGCCCTCTATCTCCACTTTTATTCACATTAATTATGGAACCCTGGGCTAACCTACTAAGGCATAACAATAATATACAAGGATATAGATTAAATTGTAATGAAACATCAAAAATCCAAATGTTTGCCTATGATGTATTTATCACTCTTGGTGGTACTAACCCTATCTTACAAGAATTGTTTAAAAATATGGATATATTTCATAAAAGTTCTAGTCTTAATTTTAATAATTCTCAAACACAGATTCTTCTAATTGGTTCCAAAAGTTGTAATATACAAGACCAATATAAAAAATAGATACCTCAGTCCCAACAAATAACATATTTAGGTATAATTATAGTAAACAATATTAAAGACATCTTACACCTAAATTATAGTAAAAGTATAACTACCATAGAGACTCTAATTAGGAAGTGGAACAATATTTTATTTAACAATGGATGAAAAACTTTCCATTCTAAAGATGATCTTGCTTCCAAAGATATTATACATAATACAATCTATTTCTATTCCCCCAACAAGCTCTTTTATTAAAAAATTAACACACTGATTAAGATTTTTTATGGCATCCGATAAATCCTATAATTGCATTGTCCTATCATATGTACAGCTGGGAAAATTGAGTTATATCTTTACCAAATCTAGAACTTTATTCAATTTTGTCAGTTATTAAAACAATTGGTTATCTAATAGATGGAGAGTATTTTGCAAAATGGAAGGAAATTATGTTAAATTTATCCCAAAATACCAAAAATGAAAATAACAAACACCTACCACAGTTAATAAATAATTCATTTATATGGAATATGAGAGAGTATTTTTCCAATTATTCCATTCAAATGCTTAAATCCACTTATATAACTTTAATTCTAAGGGTCTTTGAAAACTTGAAATTTAAGTTTAGAATCTTTGAAAATTGGCCGTTCTTCATCTTCCCTATTGCCTATACACAAGGTATAATTCTATCTCCAGATCATTCTAAAATGTTATTTAAACAAAACAATTGATGTTTTGGCATAAAATGCTAAATAAAAATGATGCAAAATCTATTAATGCTGTTATAGATGAATATAACCTTAACTCTCTACTTTGGTCAGATTTACAAGAGTTTAGAAAATCTATTCTAGATAAGCTAAATTTAATCCTTTCAAATGCTAAAAATTCATTACCCAAACTTATCCAATATTTGATTTTATACACTTATAATACTTTACCAGTTAAAATAGTATATTATATATTTATAAAGTAAAGATCTAGATGTATATTCAGATAACTATTGGAATTCATTTGCAGCAATGTTTAATTTAACTATTGAGGCTGCCCACTAAAGTGTGCTAGCCTGTGTAACTGATTTATTGCTGCCTTCTGTATTTCTGGGTGTTTTCTATCTAAAAACAAAAAAAAAAAAAAATCCTTGTTTTCCCACCTCTCCTCGACTAGTTTAGACCAGTTTACAGGCTTTGCTGTATTCTGGGCTGTGGTGTAGTTCCTGTGTTGTCCATTACCTTACTTGGATAAGAAGGAAGTTTCTTTGCTCACCAGTGGGAGTGGGGAGCCTTGAGCAGCCTATCTGTCCCTGAAGGAAGTGACCTCAGCACAAGAGCTGTAGTAATTGGTTGTTTTGGACCATTTCTAGCTCTTTTCAAGTTCCCTGTTTAAAATCCGCATTAGCACGGCTTTGCGCGATTGTGCGCATAGCGCAGCGCCTGTTAAACAGGGTTAAACTTTCCTGGCTCCGCCAAGTCTGCTCTTCAAATTTTCCCTTAGAAAGCTCTACTCTTAGAATAACCAGTCTACTCGTTATATTATATGCATAGCACTTGTTCTCTAAGCTACTCTTCTAAGCAAGCACTCTCAAACTCAAGTAGCAATACATCCACCTACCACCCCAACCACTTCCCTTAAAGGCACAGAACTCTCTTATAATATTCTAGCATGTCGAGTGGTAGATTGCTAGCATCTTCTCCTGCTCAGCTGGTTAATCTGGGAATCTTGAGACAATGCTATAATTGTCTCATGTACACAGACAACCCTCTCCTCCTCCCAACAAACACAAATACATGTGAGAGATGCAACTATATAGCCAAACTGGAGGCTGAACTCTCTCAACTCAGGACTGGCAAGACCAGACAGGAGGAGAAGGTAACCACACACACAACAAACCCAGTCACACATAGACCTACCCCAACTGCAAATCAAGCACATAATAACACAAAAACATACTCGGAGGCTCTATTAAAAAACT
This sequence comes from Protopterus annectens, assembly GCF_019279795.1. Taxonomy (NCBI): domain Eukaryota; kingdom Metazoa; phylum Chordata; order Ceratodontiformes; family Protopteridae; genus Protopterus; species Protopterus annectens. The sequence goes on from NC_056742.1 coordinate 86,426,305, forward strand.
TACAAAAACAACAGAGGCTCCCAAAGCAGGCACCCAAAAATCCACCACCTCAAAACATAACACATGCAACACATACTTCAATAAACCGGTGTGTCAATAAATCACAGCCCTTAAGGCCAAGCACTATGCCTGCTACACTAGTGATAGGTGACTCTATAGTCAGACACACTGACGTCCCACTTACCAGGCTGAGCAAGGAGAGGGTAACGGTAAGCTGTCTATTTGGGCTAAGATCCGCCATATAACACACGCACTCAGGTCACTCAAAAGCCAGTACAAATATGACTCTGTCATTGTCCATGCCGGCGTGAATGACCTGAGATGTACCTCCTTGGACTACATGAAAAGAGACATTGAGGAGCTCTCTGATTATGTAGCCCAGGCTGCTATGACCCTGACCCTGAGCAGCATCCTGCCCTCACCAAGAATGATGCCACAATACAAAGACAAGATGATCAGCTTTAATAATTGGCTCAATTACTGATGTCATTCTAGGGGGATCCAATGTCTGTCTGCTTGGGATGACATGCTGGACAAGCCACGCTGCTTTGAAAGGGACGGCTTGCACCTGTCACCACTAGGCTTCCGGATATTGGCTAAGGCTCTTGCCACCCCCATAGTGCCTTTTTTAGGCAAGGCTCAAAAGACGAACCCACCTCCATAGAAAACAAAAATGGAAAAAAATTAAGGGTAATGCTGCTCAACGCCAGAAGTCTATATCTCAAGATGCAGGCTCTCGAAGCACTCCTCAGTATGGAGAACATCGATGTCTGCACTGTAACCGAGACCTGGTTCAAGGCTTCTGAGAGCACCCCAGTGCTACCAGGCTTTACCTTGTATCATGCTTTTTGGCCCCAAAACCCGGGCCGAACCACAAAGGGAGGGGGAGTATACCATCCAGGTGCAGCTAACCATAGGCAAAACTGCTATACAACTGGTTGCATGTTACAGACCACCCTCCCAATCTCAAGTACCCCACTCAGCCTTCCTGAAGACATTGGAAGATATGAATGTCTCACCAAATATCATCATATTGGGAGACTTTAACTACCCTAACATAGACTGGGTGCACTATTCTAGCACTAACACCCTAGCCCAAAGGTTCCTGGAATTCATAAACTCAAATGCAATGGAACAGCTAGTCACCTCTCCCACAAGGGGGGATAATATACTAGACCTGATCATCACAAACCTGGGGACAAAATGCTCCACACCGGAAGTATTGCCCTCACTGGTGAGATCTGACCACAAACTAATCACCCTAGATATACATTTACCACCTCCACCCCCAGCACAAAAGACTACAGTGAGAAACTTCTCAAAAGCCAACTTTACACTTCTCAAGACTGAGATGATATCATTTAAGCCCTCAGGGCCAATGGAAACCACATCCCACAATGCTGAATCCTACACAAATGCTTTCTACGGATATCTCCAAGAATGCATGGATCGTGCAATCCCAAATAAAACCAAGACCCTCTCCACCAAAGGAAAGCATCCTGTCTGGTGGACCCCAGCCATAAACAAATTGTATAACAAAAGAAGGAAGCTACTGCAAGACAGAGCAAAATCCCATAAAGGGAAGGCATCTCTGATCAGCACTAGTAGAAAGCTATGTTCTCTCATAAAAATATCCAAGGCCAACTTTGAGAGAAAAATCGCCAAGGACACTAAAGATAACCACAAGGCATTCTTCAGTTATGTTAGAAACCTGGGCGGAAACACTCAGATATGCTCAGAGTTAGTACACAATGACAAAAAATTTACCGAACCCACAGATATTGCCAACATTCTGGCAGACAGGTTCAGTGCAAATTTCTCCCCTCCCTCACCTCCAAAAGAAGAAATACTCATCCCAGCTGAATGTAACCTCCCTGTCATCTCTGATGTCCAGGTGAGAACCGCTCTCAACAAAGCAAAAAACACAGCATCTATGGGACCTGATGGTATCCCCGGCTGCGTGATACGTGAACTCCAAGAGGAGCTAAACCCGCATATAAAAATGTTATTTAACCTTAGCCTTACTACAGGATATGTACCTGAACACTGGCGTACAGCAACAGTGGTCCCACTCTACAAGGGAGGCTCCACTACAGACCATGTGAACTACTGCCCCATAAGCTTGACCAACCTGGTTTGCAAAGCTATGGAAAGAATTATTATGGAACTCATAAACAATGACATTGGGGACCTACAGACATTTGATCCCACCCAGTTCGGCTTTGTAAAAGGCAGATCCTGCCTTTTGAACCTGGTTGACTTTTTCGAAACAGTCACTAGAGCCATAGATGAGGGCAAGGCAGTCCATACAGCCTACCTGGACTTGGCTAAAGCCTTCGACACAATACCCCACTCGGGGATCATAGAAAAGCTAAACAGCTTAAAAGTAAATCCATATGTCACAAGATGGGTTGCAAACTGGCTAAAGAACAGAACCCATAAAGTCAAGATTGCGGAAGCCATGTCAGACTCAAAGCCAGTCACAAGTGGTGTCCCACAGGGCTCTGTCCTGGGACCCCTCTTGTTCAGCATTTACTTCTCAGATGTGAAAGCAAACATGGGAGGGTTGTGGCTGACAAAGTTCGCAGATGACTGCAAACTAGGCACCATAGTCGATGCACCAGCTGACACATACATCATACAGAAAGGCCTCATTGAAACGGACAACTGGTGCCGGAATCACGGCCGTAAACTGAATGCCAAGAAATGTATAGTCATCCCCTTTGGGAAAAACAAAATACCCACAAATTATCACATAGACAGTAACCCACTGAGTACCGAAAAAGTAATCAGAGACCTGGGGACCCAAGTTGATAGTGACCTCTCATTTGACACCCACATTGCCAAAGTGGTTAGAAAGACTTTCTACCTTGCCCACCTTATTATGAAGGGGTTCACATCCAGATCAAAGGAGGTCATCGTACCCCTGTACTCCTCCCTTATCAGGCCCATGATTGAGTACAATGCCCCATTTGGTATGTACCTCACCCGGCACTTACAACAGCTGGAGAGACCCCAGAAATACCTCACCAAGAGGATCAAGGGTTTCCAACATATGTCATATGCTGCCAGGCTAAATAAACTCCAGCTCTATTCAGTAGCATACCGCCTGCTCAGAGGTGATCTGTGCCTGACATACAAGGCCATGTCCAACCAGGAATTGATGGATATGCTCCACCTCAAAAAATCAAAATCCATAAGAACCACGAGAGCCAAAGATTTAAACCTCAGTACAAACATGAATAGAACATGCTGGAGGGACAGATTCATAACTCAGAGGCTTCTTATACTCTGGAACAAAATCCCAGTCCATGTTAGGCAGAGCCCCTCACTGACTCTCTTCAAGAGAAATCTTGACGAGTGGATGGAAGACCGTAGGTTTACCCCGGGGGTCACCCCTGTATCGCTACTTAACAGAGGCACAGTAAACTAATTTTAATCAGTAAGGGGGTCTTCAATGTGTCACTACTAGACAAAGGCACAGTATTCTAAATTTATTCTATATACCTTAGTACCACTACATGGGGTGGCGAAAGCCACATCTCTAGGGCTAGGCTTGCAAATGCCTCAGGGCAGATAGCCTAGTACTAAACTATGAAACTATGAAACTATAATCAGTAGTTTTATTCCCTCAGAAAAAGGCAAAGTTCATTTCCTTCAGTCAGCCAGCAAAACCACTTCCTCCATTAAATGGAAAATCTTCACATGGAGATTTTTACATAAATCTTTCATCACACCTCAGAAAATGAGTAAGATAACTAAACAAGATGTTGTTTGCTGGATATGCAATGCAGTAACAAATGCTGATTGGAATCATATATTTTATGACTGTGTATTATTAAAGAAATTTTGGCAGAAAGTTAACACTTTTTACAGCAATTTTTACAGACAATTTTATGCTTACAAAGTCATTTGTATTATTCAATACACCTGTCCCAGACTGTATAAATAAAAACAATATTCTTTACTCTGGTCTATACTTTCCATTGCCAGGAAAGTAATTACAAGAAACTGGAATTCCTCATCAGTTCCCTCATTTAATGAGTTTAAAGGTCTTCTCTTAGAAATATCTAATTTAGAAATGTTAACTATCAAATTTAAATCCACAAGGAATACAAAATTATATTACAAATGGGAAAATGTACATGAACTATTGGTTAAAGGACTGGATAAATGAATAATGCCGTAATATTTTATTTTTCTTTAAATCTTTTATTCTATGTTTTCATTTTCTTCTGCCAAACTACAAGTAATTCATCCTGTTATTCAGTATATAGTGAACATCATTGTACATAGTTCACTGTGCTATTATAGTTATTGTATTATTTATTTCTTAAATATTGTATTTTAAAATTTTAACTTATTCAATTTCTTTCAAAAGATCTGTTCATTATATTAATATTTTCAATAAAGCTATTTAAAAAAAAAAAAAAAAAACTATTGGTGTGCACTTACAAATTTCACCACCGTTCTGCCCAACTGCTATGATTTATGCTCTCAGATTTACTCTTGTTCCTTTTAGTTTACTGATGCTCCTCATAAAGTCAGACCTGTTTATGGGTGCATAACTTATTAAGTAAATAAAACTAAATATATGGAAAGACTTTGTTTTACTAATAACATAAGATCAAATATACCAAGACCTTCTACGGCGAAAAATAAGAAAGTGCTCCTCTTTCTGACCCTCTGCTATGATTTTTTAAAGGCCACTGCTATGATTTTTAATGCTTAGAGGTTGAGTGGTATGTTCATTACTGGTGATTTTCTATGGAAAACAGTGACAGAGGAGTTCAGATGCATTGAGGTGAACCTGACTACATGGCATTTCATTAGGTTTAAGCTTGATGAGGTATAAGGAATCTGATCTATTACAGATACAACAACATGAGAAAAAGTAGGCAAGGTTGTATGGGGAGGCAAATCAGTGAAGGGGAGCAAGAGGACCAATGCCTGGTTTTCTAAAATTTAGATCCCTAATAAAGGTCATCAAACTAAGTACACTTAATGTGCTAATCAATGTGGCTGAAAGGACCTAAGCTCCAAACTTTGTTAACCGATGACAGATCATTGCTGTTCTTGTTTATAGAAAAGTACTAGACTATATTCCCTTGTGGGCCATTGTAAGCTGATCAGTTTCCTTTGTTGAGAATTCAACTCTGCACTTCTTGTTTGCAAGGTAAATACCTCAACCATTATGCCATCCCCCAACCCTTGTGGCTATTGTTGCTGTGTTGAATGTTTCTCATATCTCCCTGCATTTTTGCATTAAAAGACATGGAAATGCAGAATGGGACCAGTTCAGGTCAAATTCATCGCTTAATAATTGCTTTTTTATTTGTTAACTGGATTTCATAATAAGAAAAGCCACATAAAAAATGAAATGGTGACAGAGGTAGTAGATATGGAGGCAATATGCAATGCCATTAGTCAGCATCAGTCGTATTACAGTACAAAGTTAATGCAGCATTTAATATGTCATATTAAATCAAATTGCTTCCTTTTGGTCTGTGCTTCCAGAGATACCTGTAGACATTTCAGTTTTCCTGTTATTATATAGAGTAAAACAATGAGTAAAATGGTCACACAGACAATCCAATCAGTAAAAACTACAAGAAAAATCTAGCCATGATAAAGTTTCAATTGTGTGACTCCTTAAACCTTAATGTATTAGATGACATGGGATATATGTAGATGACCCCTTAAGGACATCAGATATTTCAGCTATATGGCAGTTCTGAATGCCTATGACTTTTTTCTTTTTACGTTTGTTATGTACAAAATGAATGGTAATTAAAAAGGCTATCTTCTGTGTCTGTTATTAAATACTGCTCTCAGTGAAGGTATGGGGAGTCTGTGACTTTTTTAATTTCTCAAACATTTTGGATTGCTAATACTGTGATTTAAATAAAACACATTCCTAACTCAGGTTACAGTTAAAATTCATGAAATCAGCATTGCCTTAGACTTTGATGTTAGCCAAGCATTCTCTTCTCAGCACCGGCAAAGTACCCAGAATTGCCTCCGCCTGTAGTTCCTATGAGGTTATATGTATTGGTAGCATATCTAAGTACAATTCATTTGATTAGCCCTTTTGCTGCTGCTTGTTAAACTGCATGTGACTACATGTTGCAGAAATGCATAGCATTTTAACTCATTCCTCATGGAGCTTTTGAAGTTTGCACTGCAACTGCCAATGGGCGGACTCTAATTTTCTGATAGAATAAAATAATGTCCTGTCCTCGCATTTCAAACAAATGTTCATATCTTTCAAATTATAGAGGTTACAAAAAAGTGTAAACTACTTTATAGCAGTAGTCTTCTTTAGGTTCTAGGTCTTAAACAGGATTTTATAAGTCACAATAAACACATTAACTATTAAGTTTGTAATATTTTATAAACAGCTTACAATACCTCCACAACCACAGAAGTTATACTCAAACTGCCATCAGAATTTTGTTCATCCAGCTTAGTGCTGTCTTATGAGGTGAAGCAGGTTTTTCTGTGCTACTTGGTTGTTGAGAAAAATGTGAATGTTATGACAATATATAAATATCATATGATCAATAATTAGTATCTCTTTACCAGCATTAGACAAAGGTCAACTATCAGTATGGTTGTGTCTGCCATTGTATAAGCTTTAACATTAAATATGTCAATGCTTTGTAAGTAGCATGGTTTTGGAATTATTAATGCAAATGTGAACAAGCGGTATTTGACACCTAGAGGTGTCAGTAGGATGTAACTGCACAAGCACCTGAAGGCATCACTCAGGTGTAATGAGTTAATGAAAGATGAAATTATGTAAAATACTGAGACAACTTATATATGGAACATAAGCTGTCTGTTTTTTTTATTTATTTATTTTTTGGCTAACATAATATAAATCATAAGAGGAAGACAAAGAAGCCAGTGCTTACAAAAAAAAAATGCCTGAAGCTGTTTCTATGTGATTTAGAAATAAAGGGTAGACCATTACATAAGGTGTTTAAAATAGATGCAAGGAAATACAGAAGTGTACAAGGTAAGGGTCAACCTGCAAAATGAATGAAATAGAACTGGGCTAGAGTCCTAGTTGTGGGTATGGGAGAAGTGCACACATTTCCAAATTATTTTTCTTTTTTGTAATCAAATCAGATGGTGGATTTATATAAGTAAGTTGTGTAGAATATAAAATTGTGATGGTCGTTAATAAAACTGATTCAAAAATTCCAAGCCAGGGACTTAAGATGATAGTGTATGCACTGAATGTTGTAATGGAACTAGGATTTAAGTCAGTTTAATTCTTAGATTTAGACTGTGGTAGAGGGAGTGTCACATCATTGGACATGCAAAAAGCATTACCTGAGAGTCCTGTGAATCTACTGACTGAATTATTGGCTATGACAAATTTATGGAACTGGGGTGGTAAACTACCAATACACTTAGGTCATTTGCATGGACACTCAGCTTTTTTTGTTGTTGAACATGTTAACAATGTTGGGAAAGGACAATAGTCTCAAATTAAATGCAAAAAAATATAGTATAGTTCATTTTGGTAAACAAAACATTTTCAAATACCATACGGGCTGGCTACCCAGTGATGTAAACCTTGGCTGTAGATGAAAGTCACTGTTGAAGTGACAACCCAACCCCATGTACAAAAATGGGAAAGAAGGGTTGTGGATGGATGGATAAAGGCAGTGCACCCCTCACTCTGGATTCTGTTGTGGATGGGTGGATATAGGCAATGCACCCCTCTCATTGGATTCTGTCACAAGGGATCTTTCTGATAATTCTTTACCATTTGACCATATCTCTAGAGTAGTTACTTTTTATTTGGCTCATCTAATTTCCAAAGGCATTGTCTTTATATCCAAAGAAGTCTTAATTACCTTTTACTCATACCTCATCAGATCCATTGTTGAAAATAATGCCCCTTCTTTGGCTTGTATTTGTCAAAATCTATCACTCATCGTGAGACAGGTTCATATCTTAACAAATCAGTGGCCACAAAAATGTATGTATTTATTGCTTTTGGTTACTAGAATAGTCTATCTGGGAGGCAAGCCTCTTCAATTTACAGAAAATGTTTAGTACAAAATACAGAACAAAAAAAGCTACATACTAAGGTAGAACAGACACTTTGTAAAATATTGAAGGAAAATATTGCAAGAAGATATGAAGTAACATTGTATTCACTTATAGATAAAGATGGTATAAGATATTTAAGTTTTACATGCAGATTTTCTATGACACAGTACAGAACATCGTCTGTTAGCCATCTCCAAGTCTAATGTTAGGGACGATTAGCCTCTCCTAAGGCTATAAAGGACATAAGGGTTATTGCTGTCATAAGAGATAGAAGAATTAAAGAGGGATAATACAGGATGAGAATGTACTGAGAAAGAAAGTTGTAGAAAAACACAAAAGAGAAGCAGAAAATGTTTGGTGGGGAAGGTATGTAGGATTGTTTGACATTTGTAAGGAAAATTTGAAGGTTGGCAGCCCAGTCTCTGTACTCAGATTTGTGTCTAGTCTCTATAATCATGAAAGATCCAATCCTGTTTTACCTCACCTTTCTTTACAAAACAAATGTTTTCCCAAATATCTGTTTAAAGCAAGTAACCTTTCATCATCAGATACATGGGACATGTTGGTGTGTGTGTTTCATTTCTCAGTATATCCACTGCATGTCACCTTTATCACCTTCAAGGTAAACATAGATAATTGGATGAGCAGCTTCAAATTGTCCTTAGTCTGTCTCTTGTTACCCTCCTTATGACTGGAGTTAAATTTTGAACACTGGTTATTGGTTATGCTTTTACTGGTCTGCAGTATGATTACCTAGTACTTACCTATGAACACCACACTGGCACTCTGCCTGAAGGATCCCGTGCATCCTTTTGTGCTAAAGGTACTAATCCAACAATCATTAGAAAGGGACAAAACACTGAAACCTGGATTGATGTATTTTTAATAAGATCCAGTAGTATGAAAATCTGTGTCATATTTTAATATAAATAGAAGAGCATATAGAAATATTTTATTTATTTCTATTTATTTGAAGTTTGTTTGCCAGGATGGTCCATTAGGCCAAGTGAACCCATTTTTAATGGAGTCCTGGGGAGAAAAGCTCCATAGGTACAATATCAAGCAACTATATATAAAAGTAATACAATAGCATAATGTCAGGAAAAGAATAAAATTAAAATAAAATAAAGTAAAAAGAAAATACAATACAATAATGCAATAAAATTAAAGTAAAATACAAAACAATATTGTAATAGTATGTAAGATTGAACAGAAGAGTACATATAAGCATGTGAGAATGTTAATACAGTAGGAATGTGAAGCTTAGTGGTAATTCATGTCAATTTATATTTTTTTTTTTTTTAGGAATGTCAAAGGAAGGAAATAGTTAGAAGTAAATGCAGAAGAATATAGACTTAAGAGATTATTTACAATGTGTGTATTCCCACAGGGATGTGATTATAGACTGGGGAGGTAAGGCAGTAGCTGGGGATGTTATGTAGAATGGGAACATGAGCATTCCCAGAGAGATGATAAATGTGTGTGTAGGAGAGTTTTGAAGATGGGAAGGTTGCTGGTGCTGCGGATATGAGGTGGGAGTGAGTTCCAGAGACGGGAAAGGGAAAATGAGAATAAGAGTTTGTCTGCTGGACGGGCAGGTTTGTGGAGTTCAATTAGGTTCTGAGTGTTGGTTCTAAGGAGTCTGTTAGGTTGGTGTATGGTGAAGGTTGAGGTGACTGAGTGACAGAGTGAGGGCTTGAAAATGAGCTTATGAGCATGAGTTAGTTGAGTGTAGGTAAGGTAGTTAGGGAGCTCTAGCCAGTTTAGTTCATGTAGGGCAGTACAGTGATGGGAGGAGGATCTGTGGCCAGTGGTGAATTTAGCGATTTTGTTGTAACAGGAGGAGAGTTTAGTTTTGGTAGAGGATTTTAGGTTGGTTAGAAGTGGGGCCCCATATAGGAGGGAAGGGATTAGATATGTGGTGGAGAGGAGGAGTCTAGTGGATGGAGAGAGGAAGCGAATATGGCGATAGAACATACCAAGTTTTTGGTGTGTTTTTTTAATGTTTGTTTGTATGTGGGAATCAAAACTAAACTGATTGTCAATGAGAGCTTCTAACAGTTTAGCAGAGGAAATTACTTCTATGGATGTGTTGTTGTGACTGGTTATAAGGAAAGAGTTTATGTCGATAGCTATGTTTTTGGATGGAGTGAATATCATGAGTTTGGTTTTTGATGGATTTAGAGCTAGGTGGTTTTCATGCATCCATTTTTCAGTTGTTGAGAAGGCATCCTGAGTTAGTTTTAAAAGGGAGGGAATAGAGTTAGCAGCACAGATAATTGTAGAGTCGTCTGAATATTGGACTATTTTAGCATTTGGGATAGTGTGGTGGAAGTCGTTAATGAAGATGTTGAACAGTAGGGGCCCTAATATGGAACCTTGGGGTACACCAGTGACTGTGTTGAGGAATGAGGAGGTAGTTTTCTTCCATTTAACTGATTGTTGCCTATTGGCAAGGTAACTTGTAAACCAGTTGATACAGGAGGATAAAAGATGTAGGTTGGAGAGTTTGGTCAGGAGTAGGGAGTGGGAGATGGTATCAAATGCCTTAGATAGGTCTAGGAGGAGGGTGGAGACAATTTGGTTAGAATCTCTAGCTTTATTTACAGTTTTGAGGAAGGAGAGTAGTGCAGTAGTGGTGCTATGACTGGGTCTGAAACCATGTTGTGTTGGAGTTAGTAGGTGACTATTGATGAGGTATGGTAGTAGTTGTATGTGAATGCATTTTTCCAGGAGTTTGGAGATGGGAGATAAGATGTCTATGGGCCTAAAGTTAGAGATGTTATTATTGTTACCTCCTTTGTGGAGGGGAATAATGTAGGCTTTTTTCCAAATTTGGGGTACATAACATTCTTGGATTGACCTATTTATAAGTATACAAATAGGGAATGTGATGGCATCAGCAGCTGTTTTTAGGAAGGACAGGATATTATCAGGGGCATTCGAGCAAGGTTTTAATTTGAGAAGGAGTTTTTTTATGGTAGATACAGGTATGGGTTTGAGAGAGAAGAGAGGGGTGTGGGAGGAGGAGGAATCTGAGGAGGAAAGGGTGGTGGGAATTTCTGGTTGGTGAGAGGAGTTGTTTGTGAATGATGATGTTAATTTAGATATGGAGTCAATGAAGAAGCTGTTAAACTGGGAGGCTAGGACAGTATCAGAAATATTGTGATCAGGGTGTGGGTTTTCTTTTTTGCCTGGGTTGAAAAGGGAGGAGATGCTGTCCCAGAATTTTTTTGGGTTGGTCTTGTGATTGTTTTGGAGGGTAATATAGTAGGATTTGCGGTCAGAAGTGAAAAGTTTCTTAGCTTTATTGCGGAGTATTTTGTATTCGCTTAGGGTGGCTAGGGTCTTGTATTTATAGTGGTTTTTCAAGGCTTTGTCACGGAGGTGCATGATAGCTAAGGTATTTTTGGTTAGCCATGGGATAGTATTGCTTTTGATTCTTTTTGTTTTTAGGGGTGCCAGGGTGTCTAGAAGGTTCAGGAATGATGTGTTAAAGTAGGAGACAGCTTCATCTAAGGGAAGTGTATTTAAGGGATTCCAGTGAAATTTTTTAAGTATGTCTGAGAAGGTGTTGGGGTTAAAGTTTTTTAAGGAGCGCACAGAGATGGTGGTATGTGGTAGTAGTAGGAATGGAGAGTGGCGGTGGGCGAAAGTAGGAAATTGGTCACTGAAGGAGTCAGGGAGTGTACTGCTACTGGAGATAAGGTGTGGGTGTGATACCAGAATCCAGTCTAGGGTGCTTCCAGAGGAATGGTCCTTAGACGGTCTGGTTATTGTATCAATTAACTGATGAAAATTGTAAAGGTTTAAATTTAGGGGGTTTGTAGGGCATTGGATAGAGGACCAGTTGATGTTAACGTCACCTAGGATAATGGTTTCATAAGTAATACTGGTGGAGAGCCAGAAGAGGATGTCCTCAAGGATAGGTATGTTATTGCCAGGAGGGATGTAGAGGGAGGCTAAGTAAATTGTTTTATGTTTGTTAAGGTGGAGTAGGGTTAGAAGTATTTTGGCATTAGCAAATTGGGGAACTGATTTTGAAAATGGGGTAACTGAAAAGGATGAGGAGTAGAGTAAAGCAACTCCACCTCCTTTTTTGTGGGTTCTGTCTTTCCTGATGATATTGTAGTTGGGAGGGGTTATTTCTGAATCATTTATGGATGGTTTTAGCCATGTTTCAGAAATTTATAATATGTCAAGATTGTTATGAAGAAGCCAGGCATGGAGGTTAGGGATTTTGTTACATATACTTTGAGCATTTAATGCTGAGAAGGAGATGGCTTTTGTGGATGTTGGTGTATTGGAGGGGGATGTTGAGGGACTACTGGAAGAGGGACCAGGGTTAGGGTGTATATCACCAGAAAGTAGGGTGATGGTAAGTCGGTGTAGATGAAAATATAGGTAATTTGAGAGTTTACTGTATAGTTTAAGGGTTATATATTTTGTTAATGGTTAATAATAAATAGTTAATGTTTGATTAATTGTTGTGGGACCATTTTATAAGGTCAGACTTTCTCAGGCTCAACTCATTACATCTGAGTGATGCCTCCAGGTGCATCTGCAGTTAACTCCTACTGACACCTCTAGGCGTCAAATAATGCTTGTTCATATTTGCACCAATAATTACAAAACCATGCTATGTAAAAGGTTTTAAAAGATTTCGTCTTAAAGCTTACACAATGGCAAACTTAGCTGTATTAATATTTGACTTCTGTCTAGTGCAGGCAAATAGATATTAACTGTTGTTTTTATTATGTTAATGTATACAGATAGATATAATTTTCACATTTTTCTAAATATCTCAACAACCAAGTAACACAGACATAACTCCTTAGCCTCATATGAAGGCTCTCAGCTAGATGAATAAAGTGTTGCTGACAGTATGTGTATAACCTGAGTGGTTGCTGAGATATTGTAACTTGTTTACAAAATATTACAAATGTAATAGTTACTGTGTGCCAGGTTCAATAAAGCCTACAGTAAGTGTACACTAAGTGTACACTAAGCATACCCGATATGTATTCAATAAAATTCTTATCACATTTTTTTGTGCTTTCTAGACATTTAGAAAGATTACACTAAGTGTATGTGTAGGCTACACTTTGTAGTAACCTTTATGAATCCCAATCAATATTTAAAGCTGCAAGAATATCAGTAGGCAAACTAAAATTAGGAGGAAGAAGGTGTCTGTTATGTCTGTGTTGTCTGTTCACTCAGGACAGTGTACACTTAGTGTATACTTTATTGAATCTGGCCCTGTGTTTATTGTGACTTATAAAATTCAGTTTAAGACCTAGAACCTAATGAATACTTCCACTATAAAAAGAGTTTGTGCTTAAGAGTGGTGTGCCATCTTTACTTCTTTAGTAACCTCTATGGTTTCAGAGATACGAACATTTGTTTTTAATATGAGGACATAATTTGACTCTGTCAAAAGGCTTTGGCTCCACCCATTGGAAGCTACAGTGCCAGCTTCCTGAGCTCCATTGGGGGGAATGAGTTAAGACTAATTATGCAATGACCCCCCCCCATTAATATTACAAAATGTGCACGCTGATTGGCCAATGTGCCCGTTGTAAATCCCACAATATACCAACAGAAAAAGGTCCGGTCACCCCAGACTTTTTTCCATTGCTATAAAGTGCTCAAAACATTTTTTTTTAACAAATAAAAAAAAGAAAGAAAAAAACGGAGCAACAGAGACTTTTTTTCTCCGTTGCTTCTGTTTCAAAGCATTGATGTACTGGGTATGCATGGGACGCAAGTCCCATACGCATGCTCAGTACGTCAAAACAAGGAAGCAGTGTACCACAACCAGAGGAAGAACAGTAATTTGCCATTATACAAAGACATTATTTAAGAAAAGTAAGTTTTTTTTTTCTTAAATAATGTCATTGTATTAATAGCAAAAAAAACAACTCCATGGCTGTGGTAAATTGAAATTCACCCATGGTTGGCTTTATTTAATCACGCTGATTGGCCAATGTGCCCGTTGTAAATCCCACAATATACTAACAGAAAAAGGTCCGGTCACCCCAGACTTTTTTCCATTGCTATAAAGTGCTCAAAACATTTTTTTTTAACAAATAAAAAAAAGAAAGAAAAAAACGGAGCAACAGAGACTTTTTTTCTCCGTTGCTTCTGTTTCAAAGCATTGATGTACTGGGTATGCGTGGGACGCAAGTCCCATACGCATGCTCAGTACATCAAAACAAGGAAGCAGTGTACCACAACCAGAGGAAGAACAGTAATTTGCCATTATACAAAGACATTATTTAAGAAAAGTAAGTTTTTTTTTCCTTAAATAATGTCATTGTATTAATAGCAAAAAAAACAACTCCGTGGCTGTGGTATATTGAAATTCACCCATGGTTGGCTTTATTTAATCACTCAGGCTTCGCCCTTGTGATTAAACCAAACCAACCATGGGTAAATCTTCAATATACCACACCATGTCGTCGGTTATTGCTTAAATATTTCATATTAAATTCTTTATGAGCTCAGGCAGATATAAATCCAGATCTGTCTATAATTATTCATAATGACACTAGGGCTTTACACTTCATTACTCAGACAGGCATATAAGTTTTGCATTTAGCACTCACAAGTGGTATGAATTACAGGATGATGGATCCTTATTTGATTAAAAAATGGCTAAGGAGGTGGCCTGCTTTCAGAAAGAGGCAGAGAGGTATGCGCCTATCAGTGTGACTGCAGATAAATAAAAACAGATATAATGTTAGGGATAAAATGTTCCTAAATATTGGGATATCAGCAGAGAGTTCTACCAGGCGTTTGGACTTTATTGAGCTTTAGGTGGTGGTAGAATGGGGCATGGGGTGGGGGAGAAAAAACGCTGGTCAAGATAAAGTTCCAGACCACAATTTGTGAATTCTCTCTATACATGCATTAAATTAAGTTGACATTAGATTGGCAAGATATATTCAAAGCACTGGAGTTAACCTATTTTTTTAAACTGTTATCACTCAGATTTTTAATTAAAATTTTCATGTTCTGTTACCCTTGAAATCAATATTCTCTTTTTTTTATCCAAGAACACTCACTTTCATAAAGGAAATGCTGCAAGTCAAGTCACAGCTCTGACTCTCAATGTCACAGTTAGCCAGTAAGTGCTCGGTACACCTTTTATAGTCTTTTGTTAATATATTTGGTTCTGTGCTGCTCTGACATTCCTGGCATCTGTCCAGCTTTACCTCATAGCCTGTGGCCCACAAATCAGTGAAGTATTTTTGTATGAGAGTTCAATGTCTGATCAGGGATAAGATAAAATATTTCTTCCACTCTTTAGCTATGACTCTAAACCAGACATGATTAGAGATGGGAAAGGAAATGGTATCTCCATTTAAGGATTGTTGCCCCAACATACAGATTTTGTGCCAGAAAGGGTGCACTTTTCTGTTTTTCTAGGCTTTCTATGTACATTAATCCTTTGGGATGCGGAGTGTCCATTGGGGCTTATTGTCTCTCTAGGCCCATTTTCTAAGAATGAATTCAAATCTTTTTTATGGCAATGACACGTTTTATGCAGTAAAGCAACAGTTTCAGATGCAGATGCTAGCAAATCTCAGCTGTACCCTTCTGAAAAATGATATTTTGAAAGATTAGATTGGCCCCATGATTGTGAGTATGTAATATAAGTAGATCAGAGGCTGATGTGAGAAATGTGTGATGGCATATCTTTTTAATGGTTTAAGGTCTCTCTGTGCATTCCCTTGTATTTTGTGATATTTTCCATGCACCAGCATGTTTATGGATCTCAGGCTTGATTTTTAGCACTGTTTTTCTAAAGTATAGCCAAACAATCCTTTTATGCTATACTGAGATGGTCATAAAAAGGCTAAGCATGGCATGTCTGCAGCCAGTAGGTTCTGGCTTTATTGGCCTGAATGTACCCATAAAGACTTAAAAAGTTAAAAGTTGTGCGCATTCAGAAGCTATGTAGCTGAAAGACTGTTGTGTCCTTAAAGGCCATTTGAATGTATCATGTGGGTCTCCACTACAAGAGGTTTAAAGCATTAATAGTTAAGAAGACTCACGTTTTGTGTGTCATTCCTGCAGTTTTTACTCAATGGTTTGTCTATGTGACCCTTTTATCATTTGGTTTGTTTGTATTTTGAAACAGGGTTTTCAGAATGAACTCATTCCAAGACACTGGAAGTCATTTGGGAATAAGTGGCAAACAGAAGCATGGTTCTCTGCGATTTTAATTTCATCCAGTGAAAACTAAGAGTTTTGGAATTCATGAAGGCAGACGTGACAAATAATTTTAGAGTAACAGAGGAACTGCTTCAGAAGTATTTTTTTTTTACAAAACAGGCCTATGTGCGAATCTAAAAATAATGGAAAATGCATGATTTCTCAATGTAGCTGGCTTAGATGTTAAGGGAAAGACATACAGTGGTTAGAATGCAAGCAAACAAAGGAGGAGAAAGACAAGCTAGTACATAAAATACAACAGAATTAATAAGCTGATTGGTCATTAAAGCAGAGGTCCAAGCATGGAAAACAGCCTTTTCTATAAATAAGAGAGAGAGAGAAAGCATTTTTCTAGATACATAAGAGAACAAAGACAGACTAAAAGAATGATAGTAATGGTAGAAAGGATGGATAGATATGGACAGTAGAAGATGAAGAAAAAGATGCATTGGTAAATAAATAATTTTGCTCAGGATTCATGAAGGAAAAGAAGGGATCCTTAGCCAAACTAGCTTGCAGCACTGCTTAAGGTAATGGACTTGATCTTAATCCTTTCAAAAAGGAACTAATCCCAAAAGAACATGAAAAACTAAAGTTAGATAGACCATTGGACTCTATTGGGACTCACAGTGGAATTTTGAGAAACAAAAGAAAAACTGCAAACACCACAAGCTATATTAACATATCTCTGAATGTATGGTTATTGATGACTACATGATACCAGATGTGATTCCCCTTCACAAACATTGGAGGAAGACAGCGGCTACACACTAGCGACCTCCTGGCTGATCCTCACTTATAAAGTAAATTATTAAATAACTGCTAAGGTAAATCATTTTAGAATATCTTGTAATCAGTAGAATTCAGGACAAATAGCGGCATCTGTTCAGAACAGGCATGTTATTTTGGGCAACTTTAAATGATATCTTGGAGTGGGTAAACTAGGCATTTAACCAGAAAGAGGCAACAACTGTAACCTACTTAGATTTTAGAAAGATATTTATGTGGTACCAAAAAAAAAAGGTGAATGAACAGATAAGATTAATTTGAATTATGCCCTAGTGAGGTAGAATGTGTAAACAATGGACTACATAATAGGGGTCAGAGGACTATTCCAAATGGGAATCAGTCAAAAAAACATATGGTATCATATCCACTGAAGCAATACAGACTGAATAATGAGTCTTGTCCTGCACACTGCAGTTACTACTGACCTTACATGAGGACAGAAAGTAAATGTTTATATTTTGCTGGAGAGGCAAAGTTATGCAACAGATATGATACAAATGAAGGAAGGTGAAAGGCTGACAATAGACTTGACAAGATTACAGGAATAGTCTATAACATATTAGTTTGAAGTCAGTGCAATAGCAGGAGAATTGTACATAACAGAAATAGTGGCAAAAAAAAAAGATGAAAATTAAGTGTGGATATTCTTATCAGAATACCGTGGGGTAAACAAAAAAATAAGAGACAGCAGAAAGAGAGGCTGCCTATATATTGGGAGGCATGAAAAGACCTCACCAGTAGAAAACAAGAAACCGATACCCTTCTTTGTAGATATTTAGCAAGTCTCCAGCTACAATGGAGGTTTTACGTGTGAAACAGAAACATATCAGAGGTGTTCAACCAAAACTGGTGCATGGTTGATAACAAAACCAGATGAAGAGACTTGTGGAAGGGGCAGAGAAGAGGTATCAGTGAAACTTTATGTATACCAGTGCAATCCATCAAATTCAAGTGGGGACAGTATATCCAAAAAAGGACATATGTCCAAGCAAAGAAATATAGTCTGAGATTATAAGTTAGATAGATGATGTAAAACATAACAAAATATTGTTTTAGACAAAAAAAGAGTTCCTGACCTCAGCAATATTTCTGAAGAAGGATCAAACACAGTGACAATTCAAAACTGCACTGGGCTTATATGTATGTGACAAACTGAAGAGTCACTAGGCTTCAAGAAGTCTAAATGATGTTGCCACGTAATGAAATTTACAAGAATTTATGCATTCTTCAAGCTGTCTTTTACACATATATGAAACTTAGGCTGTTGCAGAGTGGGGAGCAGTTTAATGCAAACATGAGAGTGACAACATATAAATGTATTACATTATGTAGTACTCAATGAGATTTTTAAGTTAACTGTGTTCATGTGCATCAGCCCTTCTGCTGTGGGGATTAGTGGGTATTAAATACAAGATAGTCATACAAGGTCTGCAAATCATCATACAGATAACTCCTCAGGAGAAGTTAAGGCACTGAAAATAGGGGCATCTTTTTCAGTTTGAGTAGCACATATTACCATCGTCTTAGTGAGGAGTCTTTGCATCCTTTCTGTCTTAACTAGATGAATTGTCTTGAGGCTGTAGAAAAAAGCACTGGACAAGTGAAGTGTACATGCAGATAATGACCTCTGTAAAACAACTTTTAATTCTCCTTTGTGTTGTCTAAGTTATGCTGAAGGCCTTTCTCACTACTGTGACAAAACACTAGGCAATGGAAAAAACTCAACAATAACTGTACAAGGTCATTTATAACAGTCATTTTTGTCCCATCCTCCATAGTCATCAAACCCTTATCCACAGTTTAATCAAACCCACATCTCCACTTAGCCCGTTGATTCCTCCTGCTCCTGGGCATCCTAGGGCAGTGGTTTACAAAAAGAAGAACAAGGGGTTTTATGTTATTATCTAATAGGGCCAAAGAGATATTTTCTACTCCTAACATCTAATCCTGTTGATTGCATAGTGCAGTTTATTAGCCTGTATGTTGGATGTAGAGAGTGTGTGCTTTACCGTACTTGCACAATCACTTGTTGATAGGCTTATGGTCTTCAGAATGTCTAGTTGCAAGTGTAGAAATTTCAGGCCCTCACTAGTGAAGATCTTCTTAAAGGACTCTGCTAATGCCAACACCCTGTATAGTGATAGTTAAGCCATTTTATCAACTCACTCCCATCTCTCCAGGCCTGTCTTCCCTAGGGCCTGGGTCACTAATTGAAACCAACTCAGTTGGCATGTAATCTCATAAATCAATATGGATTTATAGAACTAAGTCTCGTCCCTCGAACTTGGCTACCATTTTAGAGGAGGTCATAATGGCCTTCATGTCATGGAGACATAGAATATAAAAGAGTCTGCCTTTATGGTTATCTTTTACTGCTGTAGGTAACATGGACTACTTGCTTCTTGGAATGGAAAATGTTAACTTTTATGTTTCATGCCAAGCCATTTATCTTTACATCATTAGTAAGTTGGACCCAATGCTGTCAGGAGACATAGATATTTCTTGATAAAAGAGGCCAATACGCTCTAGTTTGCAGGCTGTAAACTTAGTGAGCCAAAACCTTTTCTTGAATCTACAAGTCAGGAAATAGCATAAAAAAACAGTGACCTGCATATGAAATTATGTAACACTTTAACTGGTCTGCAGAGTTTATCATCCACCATTACCCAAAGAATTACATTTGATACCTTATCTTCAGTACAATGGACAACATATATAATAACAATAAGAACCATAAGCTTAGTAAGTTTGTTTATAAGTATTGTATGTGAGATACTGTGTTATAGCACACATTTTAGAGCATTTACATCGGAAGTGCATACAGTAGCACTACACATTCTTGTAGACAGTGTAGTCTAGTATTGCATTGGTATATGAAGTTATACGTAGCAAATATTTGTAACATTTGAACTGCGTGTACAATTAGATGTTATTAGTTATTAGACATGTTAAATATATTTTATATTACAATATGTAAATGAAGTTTAACAATATGTACATCATTGAGCGTTGCTCTTTTAAGAAGTAACTGCCTTGCAGATTGTTGGCGCCAAAATGTATTTAAAAACACAACCAAGATTTCAATCATGGTTCTGAGGAAGTCTGACGTAGGTCAGACGAAAGCGCTTAACCTTGTGTAGTTACTATTCGAGTTGTGATTTCAACTAATAAACGGTGGATTATTTTTACTGTTGTTGTCTGAGCTTTTTGGATACGGTCTGCTGATGCCCTCTCTGGAACATTGATACTTGTCATTTTGTGTTTCTTCAGTTCTGTGGTTGCCTTTTCTAGATGGTGGAGTCATCGGATGTATCCCAGGCTTCATTGGACAAGGATGAGCTGGTGTCGCTTCGGTCGGAAGTGACGGCGCTCCAGTCCGACATGAGTAAACTACTCTTGTTGGTCAGTAAACTTACAGAAACAATCAGTATTGGAGCCGCGACTGTAAGTTCTCCTGTTATTTCCAATTTGGTGCATCCCCAGGTTAATGCACCATCTACAAACTCTGTGAGCGAAGAGGACGCTATTCCTAATGGCCAAGGAGAAAAATTTCAAACGGACGCTGACTGTTTATCTATTAAATCTTCCGCTATGAGGGACATCAATTTGTCTCCTGAGGCAGATTTCACGTTCGATTTTAGCCTCTTCAACACGGACATTGAAACAAAAAGAATGGGAACTAAACCTAAGTTTAGGGATGGCTGCAAGACTTATTCTAATGCCATAAGAACAAATGGCGGTTTACAAGGTACGGATTTTCATTCAGCTGTTTCTGATACAGTACGTGACAAGGACCGTATGTGTCATGGTTCAAAGAAAATTTTCAGTATGAACAATATAGATGCATTTCTTAATGACGATGTTAATTTTAAAAGAGAAGACTATGGTAGTGGACACTATTTGAAACAAGGAAGACATTGTAGTATTACCAAGGACAATATTAAGTCTAAAATTATTTCACTTGGTAAAAAACTTGTTCAGGTTAAAAGTGTTAAAACCGACAGTGCATATTTGAAACAATGTTTGAATTTAAAAATTGTACCTAAGGGGTTGAGATTTTTCAAGCTCCCTTTGGGTATTGAATACAATAATACCATTATAAATGATTTTAATAACATGTTTGATGACTTTGGTTTTATGTACATAAAAAGATTGTTGAAATGTAATGAGATGAAAGTAGGTGAACTTACTAAGGATATTGAGATATTGAATGAGGACATTATTAAGGACGCAGACTTCGAACAATGGGGAGACTTGTATCATAGGCAGTTTTCCACAGCGGAAAACAAAACTACACTTATTTTTAACAGGAAGTTAATAAAGATAGATAGGGACATGGAACTTTATAAAAATAATAGAGCTTATGTTTGGCCAAATATTAATAGGAGAGAAGCTCCCCAACAGGAAAAACATTTAGCATTTAATGAATGGATGGATAGGAACACTCACGACACAAATTTTCAAGGGGGGAGATTTTTCCCCGCTCCGAAACAATTCAGGAGGCAATATTAGAAGTGAGTAGTTCGAGTGATTTGAGTCAGAAGTTATGTAGTGGGATTATGTATTCTGACAATGCACAAGAAGGGAGTCTTTCTCCTTCAACTAATGTGGACACAAGTTTGCCCACTCTTGCTGAGTCACAAGCAACCAAGCATATTATCCATTCGTTTAATGGATTTAATGTGTTTAATTATACCGACATGGAGGTTACACAAGGGCTTTTTTCCTTGTTCACTAAGGGTATGAAATTTATTCCCACCAGTCGATTCAATATTGTGGATACTATTAAAGAAGTAAAGTTATTTAGTCGTAGATTGAATTTTTCTTTTTTATTCAACAGCAAAGACCAGGCCCAGAGCACGACTGGTATCAACAATTATTGTAAAAGGCTTACAAAAAACAGTGTAGTCGTTCCAACATACCATCCACAAGTTCTTCATTACGAGAAATTGGTGTGTAAAGATCTATACAAATTGTATAAAGACATTAGAGTGAGGAAGGAGTATACAAATGTATTTATGGACAATTTAGACACAGAAGAAAGGGACTGCCTTAGACAAATAAGAGAAAACCCACATATTAGAATAATGAAACCCGACAAGGGTGGTGGGGTAGTATTGTATAATACTTTGGATTACAACAGTGAGATTTTGAATATTTTATATTACTCAGGGAATTATGAAGTCATTTCAACTAACCAAGTTCACATAGGTTATAAAAGAATAGATTTGGCCATTGAGGAATACCTGTTGGACAATAGGGTAACGAACGACATCTATCAGTTCATCAGGGTCGAGTTTCCAAAAATGGCCACAATCGTAGGTATACCCAAAATTCATAAAGATTTAGAACACCCCCCTTTTCGGCCTATTATATCGGGGTCACTATCAAAGACATTTAAAATTGGAGTTACTATTGATGAATGGACGAAACATGTTTATGATAGAGTGGACCATTTGACGAAGGATTCTTGGGACTTTTTGGGGAAACTTACACATGATTTATGGAGAAAGGATGTGTTTTTTCTTACAATTGATGTAATTGATTTATATTCTAGTATACCTAGAGATATTGGACTAGAATATTTTCACAATAGCTTATGTAAATATTCCAATTTAAGTAGTGACAGGGTCAATTTAATTGTCGATATGATGGGATTAGTCCTCGATCACAATTATTTACAATTCCAAGGTGAGCAGTTTAGACAAATAAAGGGGGTGGCTATGGGTGCATCCTGCGCCCCTATTTACGCTAACATGGTTATGTTGGAATGGGAAACTGAGTTTGTTTTTAAAAGCGAATATTTCAGTAAAATACTTTTGTACACTAGGTTTTTAGATGATTTATTTATTTTGTGGAATGGCTCTTTAAATGAGATTATAGAGTTCATTGACTACATCAATAACACCACTGATTTTTTGAAATTCACGCATAGTGTTAATATGACAGGAATTTCATACTTGGACACCTTTATTAGTAATAATGGTACTAATTTTACATCTAGTATATATAGAAAAAACACTTTTTCTAATGATTACTTAAATTTTAATAGTAATCATCCCCCCTACATTTTTAGTAATGTATTTAAAGGGCAGTGTATTCGCGCGGCCCGCATGTCCTCTGAGAAGGAAGTTATGGAAAAAGAACTGTCGGGGATTCAAGATATGTTCTTGAACCGTGGTTATCTGAAGGACATGTTAGATAACATTACTCAATATGTTATTAGTGAATGGGGGAAAAAATATCTACCCCTTTTGGGTGTCCCACTTAACAACCTTAGTAGAAGAGAAGGAATTAATGACAAGCGAGTATGTGTCATTAGATTTAATCCTTATTCTAATTTAGTCAAAGAAATTTTAAACAAGCATTGGGACATATTAATGATTACTGAGACAGAGGGTGGACAAGTGAACAAGTCTCCTAAAATAGTATATAAAATGTCACACAACTTGAAATATTTATTTGAGCATTCAAGTGTCATTAAGAGATTTAGGAGTGGTACACGAAAATGTGGAATGTGTAGACAATGTAACTTTATTAATACTAATATAGACATTAAATTAGATAATGTTTTGAGGACCCAAATTAAGACCCGCTATGGTAACTGTAACACAGAAAGGGTAGTCTACCTTGCTACATGTATATCCTGTTCAGCCTATTATATAGGGAAAACCGAAAGGAAGTTGAAAACCAGGATATACGAACATTTATATAGAATTCAGAAGAAAGACAAAAATAATGCATTAAGTAGACACATTTGTGACAAAGGTAATGACCATGGTTTTAAGTTTGCCATCATTGATTTGATGGAAACAACTAGTAGTGAAGGTAATTGGAAGACAAAATTATCGGCTCTTGAAAGTAGATGGCAGATATTTTGTGATTCAACAACCAGTCCAGGGCTTAATGACTTCATTAGTATAAAGCCATTCTTACAGTTGAACGTTTGAGTATATCACTAGTGTTATTTACTAGTGTAGTAGCAATTTTGTATTTTATTGGAATTTTATTGGAATTTTATTAATTATAAGACAGTATTTTCTGAAGTATATTTAAGTGAACGACAATTATTCAATTATTTAATAATTTTTATAAATAGTTTTAAACTACTTTTTACAAATAGTTTTAATACCCCCCAGTATGAGGATTTTCGTTACTATATAGATAAAATTATTTAGTTATTTAGTATTGCAACATCAGTTATTCAGGCAGTACCCTTTACAGATTTTCTAAGTTTACCACTTGATCTTAGTAGTTGTTAGCAAACAACTGTTTGTTCTATTTAATAAATACATTTAGTTTATTTATAGTTATTGTATATGGTATTATGTATTCTAGCATATGTTATTAGGTTTATTGCAAAAGCACTTTAATAGTATAGGTAGCACTAGGTTAGTTATAAGTGTATAGTTTTAGAGCATTTACATCGGAAGTGCATACAGTAGCACTACACATTCTTGTAGACAGTGTAGTCTAGTATTGCATTGGTATATGAAGTTATACGTAGCAAATATTTGTAACATTTGAACTGCGTGTACAATTAGATGTTATTAGTTATTAGACATGTTAAATATATTTTATATTACAATATGTAAATGAAGTTTAACAATATGTACATCATTGAGCGTTGCTCTTTTAAGAAGTAACTGCCTTGCAGATTGTTGGCACCAAAATGTATTTAAAAACACAACCAAGATTTCAATCATGGTTCTGAGGAAGTCTGACGTAGGTCAGACGAAAGCGCTTAACCTTGTGTAGTTACTATTCGAGTTGTGATTTCAACTAATAAACGGTGGATTATTTTTACTGTTGTTGCCCGAGCTTTTTGGATACGGTCTGCTGACGCCCTCTCTGGAACATTGATACTTGTCATTTTGTGTTTCTTCAGTTCAATAATTATAAATAAACATTATATGTGAGATAGTATAATATATCTTGCCAGATATATAAAAATAGTGAAAAAACATGAAAATCATTCCACATAGCAAATATCAGCATTAAAGTTTGTATGCCCTTAAGGTTAGAATTCCGTTTATAGATAACTTTTCATTAATTCCAGGGGGTAGGTGGTGCTTAAAAGAAACTGCCAGTATAGCTCCCTGTGTTCTAACCAGGCTTCTCAATTGTCCCCTTAGAATTTATGTACATCTTTTCCAAAACAAAAAATAGAATTCTCTTAAAACCACAACATTCCTTAGCGTGTTTGTATAATGCTTTATTAAGATCGTCAGTCTTGATAGCATAGGCGTGCTGATATATATTCTGTTTTCTAGAGCTTTCTCAGTCTTTCCATTATAAAACGCAGGGCTTGTTATGCAAATAGCTATGTACACTACCCTCTTAGTATTGCAGTTATACCTTCCATTTGTGGAAGTACCTCTGGAGTAGTTCGAAACTGTTATGCTAATAGCATTTTGTTTTATGTTTGTATATTTTTATGTGATATTTATACATATTATAAGATGTTTTTAGTGTGTTCATCGAATGTTTTTATTGTCAAACATATTCTGTTTTTATATTGAATATTTAACAACACCCGATACACTTATTTATGTATTTAAGGGAATTTATCTCATATTATCAGATTTTCAGAAATTCGAAATTCATATGATCAAGCTCATATGTTTGAGTTTCTGAAAACTTTAACGTAAAAAAAAAAGTCTACATTAATCCAAGGAGGGGGACAAACACTGATGCAGTCCCCATACCTCCTGCAAATTATATATACCAACTCCGAGATCAGACTACAGGGGGAAAAGGGTAAATTCCATGACTCCCACTGTACCATGATCTATACAGACATGCTCTAATGGGAAATGTGTCCTTTTTTCCACAATCTCGAAGTTGGTATATATAATTTGAAGGGGGTGTGGGTAGTGCAGGGGGTCTTGCCTCAAGTTACATATTTTTTTTTTTACATTCACGTTTTCAGAAAGTCAAACATATGGTCTCAACCATATGAATTTTGAGCTTTCAAAAACTCAATAACATGACATAAACCCATTTAAGCATAGAGAATGTGACATGGAAATTGGTCTGTTGAAGTTTATTAAGCTGTGAAAATAAATTAATAAACTCTGATGCTGGTAACAGGTCATTATTTTTTTTCCTTTTAGGTGTAGTATTACCTTAATTGGAAATCTGGTTATTTAATATTAACATCTCAGTCAGTAAATGAATAGGTACTATTCATTTTGCTGCAACTGTTATTTGTGGAGTTTCTAAATGTGGAGGTATTGAGCCCAAGGTTGACATTTGTCTTGAAGAACAGTAACAGTATGTAATGGTCTGCCTTATCAAATGAAGGCATTATGGTGGTGACTACATACACTGAAAACATGTTGGTAGAATACTATTTAAAATGGATAATCCTTTGTGAGGATGTTTCTCTGTCTGAAGTTTTGTGTATTTACAGTGTTAAGGAGTTGCTGGGCATAGTTGTTACTGGTACCATAGTTGTTCCTGTTGATTTTAGTGTAAAATGGAAGAGACCATAACAAATAAATTATTTCTGGTTATTAATTTCACAGGGATATCTCTCATGTTATTTACAAGACACTGTGGGGAATTCTGCAAAAGCCATGACATAGTAATCTATTCATTGATGGTCAAGAATGTTCCTATTTTCTCCCTTTTGTGGTCTGTTGTGTGTTATCTTGTTGTAGACATTGTTAGCGATGTGAACGGATACTGCCATTTCAGTTTTATCAGGTAAAAAGGAGCAGCAATTATTATAACTTAGAATATTAGCAACACTGGTGGACTCTTTAAACCAAGTTCCTGTAATGCACATTAACACCTCAGCATTACACATCTGTTTAATTTATGGGCTTTACAGTCATCCTGAATTCGTTTATTTATTTAATCTTAGTTTAAGATGTCTATCAGTGTTATCTAGCCTAGGAAAGGAAGTAGGAGAGTAAGACATTTTCTACTGACATTGCACACCCCCTTGAGCAGAAAGATGGTAACTAGTGTGTGCAAAGCAAAAATGGGTCTGATGCAGAAACATTCTCAATCTTCCCTAAATGGCAGTATTGTGATAGGCTGCTTTGATAACCTCAGGTGCATGCAGATCCTTTGTGATGTGTTATCTATTGGCAATGCCCTTGTAAGTTGTTTGGTGAATTGTATGAGACCCTATACTGCTGCAGCTGTTTGCCACAAGTTCTGTACTATTTTGCTGAAATCTTGATGAGAGGAAAAAGTGTTATCATAACTTCTAGGAGGAAGAGGTTGGATACTAGTATATATATATATATATATATATATATATATATATATATATATATATATCCATGGCCATTTCAGTATATGTACTTGTGTTTTGCTTTGTGGCTGTGCACTGCATTTTTGTTAAGCAAGACATAGTTTCTGCACAGTGAAAAACATCCTTTATATAGTCTGAAAATGATAGTCATTGTAGAGTCTACATCCCTCTTATCTGTGTGCACTATAATGAATGAAACTAAAGAAGTGAGTATAAGACTATGGCGGAATTCAATAAAGCCTACATGGAGTGATTTTCCATGTAGGCTGAGTGGCATGGAGTTTTGTGGAAGTAAGCAGTCGTGCAATCCAGTAAACAGAGCAGAGGGGCGTGCACGAGCGTGCAAATACAAAAGTGTCCATAGCATGCAAATCACCTCATAAGCAGGTGAATTATATGTAAATGAAGGTGCTGGAGTGATCCAGCAAGCAGATAGGCCATCCTGCAGACATTGTGTTGGTGTCCAAAGTGTGCACAGAAAATGTCCATGTACATGAAAATAAAAATTTAACTGGGGCTGTAAAAGCCCATGTAGAAGGTCAGAAATTAGATAGTAGGCACAGATATGTGCAAAACTATGCCCTGTGTGTCCAAAAAGTAATGCAAAATAATTTAATATAAGTTTGATTTAATACCCATACGTTTTTGTGGTGTGCAGCAGTGTGTAAACATGCCATTATGCAAAAAAAATATTTACAGGTTTAAAAATAAAAATAAGAAATATGTGACAATAATGCATTATGGGGCCCTGCATGGAGTAGGTACAATAGTAGATATCTGTGATTGCTAAGGAGGCAGGCCCTGGAATAGTGTAGTATCCAGATGGTTTGCATGGATCTGTATGCAAATGAGCTGGGTTACTGAATAGCAAAAATGGGTTACTCTGTCCGCAGATAAAATTTGTGCAGCCCCAGAACCATGTTAGTATCCACAGGAGAGCTAGCTGACATCAAAAGGGGGTGTGTCACTATAAGTTTAAACAGATTGGAGTTTAGTCACGCCTGTTTGTGTGTGTTGCCTCTCAGCTAAGCAGGAGGGTGCGTCCAGTGCTGCTAAGCTTTGTTTAGTGTTAGGCTGCTTATTTTAGCTGGTTTGAGAGTGTTTGTTTGCTGTGCCACTGTGCTTAGCAGGGAAGGAGTTATAAAAAAAGGAAATAGCCTGTGAAAGCCAGTCATGTATAAATTACTATTAACCCCATGTTCCACTTACACTGGGCCATTCAAACCCCTCAATGATGTACCTGGCAGGTGCACTGCATCATAGTTAGCCAAATGCATAGGTTGCATCTGTAGCAGACTATTATAAATTATGTATACACCCTACAACCTGATTTTCCCCCATACTCTGCACCATTGGAGTACAGATTTGGAAATTTTTCACTGACAGAATCCTAGGGGCTGCTGATGCACTGCTACATCTGTATGTGCTGGATGCTGAGGTCACAGCTGATGCTGCTGCTGACAATAGGCCTAGAATGAGCAGGAGAAGAATGTTCAGGCCCAGGATAACCTTCCAGGAGCTACATGAGCTGGAGATTGTAGAGTGGTACAGGGTAGATAGGGACATACTACAAGAACTCACCAAGCTCTGCCTCCCTCAACTCAGACCCAGAGCCAACAGAGGGGAACCTACCCCAGTGGAAACAAAGTTATGTGTAGCCCATATATATATATATATATATATCTATATATATATATATATATATATATATATATATATACATATATATACATATATATATATATATATATATATATATATATATATATATATACATAATATGTGCGTGTGTGTGTGTGGGGGGGGATATATGAATGTACACCTACACGCAGTATGCTGGAGTTATCTGCACCTACACACACAACAGTTGTCTGTGGTAACAGACCAAGGCTGCGTAATGACATAATCCACCCAGCCACAGAACCCTGTGCCTGTGGAATGTCACCCTGTAGACAGACAATGATGAGCAGGTTATGTAATGTGCAGTGGCTTCAATGCAGGACTTGGACAGGCCATATTGTCACTGGCCAATTGTCCATCTAGCACATTGCAACTTGGCAAGAAATGGTGATGCTGGTAACTGTACACACATAGCAGGGCTATTAACATGTACCCCACTGCTAGGACCATAGCTGTAATAACAGCATAAAGCAGGTTCACTCTGCAGGGCACACATGCTGTGTAATATAATGCCACTTTGCATAGCCCACAAGCCACAGATACACCAAATATAACCAATGCCAAGTGCAATAAGTACTGTGGGCTATATTGTGGAATAGTAGCTAGATAGGGGTTCTAATCTCACATCAGCCACCTAGTGTGTGTGTGTGTGTGTGTGTGTGTGTGTGTGTGTGTGTGTGTGTGTGTGTGTGTGTGTGTGTGTGTTTGTAGATATTTCCCTTACAACAGTACAGACATGCCCATCTGGCCTACATCTGTGCAATGGTCAATCATTTTATGGCCCTGTGACTAGTGCCTTCCTCAACATTCGCCTCCCTGTCAATACCTGCTGATGTCATTCATCTACCTTAACAGCACTGGCTGACAATCTCAAAACAGCTAAGCTCCATGGAGCATGCAATAAATACTTAGTGCTGTAGTATATATGGTTCTCTATCACTTCATCGAGTACGTGAATATTTACATCGTCAAATATTCACGTACTCGAAGTTTGTGATTTTTTTTTGCAGTACAGTGAAGATCGGGATTTTTGCCCTTTCCTCACTGTAGTGTTGTCTCGGAGTAGGAATATATATTTAGCAGGGGGTGTGGGGGGCACAACCCCCCACAATAACTTCTTTGAGTATATGAATATTTGACGATGTAAGCATTCAATATTAAGTGATATAGATGTGTATATACTAATAGATAGGTAAGGGTTCTAATCTTGCAACAGGCAACTGTATGTGGGTGTCTCTGTGTGTAAATATATCCCCTTGCACTAGTGCACCCATGCCTGCTACATATCTCTGTGCAAGTGTTAAACATTTTAAGGTCCCATGATAACCTGACAGCCTCTCCATTGGCCTCCTTTACAAGCCTGCTGATGGCATCCAGCTTAACAATAGTGGCTGACAAGTTCAAAAAGGATAAGCTCCGTGCCACATGCAATAAGTACTTACTGCTATAATGTATACTAATAGATAGGTAGGAGTTCTAATCTCGCAACTGTGCATGTCTGCAAATATATCCCCTTGCAGAAGTGTACACATGCCTATCTCTATGCAATGTAAGCCCTGTGACTAGCTGCCAGCCTTCCCATTGGCCTCCTTTACAAGGCCTGTTGATGTCATCCACCTTAACAGCACTGGCTGACTATCTCAAAACAGATAAGCTCTATGGTGCATGCAATAAGTACTCACTGCTATAGTGTATACTAATAGATAGGTAGGGGTTTTAATCTCAATAAAGGCAATTCTGTATGAGTGTACTAATATAGTCTCATGGAGCAGTAGACATATGGCCATATGGGTGTGCAATTGTCATGCATGTCACTGCCCTGTCAGTAGCAGCAGGCCATAAATAGCCCACATCTACTTCATAAATGTTATCTGTCACCACCTATATTTGTATGTACAGAACACCCAGGTGACATGTATCAAGGGTAGCAGGCCTTGTTACAGGGTATGCATGCATGATTACTCTGTCTGCCCCCATTGTTCCTGACACACAATTCTACAGAGATGCACCTAGGCAACCACACACGCATGCAGCCATACCTTGCTGCTGTGTTTCCATGCCATCCTGTGCCACTTTATTGCCGCCAAGTATCAATAGCTTAGCCAGTCAGACCCATGGAACAGAAACATAAACAGTTCTGTGAGACACCTGCCATTCTGCAACAATACTGCCAATCTACCATCATGCAATAAGGTACACAAAGTTTAATGTGTACTCATGACACATGCCAGCATATAGCACCTCTAATGGCATAACACTACTGCACTACAAAACTACATGTAATGTACTATAGTCACTCTGTGCATCAGACACAAATTTTCATGTTCCTGCATCGATGGTATGGATGGCAGGGATGTGGCACAGGTATCATCACATGCACAAGGTGTGGTGTGGGGGTGCCAGAGGCCTAGGCTGTGCCAAACAGTTGAAAGCATGTGTGTGAGTCAGGAAGATGTGCTGGCTAGCTGGGACATGGAGAGGTGCTGTGTGTGTCTCTCGGTGACCTGCATGTGATAGTGATGTATGAGTGTGTGCGTGTACACAGTCAAGCCCAGTGCTAGCCCTACACATATGTATGCTGGACAGCTGAGGACCATACATGGCATAGTGAACAATTCACTGTCTCTGGCCATGAACACGGGAACTGGCTCTGTCAGGAGCGGCTCTGGCACCACCATGCCCACAGTCAGATGCAGTGCTAGTAACTGATGGCAACTGGTGTCTGTTGGGTTCAGTCATTATTTGCTGTATTCACAAGAATGTAATTGAAGTGCAACACACTGGATTCAAACTCAGGACTGTGCATGACAAAATGTACTGCCTGCAAAGCATTCAACAGACTGAGCTACTGAGTCAGAACTGCAGCAGGTGTGTTTGCAAGATATATGTGCATGCATACAGTCTGTGGCACAGTATTTGCATTAGCATGTGTTTTCTGAAGGATATGAAGTGTGGCACTGAAATGATGTCTGTCATGTTTTTCTGACCTCAGTCTTTAATGACTTGCCAGTACTTTACCAGACAGATATGTTTTTGTGAAAAACATTCCAAAACTAGGGGATAAACCTGTGGACATTCTGCAACAGTCTGTACAGCTGACAGATATACCTGCTATCCCAGGCCTCAAGTACATATATTATTTATTTGGCTGCGTACTGGTGTAGTGTCTGCATCAGTCATGAGTACACTTCCATTTTTCCCATTATATGTACTTGCCATGTGCCAGTGGCAATCAGTATATGTTGCTGGAAACACTAGCTTTAATTCAGAGCTGAGTAGCCTAGTGGGTTAAGACACTGTGTTGTAGTTGACAGGGGCCTGGGTTTGAGACATGGTGGGGGGGATTATTTTCAGATGTGCCTAATACTGTGAAAAACACATACAATGATTAAAGGCACTTTTAAGTAGTTTTAAGCGGGTTTGTGCAGGTGCCACTTAACTCTGCTTAAACCTGCTCTAAAAAAGAAAAGAAAAGAAAAAGGGGGTAATAGGAAAGTGGTGAAATGGGGGCAAGCAGGGGGAAAACATACTGAAAGGCAGGTAGGGTTGTGCAGGAAGAGTGTAGGAAAGGATGATAGCTTTCCATTTCTTGTACAGCAACAGCTGTGCATGTTTTACAGAATTTGGAATTTGGAGCATCACACCTCAGAGAGAGGGATGAGGGCAACATAAATGTGTTCATTAATTAATGTAATAATTAGTTGTGTCCAGTGGACATTTGTGCAAAGTGGAGAGCTATGTATGGGGTGATATTTTTTTGTGGAAGAGATGCCCTTTTCTTTTTTAAGGAGAGAGTGGAATGTTGAGGAAGGGATATAGGTACATTGTGTGGAGGTACGGTGAGTAGGAGAGGATGCATTTGCAGACAGACAAGACAGTATACAGGGGGGAGGGGCTTGTGACACATGAGGGGGTAAACAACTTGGATGGGGAAGGTGTTGTGCAATCAGAGGTGCATGTGCTTCCAGGTGGCAGCAGCATGACTGAGATCCCCACCCATGGGCAGTCAACACTGCTTCTTCACTGCTCCAAAGGTGGCTGTGCTGAAGGCTGGTGCCAGGGCCTTCAAGCCCCACCAGGTTGACTAGTCTGCCCTCAATCTGACACAGGCGCTGTTCATAACTCCTATCCACAATCCTGTACACCATGGTTGGTGGTTGATCCTGGGTGACAACCCCCCCTCTGCCCCCGCATGGGCCCCATCCCCTGAGGCAGTTCCACCCATAGGTGGTGCAGGGCCAGCAGATGTAGCAGCACCAGCTTGGGTCCCAGACATGTTGGTACCTGGTGCCACAGCCAACTGAGGTAGGGTAGGCAGATCACCAGGAACTGGCTTACCCAGACATGCTGTGGGTATGGAGGTAGAGCAATAAACGTAGGTGAGTTATGAACAAAACCATTGTTAGTAATAACAGCATATCAGAACATTGTACATAACCCCTTTACAGTTAAATGCATATTATGTGGCCACAACAATAAATAACAGAACAGTCAGTATATTAACACCATGCCAGTAACAGTTATGGTATAAGGCCAACAGAATAGGTAATTCAACAAGATATGTTAATATCCAGCTATAGTAATATATAACATTAATAAAACACATGCCCAAAATACAGTTTTTGGAACAACATATGTTAATAGTAAACCATAGCCAATATATAACAATAATAAATATGTGAAGATAAGGGGTGGGAAGAGAGAGAAATACAGTACATTAATACCATCATGGGCTGTATACCTGACGACGGTAATGCTAACTATTCTACAGGTCTGTCCATTCTTTATCTGTAAACATGCCCTATACCTGCTGTAGCACATACATACCTCTCAAGCTATCCCCATGGGATACTATGGGCCAGGCAGTAACACCTGCAGGTACACACCTACAAAGAACACTTGCACATCAAGTGGACCTAAATAACTACCAAGGAGAATCTACTATTAATTTGATATTGACATATAATCATATCAATGATATAACTGTGACAGAGGGATTACACAACAGCAATTACATTCCATGACAGTGTGACACTTGAGAGACATGCATGTGTACAGTACAGAGAGTACACAACTATCATGCCATGCTTGGCAGGCATGGGGGTCATACCTAATAGCACTGACTGCAGGGCACACATGCATCACATGCAGTAATTGACTGCATTATCTTTTACAAGACACTCCAGGAATACAGCCATATCTTGATTAGCCATTTCATTTTTTTATCTTATTATAGTTTGTTATTATTGAACCTGTTTCCTTTATTGTTTGGATAATTAGCACACTCGTGAGAATGATTTTAACAGTGTGTGACATCTGAACAAACAATTATTTACACGTACTATGAGCTACCTCACCCATTTACCAGTAGTCCCTGTGGATAAAATATCTGTCATCATAACGTACATAATTCAGTAATAGGTATTAGTACATGGAACTGGATTCAAACCCTGGCCTCTGTCTAGCAAAATGTACTTCATACACAGCATTTAACAAACTGAGGTACTTCTGATGTCTGACTTTCTCATTTAGTCCTAGAGCTAACCTGGAAAACAAAATATGACCTGCTACTAATACTACAGTGTTATAATACAGTGCAGTGACACTTGGACACAGCTGCATGAAATGCAATCATGGCAGAGAGACTAGGTAACCTATACATTGCTAAATAAACTGCAGGTGTATACAATATATTGTTACTGGGTTGAAATATCAGCTGTCATTCTGCAAGTATTGCACAATGATTCATTACAGATGCCTTCATGCATTTACTGGTATACTTTTGAGTTTCTATTGACCAACAGTTAATGTAATGCAGATGCTGCAATACAGCTGTAATTCCACAGTTATTGTGATATAAACTTTATTGCTTATGACTGTAGTCTGCTTGAAACTAGCATTTACTAAATGTTCAAGGTGTATTATTATCTTGGAGCTTTTCTTCCCGGTACTCCGCTGAAAATGGACATATATCCAGTTGGACTATCCCGGTCAACAAATGTAAAATAAAATAAATAAATAAAATAAAATAAATTTAATTTACTTAATGAAGGTTAATGCTTTACTCTTTCCTGCTTATTGCAGTACATTTAGCAGTAGTCACTAATTGCAGTCCAGGTCTGTGACCACATTCATTACAATACAATCAAAACTGTTTATACCTAATGGCAATTAATGTTTTACTCTTTCTTGCTTATATGGCTATAGATTGGAAGATACATCTGTACTCACCACACTCACGGTGGAACCTGGCCAGGTGACCTGCATGCACCTCGACAATGCGAGCTCTCACCTCTGCTGTTGTTGGGAGAGAAGCACACTCTTATGCATACCAGTTTAGCAGATATTCAAGGTTAAATACTGGTGAAACTCAGGTAAACATACTTACACACTTGTGGAACATTGCCTGCCCAGAATTCTTGGACCCAGGCAACTAAGAGTGCCCCCTTCCTTCTTTTCAGGCCTTCATGATAGTTTTGTTACTGCTCACCTATGTGGGGTATACCAGTTGCACTGGTGAGGTCCCTCACTTTGTACTCCGAGCCTTGGTAACCACCCTACATGAGACAATCTTTATGTTTTTTGACTAAGAGTCTGACCATGACCCCGGACTCCTCAATACTCCACCACTCCACCTGAAAGCACATACCATCTCCAACACCCGACATAGTATCTTCACAGGTTGAACTCAAATGGATTCTGCAGCATTCCCACCTATTGTGCTTAATATACCCTGTTTTCCCACACTTTAATGCCATTGGGCAATTTTTTAAAAATACAGCATGTCGCTTAACACCACTCAAACCAGCTGAGCTCAGCTGTGCTGAAACTGAGAATGCTTAGCAGTGCTTGGCGCTGCTTAGCAGTACATAAACCAGCTAAGCAGAGCTGTGCAGTGCCAAGCAGTACTAAAATGAATCTTGTTTAAGCGGTGCTTGGCATGGCTTAACAGGGCTTAATGGAGCTTAGCTAAGCACAGCACATCAGAATTTAAAAATAATTGGCATAATTTGCATTTGGAAAATAAATGGTTCATAACCCTTCTGTGTACTCATACCCTGTACCTACTGCACATAAGGCTGTCACTCTAACCATTTGGCTATGTGAATGCATAGAATGCTGCTATACTTGTACATATATCTCTCACATACAGTTAAGCAGTACATTTCTGTTTTAAGAAATTTTTGGCATGGAGATTTTTTTTTCTATAGACACTTAAATTACCTAGGCTGCACTTTTCATTTATGTTTTTTCCCATTGGATAATTTATTTCTTGAGTGATACTTAAATACGCAGAGAATTTCTGGGGTTTTGTCTTTTCTGATAACACTCAAGCCCTGCGAAAACTGCATGCACTGTTGGTGACTCCCCATTAGTTATTTTCCTAGTGATGCTCGCATTCATTGATTTCCTTTTTAAACTTGTTGATTTTATGCTGACCACCCTTACTAAAAATTGAGCTTGATAAGCTCCTCCCTTTCTACACTGTGGTGTATATCTTTAGTTATTTATTTGCCTTTCCTTGTGCTTATTTTTGTTAAATGCATTTTGCCTCTGCTTGTCTGTTCTACTGATTTACTTACTGTGAATTCATTGTCTAGCTAGGTGTTGGCTAAAGTAGTGTATTATATACTCTCACAAGCACTCTTCTGTTTTTTTTACATCAAGAAAACAGTGGACTTTCCATCTAGTGGCAGTGGGTTGTAGCATGGCATGTATAGCTTGGGGAAGCACACAACAGATTCCTGCATGTAGTTGTTTTATTGTTTGGAGGGCTTATTAATCAACTTTCCTTGTTTTGAGTGCTTTATAAATTCTGCACAATTGAGTGTCTCTTGGTTCATTTCTGCAAAGTAAAGTACTTTTTTAAATAATCGAATGTTTATCAGCTGTTTGCAACACACTGCTGTATCTTTAAGTCTGTTTACAGTAGCATTTTCTTCCAGAAACACTCTTTTACTAAGCTTTTACATTAGGAGGACTGGGATTATTCATTTAGTGGCATAAGGTATTTACCTGGTCTATCTGAATTGGGAAGCACAGAAATGGGCTCTAAGTGTGGTTATTTTATTGGCCAGTTGGCTCAATAGTCAGTTTTCTGTATTTCCGGGGTTGGTATAAATTCGGCACATTTGCATGGAGCTGTGCCAGTGCCCTGTAGAGATGCAAACATCTGGAAACATTGCTTATTTTCATTATACTGTTTAAGTTTACTGTGCTAGTTACCTTATTACAGCACCCAGGACTATTGCTGTTCAGAGATAATTAGATTTGGTGCTGGGCAGCATTGCTGGTTAGGTTAGCTGCAGATTACACCAAGTAAGCACCCTTCCATCAATCCATTTACGCACACTCTCCACTCCTCTCATTTCGAGTATACATTAGGACCTGCAACAATGGATGGGCACGTTGTTGCTATCTCTGCATCCATCTTTGTGCACATAGGTATCCTGAGGCAGTATAACAATTGCCTTATGTACACTGACAACCACTTAATTCTCGAACAGACAATTGCAGTATGTGAGAGATGTAGTTGCACATTGACACTGGAGGCTAGACTCTCACATACAGATGCAAGAAGCAGCAAACAAGTTGTCAGGAACTCACACACATCAGTCACTACACCTGCAAAGGACCACACATGCACACACACACACACGCACACACGCACACATGCACACACACACACACACACACACACACACACACACACACACACACACACACACACACACACACACACACACACACACACACACACACACACACACACAGACCCACATATGCGGAGGTGCTCACATGTAACTTACCTAAACTTCAAAGGCCTCTCAGGTGTAGTCCTCAGACACTCTGCATGTACACAAACAAAACAACTCCCATCACAACACATAAAGCCACATCTCACTGTGCCTCATCTACCAAGCCCATAAGGAGAAACACTCCACAGCCCGATATTCTGGTTATAGGAGACTGCATTGTGAAACACACTCATGTCGCTCTTACTAGGCTGAATAAGGTGAAGGTTACAGTTCAGACTTCATCCAGGTTTTGAACAAAAGCACTAAATCTCTGTGCATATATAAGAATTATTTTACTCATGGTGTTTCTGCTGCAGTGAATGCTTTTTCCTTACTAAGCTAAAAACATGGCTTCAATGGGGCCTGACAATATATCATGTTGCTTAAATCATGACTAATCAGGCTCATTAGGATCTCTATTTAACCACAGCATCTGGAATGGCTTTGTCCCAACTGAGTGAAAGACAGGAAAGTCATCCCTCTGCATAAGGGGGGACCATCTACTAACCCTTATATGTAAGGCCATGGAAAGAATAATTATGGACCTGATAAATAATGTCATAGGAAACCTCCAAACATTTGACTTGACTGAATTCAGTGTTTTCAAGGGGAGATCATGCTTACTGAATCTGGTGGATTTCTGTGAGAAAGTCACTAAGGCCATGGATGATGGTAAAACAGTAAGTACCACCAAGCCTCGACCTGGCCAAGGCATGTGACAC
This sequence comes from Protopterus annectens, assembly GCF_019279795.1. Taxonomy (NCBI): domain Eukaryota; kingdom Metazoa; phylum Chordata; order Ceratodontiformes; family Protopteridae; genus Protopterus; species Protopterus annectens. The sequence goes on from NC_056742.1 coordinate 86,464,854, forward strand.
AATTCCCCAGTCAGGTATTATAAGTAAACTCACAACACTGGGTATAAATCTGTACATTCGATAGCTCAGAGACAGGACACTTGGATAAAGTGTGTGACTCCAGATCCAGCAAGAGCCAGTTACTAGTGGTGTGCCACAGGGGTCACTGCTGGGACCACTTCTGAAGTCAAGTTTAATGTAAAAGGCCTTTGGATTACAACGTTTGCTGATGACTGCAGTCTGGGGGCAATCATTGAATCCCCCAGTGATATAGATATCCTTCAGGAAGGTCTAGATCAGACAAATGATTGGTGCTAGAACCATGCTAAAACTAAATGTGAAAACACGCATTATCAAATACTCCTGCAAGTTACATCAATAGCACACCCGTAAGAGTAGACTTAGAGGTCAGAGATCTAGATACACAGATAGATAGTAGCCTGGACTTTGATTGTCATGTGTCCACAGTGGTAAGGAAGTCATTTTATGTGGCACAACTTGTAAGTTAAGGTATGGCATCCAGATCCAAGGGAATTTTAGTCCTGCTGTACTCAGCAATTATTTGACCAATAATTGAATACAATGCACCATTTAGCATGTATTTCACTAGGCACTTACAGCAGGTGGAGTGACCTTAGAGGTACCTTACAAAGAAAATACAGGGTGTGAACAATATGAACTATGCAGACAGACTAAAAGCCCTATCCCTTTACTCTGTCTCCTACTGACTATTAAGGAGTAACCTATGCCTGACCTACAAGGTACTCACAAATCCAGCCCTGATAGAGCTGATACACATCTACAAGTCAAACAGCATGAGGATCTAGGGATCTATACTTAGTCAGCGACTCAAATAAAACTGGAGAGACAGATATGTGTCTTAGAGATTGTCCCTTCTATGGAAAAGGCTTCCTATTCACATTAAGCAGAGCCCTTCCTTGGCCCTCTTCAAACACAGTTTGGATCAATGGATGGGGAATCACAAATTTACACCTGTAACTATGTTCTGAAGTAATAAACTTTAGATTTTTATGATTATATTTAACATATACCTCAAAGAATTAAGGCTATGATCTGCTAACATGCTTCATCGTGTGTGTGTGTGTGTGTGTGTGTGTGTGTGTGTGTGTGTGTGTGTGTGTGTGTGTGTGTGTGTGTGTGTGTTAGACTTCCTCAGTTTCTCCTTGTACAGTCTGTGACCTTAGTCAGTTAAATGACAATGTTTCTGGGTCTTACCTGGAAATATTCACTTGTTTCTTGCAGACTATGTTTACAGATTAGTAAAACTATGTTATATATATTTATAAACATACATATTTTACATGGATCTATATTAGATACTCGAAGTTACTGAACTTTGAATACGATATGGTTGACACCATATCATCAAAGTTCAGTAACATCAAATACCTAATAAAAAAATTAAAACATTACAGGAAACACAACTACTTGCTGTAAGGGAAATATTCCCTTTCCGCACTGTAGTGTGATCTCAAATTTTGGTATATTTAAAGAGTGGGGAGTGTGGGGAGTGCAGGGGGGCTAGTGCCCCCTGCTTACGACAGTTACATTCTGTCTTTTTTGTTTTTTTTGTTTTTTTGTGTTCGAAATTATAAAACTTTGAACATACAAGTTCGATCTTGTGGTATTCGAAGTTTTATACTTTCAATCATGTAATAGGAACCCATTTTACATTTATATTCTACATTTCAAAAAGAAAGATTAACTCTGAAATATAGAAAATGAACAAGCATAGGAATCTGTCTAGTTCCAACCTTTTCACCATGAGTGTTGAGGAAAAAAAAATAGAAAAACAGAAACTAGTGGTCTTAATACTTTGTTGATGAGCTCAGTCACAATAATTTCCAAAAATCATGAAAACCAGGTAGTGTTACAAAGCAGCAAGCCTTTATGCATCAAGGCTTGTTGCTTTGGAACACAAACTGGTTGTCATGACTTTTGGGAATTATTGTGACTGAACTCATCGATGAAGTTTTAAGACTACTAGCTTCTCTGTTTTTTTTTTATTATTACCTCTGAAATAGAAACATTTTAGAGGAAAAGATTTTGTGGTTGTAGCTTAGGAGCACATTCTTCCTAACTCAGATAGGACAAAATGAACACATAGATAAAGGAAGGAATACAACAGTAGCAAAACAGAACAGAAAAAAGTATAGGATGCATTTAGTTTGCAATGTTTTTATAAAGCCGTGTGGTTCAGGGCATTAAATATCCCTCTCAGAAAAAGGAAAATTAGAATCTCTGGTAACATGGTTTCTGCTACACAGCTTCTGATCTCTGCATCCTTTAATTTATTAATTTTATGTATGTGTTTTTTAACCATGCTAGAACATATTGATCCATCTGGACCATTCTGAGGTTTAGCGTTGAAGTTCAAACGGTATCATATCTGAATTTAACAGATCAAAGTATTAATATACAAGTGGCAATTTACTAGTTATAGATATTAATACAATACAATTTTTATACTACTACCCAAGTTAAGAAGAAAAGTGCTTATAACCCACCCCTCCACCCACAATTAAAAAACTTTGAAACACTGGTGGAAGATGAGACTAGATCTGGATTTAATAAAGGGGAAAGGTTTTTTAACCTTACAAAGGAGGAAAACCAGTTATTAGATTCACTTAAGGAGAATCATTATTTAAGAGTTATGAAGCCAGACAATGGAGGTGGGGTGGTACTTATGGATGATATAATATATTCTACCAAAATGCTAGATATGCTTAATGATACAGATAGATATGTTAGGGTTTCTAAAAACAAAATCAATGTAGCATACCGTAAGATAGATTTTATGCTGGAAGAAACCCTACATGAGGGTACTATAACACCTGAAATACTTCATTACCTGACTATGGACAATCTGAAGATCCCATCCATCTTTGGGATCCCGAAAGTCCACAAGAATCTTGATGATCCACCCTTCAGGCCCATTGTGGCAGCCAGGGGCTCTAAAACATATCCCCTAGCAAAATATATAGATATAGAGCTCAATAAAGTTTGGACTGAGAGGGAAGGGATCCTCAAAGATTCTTGGGACTTTCTGAGAAGCATTAATCAAAAACTGTTTCAAGAGGAACTTATTTTTGTTACTTTGGACATTTATGATTTATTCAGTGTGATACCTCACACCGTAGGTTTGGAATGGTTTGAGGAAGCATTAAGGTTTAAGGGTAACATTCAACATGAGAAAGTTTGTCTCTATTTAGAGCTGATGGAATTAGCTTTAAAGAATATTTTTTCATTTTTTGAGGGGGAGTTCTATCAACAGATAAGAGGGGTGGCCATGTGAGCAAGTTGTGCTCTCTGGTGCTTTCTCCGTGGGAGGACAAATATGTATTAAATTCCCAATATTCTAAATATTGGAATTATTACCACCGTTACTTAGACAACATATGTATTTTTTGGGTGAGACCTCAGGAAATATTATTGGAGTTTATCGAATACATTAATAATACTACTGACTTTTTTAAATTCTCCCATAACATCACCCATGATAGATTAGAGTTTTTAGATGTTTTGCTAGAGAAATTAGTGGAAACTAAATATTTCAAGTCTAATATCTATAGAAAAAGTACATACTCCAATTCCTATCTACATTTTACCAGTACCCATCCCCTTTCCCAAAAGAGAATAATTGTGAGGGGACAAGTCATTAGGAGTAGTAGAATGACATCTGAAGATACCGACTTTGAAAAGGAAAGTGGAAAATTAAAGCAAATGTTCTTAGATAGACAATACCCCATCTCCCTTGTAGAGGAAATTTTTGGAAGAAATAAAAGAAGAAAAACATAACAAATGTGTCCCAATTTTAGGGAAGCCCATTACACTAGAGGAAAGGATATCTAGGACAGAACAAACCAACTTCAAATGGAGCAATAACTTTATTCTGAACTTTAGCACAAAATCTACTCAGATTAAAAAGGTGAATTGCCGTTTTTTTGGTGAGTTTCGTCTCAAGACACTGGGACTGTCAACGTTCTATGTGTTATTCTGTTCAGATTAAAAAGGTAGTGAGTACTAACTAGAACAAATTTAGCAATCTCTCAGATTTGAAGAGTATTTTTAGTGAACCCCTAAGATTTACTTATAGGAAAGGAAGAAACATCAAGGAAGTTTTGGAGAGTAAAAAGAAAAGAAAGGTTGCCAAGAGAACTGGAACTTTTAAATGTGGGAGATGCTCCCAGTGTTAGCTATATTCTTCAAGAGACATCAATATTTCTAACAAGAAGGGAGATAGAAATAGAATCAAATATGTTTTGCAATTGTGAAAGTGTAGGGGTGATATACATTGCTGTGTGTGAGTCTTGCGAGGCTTTTTATGTTGGAAAAACCACTAGAAAATTCAAAAGACATATATATGAGCATATAAATTATGTCAAAAACAAAGACGAAAATAATGCCTTGTTTAGACATAGTTGTATTTGTCCTTCTGCCAAATTTTTTTTTCGTGATAGAAAAAGTAGAAGTGGATCCATTTGGGGGGCCATGGGAGACCACAATTGAATAGCATGAATTGTTCTGGCAACTCAAACTTGATGCTAATAAAAAGTTTGGCTTAAATGATTTTATTTCTCTGGCCCCTGTCTTAAAACTCAGAGCTGCTAAATTATAGTAATTTTATAGCAGAATCTGGAGTAATTTTTATTTTTTGACCATTAGAGGGAGCAAGTGACTCACTATTTCATTAAATAAGATAAAGACACATTTTATATCTATATTTTTAAATTTAATAACCACATTTTATATTTACAATTATATTTATATTATATGTATAAATTATATGTATTTATTATGAGTATGTGCTTTTAAGGAAGTTTTTAGCATTTATATGTGTAATACGTTTGTCTTAAGTTTTTTGTTAAAAAGTTTTCACATGTTATTAGAAGGTTTTTAACTCTAATTATATTAAAGATGTGATTGGCTGTGTGTTTCAGGGGATGGTATTTAAGCAGATTAATGAGACGAAAATGTATTTGTACTGACAACGTTATTAAAATCAGCTTTCCTCGGGCTTTATAGTGTGGCTCTTCATCATTACAGCTGGGTTCTTGGTTGGTGTGCTTTGGTTTTTGTTTAGTTATAGATATTAACCCACAAAAGCATGCATGATTGTATTTTTTCAAAGCTGAGCATTAACATAACATTAATTGATTTTACTAATAGGCATAAAATTGATGGCCTTCATGATATAGATTGTAAAATACTTAGCATATTATATTCAGTGTAATTCACACATATTAGGAGTGCGCTTAAAACAGAGGGATTTTGTAGTATATGTAAGATAAAGAATAGTTGTGTAAAATCTTACTATAACCATAGATGTCCTTCTCTTCCATGTTGCAGTATTCCAAACCCTTGGGTTATCCTTTGCTTACTACCCGAACATCCGGCCAGTATGCAAAAGCTTCTAGTCACTGCTAGGTATGGGACATTTGGAATTGGCTGAGGGAGCATGGGCCATAAAAGTGATGTCTGTACATACCTTTCCTCAGAACTGAGTGCCCCAGTCAGGCCCCAGTCCCAGGATAGCTGTATAAGTCCTGTGTCATCCAAGAAGAGACCATTTATTGAAAGAAAGGGAAAGGAGGGAGGGAAGGAATTCTGCAACATGGAAGAGAACGACATCTATGGACGAAGAGGGAGGAGACTTAGAGCTGTTTTCTAGAAACCCATGAAGGATTGGCTTGGCATATCTCACTCTAGATCCAGAAATGTGATCCAGTCTATAATGTTTGGTAAAGGTATGGAGAGAAGTCCATGTAGCTGCCTCTAGAATGGAAGCAGTGTCCAGTTCCTTGAAGAAGGCTCCAAACAAAGCCATAGCCCTGGTAGAGTGAGCCTTAATTTTGGATTTTAGATGTTTGACATGGTATGTATAGCAGAAGGCAATGGCCCTGAAAATCCAGGCAGAGAGATTGTCTGTTTTGTCACTGCTTTTCCCAGACCCCTGGGATGAAATGAGACAAACAGTTGGTCTGATTTCCTAATTGACATGGTCTTGTCAAGGTAAAATCTAAGCTATCTGTGAAGATCAAAGGAATGCAAGACTATCTCACTGTCATTTTGTGGATGTGGGAAGAAGGTGGGCAGGTAAATACCTTGGTTTAAGGATAGCTCATTGACCACTTTGGGCATGAAAGAGGGATTAGTCCTAAGGGTCACCCTATCCTTGTGGATGTTGAGAAAAGGAGGTATTTCCATGAGGGCCTGTAGCTCTGACACTCTTCTGGCTGATGTCAGGGCTACCAGGAGTACAGTTTTCCAAGTACAGTGTTTCAGAGAAGTTTTAGATGCTGGTTCAAAGGAGGCAACCGTGAGTTTCTCTAAAACATAATTCAGGTCCCATGGAAGTGGAACAGGCTTCCTGGGGGCCTGAGATGCAATACTCCCTTTAAGAATAACTTTGCAGCAAGCAGCAGACAAGCCAAAATTGCAGAAGGTAGGCCTTAACAGAGGAATATGCCAACCCTGTATGCAAGAGTTCACACAAATATGACAGTACCAAGGGAATTTCAACTTGAAAAGGGTTCAGCTGTCTTTTGTAGATACCACATGGAGAATCTTTTCCACTTAGACAAATAAGATCTCCTGGCCTCCTGCAGGACGGTAAGCACATCCTCTGTGTAAAGGTGCCTGTAAGGGATCAAAATTCTATCACCCACAAAGTAATGTTCAGAGACTCTAGGTTGGGGTGGATTAGGGATCCCTTGTCCTGTGTGAGAATGTCCACTCTGTGAGGTAACTTGTGAAGATTGTCCCTGACTAAATGCAGAAGGAGGGGGAGAAATGCTGTCTTGGCCAAAAGGGAGTCACCAACAAGATTTTTGGTTTGTCCTGCTGGATCATCAGTAGGAATTTTTGAAAAAGTGGGAAGGGGGGATGCATAGAGAAACATTCCCCTTCCATGACATTGAAAAGGTGTCTGTTGCCCTCACCAGGGGACTGGCAACTGGTAACCTGGTGCAAAATAATGGATGCTGTTTGTTCAGAGGGGAGGTAAACAGATCAATCTGAGGTGTAACCCACTTGTGGACTATGTCCAGGAGCACGTCCCTGTGAAGCATCCATTCATGGGATTGTGACATGGACCTACTCAAGGTGTCTGCCTAAATGTTCTGGGCTGAAGGGATGTATACTGCCTGCATAGAGACTTCCTGCAGGGTTGCCAACTCCAAGACTTGGAGTGCAAGTCTGAACAGCAAGTAAGATTTTGTTCCACCCTGCTTGTTCACATACCATAGAACTGTAGTGTTGTCTGTGAACAATTTTAGGGAACCCTGCTTTAGAGTATGTTGGAAGGCTTTCAGAGCAAATAAGATTGGTCTCATTTCCCTGATATAGATATGTTCCCATCTGAAGGTAGTCTGACCAAGTACCCTGTACTCTGAGGTTGCCCATGGAAGCTCCCCAACCCATTTCTGAGTCATCTATGTACATCTCCTGAACTGGAGGGAAAGCTTGTAAGGGAAGCCCTGGGTTGAGTGTCACTTGGTGCAGCCACCAAAGGATCTCTTTTCTGAGACAAGGAAGGAAAAGGATGTTGTACTCCAGGGATGTGAGTGTTGTGTCCCAATAGACCTCAGGTACCATTGCAATTTTCTCATGTGGAGTTTTGCCAATGGCAGCATTGGGATAGTGGATGCCATATGGCCCAGTAGTCTGAGGTATTACCTGGCTGTCAAGGTAGTGGTGTGGAGGACAGATAGCAAGTACTGCTTTAAGTTTTACACCTTTTGAGGTGGAATGAATGCCCTGATGACATCTATCCTTATTCTACACCCTAGGAAAACTTGGTCTTGTGAGGGATTTAGATTGACCTTGGGGTAATTGATGTTGAATTCCAGTGCTTGCAGGATTGATATAACTGTTTGTAATTGGCGTTGAAGGGACCTGGAACATTCTGCCTGAATCAGGAGGCCATCCTAGTATAGGAAGATTTGAATCCCTTGGGTCCTGCAGTAGGCAATCACTGGAGCCAAGCACTTGGTGAATACCCCTGGTGCTGAAGAGAGAACAAAAGGCAAAGTAAGGAACTGAAAGTGTGTGGAACCCACATAAAAATGTAAATATCTCCTGTAGTTGGTCCCTATGGGGATGTGTAGGTATGCATCCTTTATGTCCAAAGTGGCTAGGAATCCCTGAGACATTACCAAGGGAAAGAGGGTCTGAAGGGTAAGCATACGAAAGGTGGGTACTTGTAGGAAAAGATTGAGGTGGGAGAGATCTAGGATAGGTCTCGATGTTCCATCCTTCCTTGGGACTAAGAAGAGTCTTGAGTAAAATCCCCTTCCCTTTTCTGCCAGTGAGATAGATTGCATTGTCTTTTGAACAAGCAGACTGTCTATGACTGGCTGGAAAAGAGGGAGCTGTTTTTTGGGTGGATGTGGGATACCCCTCAAGGAGGGTGTGGTAATCCAAGTCACAAAATAACTCATTTCTATAATGGACAAGACCCACCTGTCTGAGGTAATGCTTTTCCAAACTGGAAGTCGGTGAGAAAGCCTTAGGGACAGGGGATTTAAATTGGGTAGAATTGGGCAGCAGAGGCAGGTAGTCACAGACTACCTACCCTTTCCTCAAACTGAGATTCCTGGGTAGGGGTCTGAGCAGGTCTGGAAGGAGTCTGTTGCTTCCTGGTGCTCTTTCTGCCCTTGGAAGGTGGGGGTGGAGTAGAGTGTTTTCTGATGAACTGAGTTTTGGAGAGGTAGTTCTTATGAAATTTGGGTATAGGAGATACAAACAAGTGCTTTAAATCCTGTAGTTCCTTCCCCTTTTGTTGAAGAGTTTTGAATAACTCAGCCACTTTTGTGCCAAAAAGGGGTGCATCCAGAAGTTTGGCCTTAATGTCTTTGGGCAAAGGCTGTAATCTTAGCCAAGAATATCTTCTCAGGACTGAAGTAGATGCAGCAGATCTGGCAGAAGCTTCCACAGTGTCATAACTGCATCTAATTGAATGTCTAGTGACCTGGGAAGACATGGAAATGAGGCTAGAAAGTTGTGCCTTAGAAGGAGAATCAGGGAGGTCTGATAAGAGCTTGGTGTCCTGGGCCAAAGGGGCTAAGGCATACATTGACATGTGTGTCTGGTAAATCACTGCCCTGAAGGCCAAAGTACCAGAAGTATATACTTTTTCGCCAATACACTCCATGGTCTTGCTGTTCTTGTCTGTGGGGAGGACAGATGTGGAAGGAGGCAGTTTGGAAGGCGTATCAGGAGAGACTGAGACAGTGCCAGGGTCTGCAACTGGGCATTTGATCAGAAATTTGGCCCCCTCAGGGACCTTAGAGAACCTGTCAGACCTTTGAGGGGCAGCGGGTTGTGAATCAGGGTTCACAGAAGCTGCATTGAAAGCATCCAAGAAGCAGGCAAGACAGGTTGAATAGCAGAAGGATCAGGCGTGTCCATTTGCAGGCATTCATAGTATCTTTTTTGGACCCCTGACATCTCTCAGAAATCCCACTTAAAGAATTCTCTCATTTTAGAGATGGTCTCACCAAAAGTGAGATCCTCACCTGGAGAATCTATCTCAGCAGAGCCCTCCTCTGTGGAAGCATAACCAAGGGGAGATGACATCTGAGACACATAGGAAAGTGAGTCCTCTGAGGAAGAATCAGAGGACCAGCTTCAGGTTGAGAGATGTCTTCAACCTGAGGCCTTGGACTAATAGGATGAGGAGCACCTGGTGAAGAGGTAGGCATAGCAGGCCTTAGGGCCATGAATGCATTAAATAAACTTTGTGAGAAGGCTTGCCAGTCTGGTTGACTTTCTGCAGGGGGTGAAACATTCTTGGACTTCTGTTTGCCTTTCAGGGAAGGCCTAGAAAGCATAGGACCTAAGGGAGGCATAGGTTTGGTAAGCTCTGGGGCTATGGAAGAGCCTGTCTGGGTGGCTGAAATAAGCAGAAGTTCCCCCCATCATCATCGGCCAACATTTGTGAAACCTCCATGGATGTGCCTTCCACTCTAGGTTCTGGAGCCTCCCAAATGGTACCCACTATACCCATTTTGGCGGATTCCAAATGATCCTCCATGCCAACATCAGCCACAGGAGGGATATAGGGTAGAGAAGGTGTGGCAGCAGATTCAGGCCTATAAACTATGGCCTTCTTTTTGTGTGGCTCGACGGATTGACCGGAGGGCCCTTCCATAGCTAGTGCTAAGCATTTGAGATGCTGGTTTTCTGATTAAATGTTGATGGCATGCAGAAAGCTGTGGAATATCTTAGGGACAAAGGCCTAACAGATTACACAGGTTTTATGGTTGTGAGTAGGCCCTAAACAGAAAAGGCAGAGCTTGTGGGCATCCTTACAGGGGATCTGATGTCCGCACATGCACTTTCCTTTCCTGGATGACATGAACCTAAACAGACATGCAGTGACCCAAAAGAAGCAAAAAAATGGCCCCAATGGGGTACTTATCTTTAAAAGAGAAGATCTGATGGCAGGGACAGCAGGAAGAGCTGATGTTGGACTGGCAGCAAAGATGTTCTGAGGAAAGTTACGTGCAGATGTCACTTTTATGGCCCATGCTCCCTCAGCCAAGGTCAGACGTCCCATGTTCCGAGCAGTGACTAGAAGCTTTTGTTTACTGGCTGGACATTTGGGTAGTAAGCAGAGAATAACCCATACTGCAACATAAGAATAGAAAGACATCTACAGATATGGAGGCAGTGTAGAGATAAAGGACATATAAAGGAAGAAAGGAGGATTTGAAGTAAGAGATAGAGTTAAAAGGGGTATGGAGGAAAAGGTTCAGAATGAGATTTTTATGATTTTAAGTATTTTAATTCTACTGAAGTATTAAAAAAATTGTTTCAATCACTTGAACTTACTAACTGCAGAAGGGAACACTAGGAAATACTGGTTTAATGAAACCATTTGCATTTAGCCTTGTTGATAAGGTATTCTTTCAAGTGATATTAACATTTCAGGGATGCAAACAAATACTGCAACTTAGGGAATACATGAATGAGCAGCAAAACATTAATACACTTTTGGATTTGAAAACCTACTCTGGTGGTAAGCATTAGAAGCTACAGCTTTTTCTTGTAATTATTTTCAATGCAAAGTAAAAAATTTGGAGAAAATAAAGTAACTGTAATAATACAGTACAAATTTTAGAAGAATATCAAGTTCATAGGTTCATATTTTCATCTGTCATACTTTTGCCTTATTGACCTTCAAGAAGCTTGGGGGATGGACCCAAGCTGGCCAACAGAGAGCAGTGAATTTTGAGAGCTCCATAAACTAGTATAATAATATAGGAAAGTTTTATTATTTTTCAAGTTTAAAACATGATAAATCTATAGATAAACTACTAAACTATATAAATAATAATTTTGGTGGAGATATACAAAAACGTTCCTGTCAAGTAACTTGGAGATATATTGAGTCACTGAATATGAACAACTCAAGGAATTCTCATCCAGATGCTGCTTTGAAAAAAGAACTGCAATTGATGACATCTACCTTACAGGAATTATCTTTGAAGATGGCTGGCTTTAAAAATGACTTAGAAAACCTCAAATTAAATTTTCAAAAACAGATGATACTCTTAAGGAACGATTACAGCAACACCATACAAAATAACAAATATAGAGACTTCTCTAAATGACATTGAAGGGAGACTCAAAGAGGAAGAATTCCAAAAAGAATTTCTGCTTAAACAGAATACATGGCTGCTTAACAAAATAGATGACTTAGAAAACAGGGAAAGGAGAAACAGCATAAGGATCTTTGGGCTGCCTGAAAACACTGAAGGAGAAGACATTATTTCATTAATAACAACCTGGATTCCTGAATTTTTAGACCTGAAAGAAGGACTTTCATTTGGAATGTAATGGGTGCATAGAGCACTTGAGGAAACCTGCTTCTAACTCAACAAATACTCCACCTAGATTCATAGTTATAAAATTTCTTTCATTTATGGACAAAGAACTAATATTAAAATCTGCTTGGAGAAAATCACCCTTAAAATACAATCAAATCCTGATAAGGTTTGACAATGATTATTCTTCCAGAATAATAGAACAAAGGAAAAATGTCTGGCCAATAAAAAAAACTGTTGAAACAAAACAACATTAAAGCACAGCTGGCCTTTCCAGCCAAGATAAAAATACTTTTTGCCAATGAGATGAGAACCTTTAATGACTTAGAAGAAGCTACTATATTCATCAAAAACAAAAACATAGTGTCTATCCCAGAAGAAATGGAATGGATGGCCCCGACTCTTAAAAGAATAAAAGAAACAAATCCTTGGACTGATGCTAGAAAGAAGAAAAAAAACTGATTCCATGTTTGCTGTCCCAAAAAAATAACTCTTACAACTACATCTCTCAAAGTATCAACTGATATGGTACACCACTTGTCATCTGTTTTTATTTTAAAAAAGGAGTTTTTTTTATACAACTGAGAAACAGTAATGATTTATTCAGAATGTTCAAAGAGTCCAATAATTCTTCACAAAGGTAGGTCAAGATGGGTTACTATTTACATTATTTATAAGGCAAACAAAGCAACATATAATGCAAACATAGAAGTTTCTATTCTCCTACTCAAACTCAATGAATACTTATCTTGTTCATTTTTCATTGGTTTTACTTATAATAATTTAATTAATTAATTAATTAATTAATTAATTAATTAATTAACTAATTCAACAATGTACCATTCATCAGAGTTCAGACTCAAATGTAACAAATTAACATCATATATAACAGTAGAGTGTTTTGAAAAACAAATGCTGTCATGGAGACTAATATGATTTTGAAATGTCATGTATATCCTGGTCTGGTTAAATAATAGTAGCAAGCTCTTAGTACAAATGCCATCATTATTCTGTCTAAATATAGTTAATATCAATTATGGCAGGTATCACAGCTACGAGTGCTGTTTGATCAATCCTGATATGTTTTGCATGGATGCAGCCATGTCTGGCAGCTAGAACAAATGTCATTATTGTTCTGTCTAAACCTAATTAATATCAATTATGGCAGGTATCATAGCTTTGAGAGCTGTTTGATTAAGCCTGACATGGTGTGTGTGGACACAGCTGTGTTTGGCAGCTGTTGTATGTTGCTGTTTTCGTCTGTGGGAAGCTGTGGGTTGCAGCTTGTGATTGAGGTTTATGATGCTTGTGTATTAAAAAGAAACATTTGGTGTTTTAGCCTGGATCCAGGGGAAGGGGGGGTGGATAAAACTGTGATTTGGGATATTTTGGCAAAAAATAGTTTGTTTATACATCTGCTGTGTGAGAGTTGGAAAGGCTGGAAGAATGTGTTATCTCTTGTTGTGGCAGCTTGTTGGGAGTTTTTTTTTTTTTGATCTGTTTGCTCTCCATTCTTTTCTTGGCTGCTGCCTCACTGAAAGGGAGGGAATTTAGGCTTGAAGTTGCAGTGAAGTGAAGCTTTGCTTCAGGTGCATCACAATCCTCTGGTATGCAGTACATAGACACATTAACAGAAACAGATGCTCCCAGGTTGCTATGGTAACAGATACAGAGTGAAAATAATGCTTAATGGCTCTGAGAAGCCTCTGAGATGATTCTATGGCAATGAAGTTTTTGGTTTAAATATATATATATATATATATATATATATATATATATATATATATATAAAACTGGCTGTTTTAAGCCACATGTACACATATTGATGGTTTCTCAACACTTTGTTTAGCTTATTAAGTTGATTCTTAATAAAAAAAAGTGCAATTTATATTTAAAATGTATTTAGATCCAAACACATTAAGGACTTGCATAAGAGTGAAAGTCTGAGTTATTGTGAAAGACTAAGAGCACTTGCTCTTATGCAGTACCCTTTGCAGTGGTCTGGGAGGTGAGCTTGCTGGGACGTGTTGGGCATATAGGTATAGCTGATTTAAGGGGTGTTTGGGGTTGCCAGGAAGTGCTAAAGAGTCATCAGATTTCCTTCATGCAAATATCCATGGGAATGGAAAGTGTGTTGAGTGGTTCACTGACAGAAAGGCCACTGTATGGAACAGGCTGGTAAATTGGAACAGGACAAATATTGGTTTGGATATTTTAAGAACAGTCTAGAAAACACCACATGAACGAGTACATGGTATTCTGACAAAACTGGATGGGCATTGTTGACCCTGCTTGAAGTACTGATATGTGTGTATAAAAGGATGGAAATATACTTATAACAAATAAGAAACTAGAAGGGTCTCATAATTTAAAGTCTATGCACTGTATAAACATGCTTGGAAGGAGCTAATATAAGAATATGCATTACAGCTTGTGGTCTCTCAAATAACTAAGCAACAGCCAAAAAAATAAAGCACACACACACACACACACACACACACACACACACACACACACACACACACACACACACACACACACAATAGTTATGTAATGTATGATTTTAGTAAATCTAGACATAAAATATATAATCGTCATATAAGATGAAGCAGTCTGCTGAATTTAGATATTAAAGACAGGATTTAGTAACACGGGTTTATGTATAATAACACTACTGTCTTAACTTGTCATAAATAACATACACTACATTGAACATCAAGGGGAGGCATAATGATTTTCTTATATAAGTAAATGTGCATAACAAGTCATGTAATTGCTTTAACTTGAATTGTAGTTTTTGTAATCCATCTTGACCATATATAATACTTAAGTGGTTACCAAGGTAACTAATGTTTTATACATGACATCAAACTGACAAAGTTGTTCAAGAGAAACAATAGAAGCCTGAACTTGAAATGTAACAGAATGTAACAATCATAGTCCGAACAAATAGTATTAAATTGACAATAGACACTCAGTTTAATAACATGGGCTTGTGTATAATAACACTACTGTTTTAACTTGTCATAAATGGCATACACTATATTGAACATCAAGGGGAAGCATGATGATTTTCTCATATAAGTAAATGTGCATAACAAGTCATATAATTGCTTTAACTTGAATTCTGGTTTTGTAACTCATCTTGACCATACATAATACTTAAGCTGGTACCAAGGTAACTAATGTTTTATACATGACATCAAACTGACAAAGTTGTTCAAGGGAAACAATAGAAGCCAGAACTAGTAATGTCACAGAATTTACAATCACATTTTGAACAAAAAGTATTAAATTGAAAATAATCACTCAGTTTAACATTTGCTGATTATACAAAATAGAATGTTGCCATTTAAATCTAAAAACATTCAGTATATGCCATAAAATGGCAATTTATGAATATGGAAAGGGAACTTTTAATCATTAATCACAATAAGTGAATCTGATGTTTTTAACCTATAATTTCACTCATTTTATAATAAGAAATGACAGATATGAAAACCCTTATGTATAGGAAATGGGGGGAAGAGGAATGCACTGAGAATTAAAATGCACTAACTTTCATCAATGTTCACATAAAACAAACTTGGTGCTTTAAGTTAGCAACAAAGTGATTACTTAAATGCTGGAAAACAATGAAATATAACTTCTGATATATCCAGTAAAATAAATTGTATTATAAACATTAGGTATAAATATTATTACCATCTATTTATATTAAGTAATATGTTTTGAAAGACTTCATCAATAAGGGTGAATATGTTAAACAACTGTGTGCTATAATCTTTTACTGAAGTTTTATATATAATACATCTTACTTTACTATGATTGAATTACTTGTCATCTATCTTTCATGTAAATATTAATTGCTTATACAATAAATAGACATTTATATTGTATTAGAATTCTGTCTAATCTACAATAGTACTATATCTGTTCAAAATAATATAACTATTGCTTATTCCTATTACAAATATTCTCCATATGATAATTCAATTTATGGAGCTCAGATGTTCTGGATTGTCAAGGTATGAGTGATAATCTGATGGACTTAGGTTTATCCATCAGATTAGGAATGATTTTCATTCCATGGCTAGTGCAGATCTTAGTTTTCTTAACATTTATTAATTTAAATTTGTTATTTCATAAAAACATTTTTAGTATGCCTGACGAAAACATTACTTTATTGGTAAACACTCAAAGTATAAAACTGATAATTTCCTTTAAAAGCTCAAACATATATTTTGCAGTTATCAGAGGAAAAGGTTTAATAGTCACAATAAAACAAAAATACATAGTCTAAATAACCTACGATGGATTTAACTTTATTATCTTTAAATACCAATGGCTTAAACAATCCTAGCAAGAGATCAAATCTACTGAAATATTTAAAACTGAACTAAGCACAAATTGTCTTCCTTCAAGAAACTCATTTCAAAACAAATGACAATTACAAATGGAATCCTAAGGAATATATGATATTGGTGCAATGCAGTTATAAGACAAAGCTGTAACAATTTTATGGGGAACAAATGTGATTGACCCAGGAATCATTTATAAGTATGAAGATAAAGAAGGTCTTATGGCATTAGTAATAGTTAAATATAATAACAGAATATGGACCTTAGCCAATATAAACTGGTTCCCAGGCATTGGAACATGAACTGTTACAAAAACACTTGGATTTCATTTCCAATAATTATAAAGGCAACTTAATATTAGGAGGAGATTTTAACTGTATATTTGATATTTCTGAAACTACAAATAAAAGACCAATGCGTACATCTGCTGCATTAAAAGCTTTAAACAAGTGGGTAGAATCATTTCATCTGGTAGATACTTTCAAATTTAAAGAAGATAAATATTTGTTGTTTTCTCATCAAGATCACAGATTTGGTGCCAAACTAGAATAGATAAAATATTTGCTGCCCATGACTTACACTCTAAAATCATTAATTTCTCAATCACTTCCTGCCCCTTTTCAGACCACAATTCATTGATACTAAAACTTCAAAATGGGTACAAACCATTAATCTTTAACTCCAGAATTCCAGCATATATCACTAAAATTAAAGAGTTCAAACCCTGGTTATTATCTGAATTACAGTTCTTCTTGGATATTAATTACACCACAGAGATAAATAAAATAATGATTTGGGACTCATTAAAAGCTTACATATATGATAAAACCCTAACTTGGTATGAAAAAAAAATCAGAGAATGGGATTCTGAATTATTAGATCTACAATCCAAACTTTTGACAGTAAAAGCTGAAAAAATCAAAATCATTTGAGGATAAAAAAGAAATTAGAAATATTAAACAATAAATACAATTAAATTCTAACACATAAAACTAGTTTAGCTTTAGAAAAACTAAAAATTAATACTTTGGCCACTTCTCACAAATATCTACATAATTTATCCACAAGAATCAAAATACAATAAAAAGCTAATAATATTAAAAGTATCTTCCATGAAAAGAAAGGGAAAAATGTCTCAATATAGTTGACATTCTTGATGCCTATATAAATCACTATATGGAACATTTCCAAAAAGAAAATATGCATATAGATCAATTAAATCCAGATGAAAAATATTCTAATATAAAAAAAAAATGAGAAAAATAAAACTAGATCTGCAAGCACCCATATCCTACAAAGAAATTACAGATGCAATAAAAGAGAGTAAAAATAATAAAGCTCCAGGTACAGATGGCATAATTATGAACTATATAAAGTTTTTTCCTTCAAAGATACTATCCATCTTCCATAAAACTCTATTAGAAATTCAGTCCCAAGCTTTAATACCACCCTCTTAGAGATATTCCTTAATCACACCAATCCTAAAGGAAAACAAATCCCCAAACCTCTGTACCTCATATAGAACTATATCATTATTAAATAATGACTATAAGATATTTATGACTATATTAACTAACAGAATGAAAATACCACTATCCAAAACAATAAATAAATATCAAACTGGATTTATATATCATAGACACACACATATGACAATATTAAAAGCATAATTTCCTCTTATAGATTATGTTAATAAAGAAAATAAAGAAACACTTATAATTGGCTTAGATATAGAGAAAGCCTTTGATTCCCTAAATTGGGACTATTTATTAAAAATGCTAATGTTATTTGAATTTCCTGCATCCTTTGTTCATCTCCTAAAGAATATATATATATATATATATATATATATATATATATATATATATATATATATATATATACACACACACACACACACACAAATAATTTAGCATATGTCAAGTTAGATCCTTTTACCTCTGAATCTATGCATATAACAAAAAGCACTAAACAAGGATATCCTATGTCACCAATTCTATTTGCTCTGGATATTGAAATATTGGCAGATTCGATTTTAACAATATAAAAATCAAAGGAATATATGTTTATGAACAATGCAATTCTAAAGTAATGTTATTTGCTGATGACAGATTACTAACATTATCTAATACAGAAGAGACATTAGAAGAATTACATATATTAATTCACAAATTTCACAAGACTTCAGGACTCCATTTTAATAAATCAAAATTTTTATTTTTAAATAAAAAAAAGAACTGCAGACTAAGGGGAATCACATCATAGGGAAACAAGAATCTACCATAAAATATCTAGTAATTGAGTTACACAAGGATAATAATGAATTAGTCTAAAAAAACTACAATAACATCAATACAATTAAAACCTCTGTGGAAAAATGGAACAAAATAATATTAACATTTGAAGATAGACTACAGTTATTAAAAATGGTTTTACTGCCCAAGATCCTATATATAGTCTTGGCAATACAACTGTTACCAGAAAGGAATATATTAAAGAAATAAATTCATGCCTAATAAAATTTGTATGGTTTCCCAAAAGAAACAGAATGGCTTTAATACATCATATCAGACCATGCAAACAGGGAGGATTAAACTTACCTGATATAGAAACATATATAAAAGCATCAATATCTAAAACAATCTCAGATTGGATAAGTCCAAATTACTCTGCAAATTGGAAAGAATTAATAAGTGTAATATCAATAAATGAATTTGATTTGCAAAAAAAAATTAAAATAGATAAAAACAATTTGCCATGGCACATATTATGTATTAGTATGCAATATAACATAACTAAACCCAAGAAAACTCATATAATTAATGATTACATCGACTCATTTAGGAAAATTATTAATGCAAATATAGATTTAAAAATCTGGTTTGATCTTTTAACACCATTTTTAGTCACAAAGAACTTTCCACATAAAATATATAGAGAAATTATTAATTCCTGGGAACAGAAAGGGCTTGTTTGTTGGCTCCAATGTATCAAAGAACTAAAAGTTTTAGATATGCAAGTAATAAAAACAACATACAAAATTCCACAACCGGACTGGCTAACTTTACAGAGTATTCTGTCCTATTAGCAAGATTTAAGTAGAATAATTAACAATTCTTCATTTAAAGAAATACCTAAATTTACGAAATACATATATGAAATCATATATAAAGACTTTGACATGGGAAACAGTATTTCAAAATTTTACAAAATATTGATAAACTATAAAACAACACCCAAAACTTCATATTGGAAATATATAACAAAAGGACACTCAATACAGTTAACTGAAGATGTTAAAACAAATATCTTATTATCGATAAAATATACATCCTTTACAAAATACTGGTAAGTTTTTAATTGGAAATGCTTGCATAAGCATTCTTAATGCCAGACAGAATCAGTAAAATTAGTTCCTCCATAAAAGGAATATGTTGAAGATGTGAGCAAGTGCACAATGCAGACTGGAACCACATTTTCTTTGATTGTATTAAAATTAAGCCATTTTGGAATGGTATTAATAACTTTCTACAAGCTGTATTTAATGAATCATTTTATTTAACTAAAGCTCTTGCATTATTAAATGTGAGCGAAGGTCCTCATATGAATAGGTCAAACATGTATCTAGTATGGACTATACTTGCAATTTCAAGGAAGTGTATAACAAGAAGATGGAATACAAACACAATACCAACTTTGGAAGACTTTTACAGAATACTGATGACCACAGCATCATTGGAAATTAAAATTAAAGAATTAAGAATTTATCCAAAGCCATTTATCAACAACCCTTGGGGAAAAGTCTTATCATTGATTGACACTATATAATAATTGATCAGACACTCTGATAATGGATTGGACATACTTATAAAGTAACTGTATACATTAAGATCTGTTATAATGTATTTGAAAAATTAAAAAAAATTGAGGAAAAAAAGAAGCTTAGTTGTTTTTATATGTTTATATTTTCTACATCCTAAATATTACTCATGATTCATTAACTTTCTTCAAAATAATTCTTTCTTTCTGACACTACTCTGGATAATGCATGTCACATTTTTTTTTTTTTTTTTGATAGTTATATTAAGCATCAGATTATGCAATCCGGTATTAGTTTTCCTAGTGTTACTTTCCAGGAAACTACTCTGAAAGAGAGCTGAACCAGACATTGTACAATAGACCAAGTAGTGGCCACCCCTAAGTAACTTATAACAAATAGAATATAAAGACAATTCTAGAAGTCTTTCCAATTAGTTCACATTTTTTCTGATAAGCCTCACTATATCCTTTCTACTTGTTTCAGGTCACTGTTTCAGAGACCATATAACTTGGCATTATTTTCAATAATAGGTCAGATTACTGAGGTATAAATGGGATAGAGATCTCTCTGGGGTGACAACACATGCATTTTATAATTAGGTGGACTAAAGAATACCCTTCTTTGAGCAGACATACACTTTTTTAGTTTTAAATTGTTGTCTGTCTTATAGAGCTAAATCCCATGCACTGTATTAGGTAAGTTCAGTTATGAATTTTGCAATAAATTATCATAGAATATTCATTCATTTTTTCAATATGTGTTGGCAAAATAGCATCATATTCAAAATATCTTGTTCTGGTACCATCAAAGTTGCCTTCTCAAATAGGTCAAATAGGTTAACAATATTTTGATATGCTCATTACTTTTGATGGTGTAAGACATTTACAGCTATCTAAACCTTATCTTTCAGGGCAACCACATCAGGAAATGGTAACTTGCAACAACTTAATTTTAGAATGATAACCATATTCAAAAAATGTGTGGTTCCCATTTCCCTTTCTCTATTTTCAAAAAATACTTGCAACATAAATTAAAAGCATTAATTCATGATAATCAAGTAATTAAATTAAAATTGTATTTCTCTATGTATAAAATTTGTTTATGACTCAAAACAAATACAGCTTGTAAGAGGACAGCAACAAAGAGAAGATTTATTGGTTATGTACAGTCATAACAGCTTAAGTTTTACCTGGCATGAGTCCAACTAAATACTCTGAATACTTGCAATAAAAATTTCAAGACAAAGTATCTGTTTTATAAACAAGAGTGAAACTTTCTTTGCAAAGTATGTTTTTGACAATACCGTTACATTTCATTATATTATTATAGCTCAAGTATGGATTCCTTTAACTCATTACACAATCATCAGGGTATGGATCTGGGTATGGTATCTTGACATTTGAATGTTTTTTTCAGGTACGTCAAGTGGAATGGAAAGTTTTCATGCTTATGAAATAATCTGATCCAAGAATGCTTAACACAAATCAATCTAGCTACCTCTTTTCTTTCATTATTGCTTAAATGAAAATTAATCAATATCATTAGCCTGATAATATTTTAAAACCAAGGTATGATGAAGAAAATGTTGCACAATTACTTATCACAATAAAATACTATGTTACTAAACTATCCATGACACCCCCCAGGATTCATGAAGCTTGTGCCAGGCGCCGGAGTAGCGTTGGCGATCTAGTGCCAAATATGGCCACCAAGCGATTCAGGTACGAGTTGTTTCCACATGCACTACCAGCGTACGCAAGAGCTGTGCAGCTCCCAGTGCATGTATGCTAATTACCCCATGTGCGGCAGTGTAGCATGCAAATGAAGGTATATAGTGATTCATGAAGTGGTGCAGGTGTAGCATAAGCATGTTGAAATGTAAACAAAAAAAAATGGTTTACATTTTGTCAAACATAAAATCGGAGTGATGAAAGCGGACCAAACTTACATATTATAATGTTAATATATGCCAATGACTAAATATATAGCCAATGGCATAAAAAAACATGCACAACATATAAAAAATAACATTTAATGTCATGGCCACACTAGCGCAAAGTAAAACCACAGTGCAAACGGGATCACAAGGAAAATATATTTAGATGTCATAAAACTGCAATGTAACACAATTCATGATATCCTCATAACAGTCAATGGCACGCATGCTACACCACAACCATGGCACAAGGGTTGCTAAGGGTCTGTGACAGTATTCCGTGCAGTAACTAGGAATTAGCAGTCAATGCCATGCAAATGAGTCAAGTAATACTGACTCGCAAATGCACCGCCAGCGTAAGGATATACCACACGGCATAGTGGTACAACACCGAGCAGTGGCCTGCAGGTAAACATGACATCAAGAGAGGGGCGTGCCACCATAGCTGTAAGCACATTGAATCATTGCTAATCCATGTTGCCTGTTGCTAAGCAAAGCCGCAGGATAGGGGTGTGGAAGTAGCCTTAGCTTTGCTTAGCTGAGAGCACACAAGGTAACTGAAAGGTCATGTGAACATGGATGAGAACGTGCACAAAACCGGTAAATAGCTGTGTGAGGCTCGCACCACAGCTGAAACAGGAAGCATATGGGAAGACAATAAGGAAATGCTGCAGCATGGTAATTGGAGTACAAATGAGTAATTAACACCTAGGAACTCACAGTGGGCCATAGATAACAGCTAACAAGGCTGCTAGCAGCTACCTGCAGAACAGGAAAGGGGAGGTGCTGTACAGCAAAGAAAAGAGAACTGTCACAGCTAAACAAAGCAAACTTGCAGTAGATCAGCTACATAACACATTTTCCAACACAATCCTGGGTTGTGAAAGTACAAAACAAGAAAGCCAGCAGCTGGATGCATGCCTGACAATGGGAGGGGAATCGGGTTGAAAATTGAAGTAAAGGTCAATAGATGAATCATGGCAGCCAAGCGTAAGTCAACACCAAAGGCCCCACAATAGCAGTACCTGCTGTAAAACCAATAATTAAGATACCCTGCAGCTGGAATAGCATAAACACACCCAATTACACTAGCATCATCCATTGCACAATACTATAAGGTGTGAAAGTCCCACTCACACACTTGTATATTCCCAGACACTCTGCACCATTGGTGTATACAGACGGGAAACTTTTAATATGTACATGTTAGGAGCCGCCATAGCTTTGATTCACCAGCATGTGTTGGAGACTGACAGTGGTGTGGAGGATGATGCTGACAACCATCTCAGGCACCGGAGGAGGAGAAGAGCGTTCAGACCCAGGGTAACCTACTAGGGACTACATGATCTGGAGATAGTAAAGCATTACAGGATGGACAGGGACATCATGCAGGAACTTGTTGAGCTGTGCCGGCCACACCTCACAGCCTGAAGTAACAGAGGGGAACCCATCCCAGTGGACACGAAGGTATGTGTAAGCTTGAAAATACTAGCCACAGGTACCTTCCAAAGGCCAACTGGGGATATCATAGGGATCTCACAGGCATCAGCATCTAGGGTACTCCAGCAGTTCCTGTATGCCATGTTACCACATGCCAATGAGCATGTATACTTCCCTCGAACACTGGAGGAGTTGGCCAGCAATATGCATCTCTTCCACCGTGTGGCAGACTACCCGGAGGTACTGGGTGCAATAGACTGCATGCACATAGACATCAAGTCACCACCCGGTGAGCAGGGTAGGCGCTACATAAACCACAGGGGATTCCCCTCCATCAAATGGCAGATCGTGTGTAATGCCCAGGGCATTATCATGGATGTGTGTGCTGGCAGCCCTGGAAGCTATCACGACTCCCACATCTGGCATGCCTCACAGCTGTATCAGGTATTTGCCAGGGGGGACATTCCATATGGCCACCTGGTGGGGGATGCTGGCCATGCACTGGAACCATGGATGATGACTCCCATCAGAAATGCACACATAGCTACGCAAGAACGCCATAATGAGGCACATGCAGAAACCAGAATCATCATAGTGCACGTGTCTGGGATGCTGAAATCACAGTTCCGTTGCTTGGACATATCTGGCGGAGCCTTGCAGTACTCTCCAGGCACGTGTGCCCACATCTTCATAGTATGTGCCATGCTACACAATATGATCCTGTGGAAACAGCTGCAGCAGGGACAGAATGGTGAAGGCCCTCACAGCCCACCACCATTGCCAAGAGAGCCACAGGCACAGAGGGACTCAGACCATGAACACCCTGTGCTAGCCCCAGTAGGCAGACGGAGGTGTGCCCAGTATGCCCATGCCTTGGCAAAGAGGGAATGTATAGCACATACACTGACAGTGTAGGCACGCATGGACTGACACCCTTCTCCACCTGCACACACAGCAAACATGGCTGGCACACACACACAACCACCTGTAAATTGTCATGTATAGGTGGTCTACTGTGTGCATCCTACATAGGTAGCCCTCAACTATTGTACACACAACCGCCATTGGCACAAGATAAATCAATACCTGAATAGTAAATTAAGCTATCAGCATGTGTCCATACTGTATGTAGAGGCTCATAAATACATAGGTAGGTACATGCCCAACTGCCGAGGCCACTAATAAGCATAGGCAAAAAGTGTCTGCTGTCGCCACCCTGTTGATTAACTAACTGTCCTTCTGTGGAGCAGAGCCAATTTCGGGATCCCTGGGGTGTAGCCACAGTTCCCTACACACTCTGCAAGGATTCCCTGGAGTGTTAGTGAGGGGTTTTGTATAATGTAATCAGGGATGTAGTTCCAAATAATGGGGAGTATCCCTGACAGGAATCTTCACAGATGTTTACATGTTACATAGTATACCTTAAACACAGCTTGCATATATAGGTAGTTCTCCACAGAATAATAAACATGTGGAACACACAACCACTGAAATGTGCATTAATCACCCTTGCACTACCAGTGCCTGCTCTGAGAGATAAGATATCACTGCCAGGATTAGAACATGCAACCATGTACACAATCATCACAATAACATACCACTAAGCTACCTGAGATGTACCAATGGCAGTTGTGTATACTGACAGGATAAAACACAAAAGGTATGAATGTGTTGAAATAGGACAAACCGGCATATACCCAATGAAAGGTGTATGATATATATATATATATATATATATATATATATATATATATATATATATATATATATATATATATATATATATATATATATATATATATATATATGTATATATACACACATTATATATATATATATATAAATATATATATATATATATATATATATAGAGAGAGGGAGAGAGAGATATATGTCAATATATGGGGATATACATATATATGTAGATATATAGATAGGTTAACAACATCTACATAACCATGGAGGTACATATAAATGGGATACCTACCACATACCAATTGCTTTACATACAGACACGCATAACCCCGAGGCTTAACGTCCGAAAGAACATAGTACCAAAACACCAGATGGGTGAGGTGCAAAATCACGCTGTTAAGGGACAGTTAATCAGTGCTTCTGGTGTTGCTGTTCAGGTCGGTTACTGTGTGTAAATGTGTTTCTTAGGGCTGTAGTGTGTGTAAGTGTGTGTCCTTGGGGGACTGTAATGTGTGGGTGTGGGTTAGCTTTGTGCATCTGTTTGCGTGATCTAGGAGGTAAAATATTAAAGTGGGGGGGGTGTGGGGGCGCAGACATCTACATGGGGGGTGTAGGGAGGCTTGGCCACCTGCTCATATGTAGTGTAGGATGGTTTGTTTGGATGTGGTGGGTAGCAGTGTGTCTGTGTGTGCTTGTGTGTGTTCCATGTTCATGTTACTTTCGCGAGTTACTGTCACTGTCGGTAATGTGGGGTATGGGAGTTTGGGCCTGGTACTGTGTGCGTCAGAACTCTGTGGTTTCGGGATTCCATAAGTATCCCATATACAGCGGTTGAAGTGTTCATATATGTGTATAACATGGACCATAGCAATCACACATTCCGCCACTACCAACCTTTATGAACAAAGGATATGGAGAGTATATGCCTATACACTATTACAAATATGTGCTATGGACATGAGCCAATGATAGTGTTACCACCTGTCCCACTTTGCGAGGGACAGTCCCTCTTTGGGCAGTTGTGTCCTGACAAAATATATTAAATGTGGCAAATGTCCTGGGATTGTAGGACATAATTATGTCCCATATGTACTGTAATAGTTGCATACAATAGTTATTTCTGTATCTAAAACTACATGTTACAAGAAACAGGATAAGCAACTAAGCTACAAGAATAAGCTTATATTTAGGCAAGAAAGGAAAGTTCTATCCCTTGTACTGACCATGGGTTTGTGTCAGCCTGTAAAGTCTAATGTGTGTCCCGAAAATGTCCCACTATTGCCATATGAAAAGGTGGCAACCCTAGCCAAAGAGGGTCAGTCACCAACACAACTATGATGACTGCAAATACCTATGACAGAAATACACAGCTTTCATGTAGCAACACTTTATTGCATTCAGATGTATTACTGAAGAGATTCAAGGACTAACATCAGCTGCATGCTATACAGGAACCACATAACAGTGCCTTAATGAATCAGCCTGCAATTACCATTGTATTAGTCCGCAAAAGGATAGGTGTTCAAATAGGGAAGGAACCCTCACACACATATCGATTATGTATAAAAGCAGTTCCTACACACCTGCATCTTCTATGCGCACCCACCATCACCCCCACACCCAAACATATTACAATACAAACTGTAATAACATCACAAATCATTCACTCACTGTAAGACATCTGCAGAAGCCTTAACATACCTTGTCAGAGACGCACTAACATGGCCCTATGTGAAATAGCTGTTGTTATACAATGGAACAGCTGCTGATGTTACAGGGTTTGTTTGCACTAATCCCATTTCAGAGGGTTGTGTGTACACCAGGATGTGTTAGCAATTACTGAGTAACAGCACAGTATGCTACACTTGTACACCAAATCAAGGTTGTCTGGTGAGGACATGGTAAACCACATAACAGTTCATGCATAGCCATACAGCCTTGAGATGCCCAAACATACTTGCAAGACTTAAACATCTGCAGATGTATCAGGTACACACAAACCCCGCATAACTAGCAATGTTCTGGAATATAACAGCTGTACTCACATGTAGAACAAAATCATCTAGCCATTACACACAATCCACGGGAGTCATGAAGCTAATATATCTCTGTGTGTCTCCATATAGCTGTTGAAATATATCACAAACAACACATCCAGGCTGTCTTCCTCGAAAGTAAGGCAAACAGACAATGCCCAAAAGGAGTACTCAGTTATACACCACTGTTGCCATGGTATTGGCTAATGGAGTAGCTGCACAGCTGATGTGCATCTAATAAACTACTTTGGAACACCAATTGGTGGACAGGATACCACATGTTACCGATATGTAAGTAGAAAAGGATCGGTTATCACACATTCAAACCATCCATATATACCAGCGGAACATTACAAAGAACATTGAAACACAAACCGAAAAGGATTGAATCAACTGTTAATGATACCTCGGGTTACTAATAAGGTTTGTAGAACAGTCAGTATGTCTGTGTATGTAGTACTATTCTGTAGTATTTAAAGTACACGCAATACATATAGTGGAAACAGTTATCTTGTAGTGATGTATTATTGAGCATAGTAATGCTTGTAGTATTTGTGTGTACTGCTGTAGGTCACAAGGCAAACACTGCATACACCACAAGGGATGCTATATAAGGGCTTTGAACAGAAATACTCCTCACCAGCCACTGTCATTGGCAGAGCTGGTCCAACAAGTATGTGCTATAACAGGGGATAGTATATGTTGATATATTGTAACTGTAGCCATATGTATGGATGTATGACTGAGAATAACATGTTGACGGTTGGGCCACTGTGCAATTATGATTTGCTTTGTGGGATATTGTGCCAATAAGTGTGTAATGTACAGTATTGTAGGCAGATATGTATTACAAGCTACATAGCATTACTGTTATGTTAGGCAAACATTAGTTATGTCTATTGGCATTTACAATACACAATAACAGGATACATATGTCTTTTAGTCACCTGACAGTTTATCAGCATGATAGCAAAATAAAATGGAAAAGCTAGTTAACTATCCATGCACATAAGACTTGTAATATGTGCAAAGGTAGGTACTAGGCTGTCTTACCAAGGGTAGTTATAAGCCCAGCTAGAGTGTGTTGGCTTGCACCACCCCCATAGGTTGGTTAACTGTGCCTCTGAATGGCAGAGCCATTAGTTCCCTGTGCCTCTGTCCAACAGAGCCACTGCAGTAATCCTCGGGGTACATGTCTGTCTCCCATCCACACGTCAAGGTTTCCCTTGAAGAGTGCTAGTGAGGGGCCCTGCCTGATGTACATTGGAATCATGTTCCAAAGCATGGGGAGTGTCTGGGTCAGGAATCTATCTGTCCAGCACGTCCTAGTCATCATTGTGGTTAGGTGTATATCCCTAGAGCATGTGGCTCTCAGGGGCCTCTGTTTAGGTGGAGCATATCCAGCAATACAGGGTTGGACATGGGCCTTGTATGTCAAGCAGAAATCACCTGTGAGTATGCAGTATGCAACGGAGTACAGCTGGAGTTTCTTAGGTTGGGCTGCATAGGTCATCTGTTTGAGGTTAGTAATCCTCTTGGTGTGGTACTGTTGTGGTCTTCCAAGCTGTTGCAGTTGTCTTGTAAGGTATATCCCAAATGGGGTGTTGTATCCTTTAATGGGTCTAATAAGTCATGTGTAGAGTGTCACAATAGCCTCCTTTGATCTGGATACGAACCCATTAGAGATTAGTGGGGCCATGTAGAAGGATATTCTAACCACCTTGTCATTATGGGTATCAAAAGAGAGATTGCTATCTACTGGGGTTCCCGGATCCCTTATTACCTTTTCTGTATGTCGGGGACTAGCACCTATGTGGTAGTCCGTGGGTAATTAGTTATATCCAAAGGGGATGACAATGTACTTTTAGGCATTCAGCTTGATGTCATGATATTGACACCAGGTATCCGTCTCAGTGCGACCCTTCCAGAGGGTGTCTGCAACAGCTGGGGAAACAATTATGTCCCCTAGTTTGCGGTCATCTGCAAACCATTTCAGCCAAAGCACTCCTGTGCTTGTCTGTATGGCAGAGAAGTATATACCGAACATGAGGGGTCCTATGACTGAGCCCTGGGGAATGCCACTTGTAAATGGTATACAGTTGCACCTAGTGTATGCAACTTCCACTGTGTGGGTTCTGTCCGTGAACCACTTTGCAAACCATCACATGACGTGGGGGTTAATGTTCAGTCGGATGGGTATGTTGATAATACCAAAAGGAGTAATGGTGTTGAAAGCCTATGAGAGATCTAGGTAGGCTGTGTGGACCTCCTTACCCTCATCTAATCCCTTGGTAACTGTCTCTATGAAGTCCACCAGATTTAAGAGGCATGGTCTGCCCTTAGCAATGCCAAATTGGGAGAGGTCAAAGGTTTGGAGGTACCCAATGTCTCTTTGACTGAGATCCATGATGTGCACCATAGCCTTGCAGACCAGGCTAGTCAGGCCTATAGGGAAATAGGTCCCATGGTCCATTGTGGCACCATCTTTGTGGAGTGGGATAACTGTTGCTGTGTGCCATTCAGGGGGCACTATGCCAGATGTGAGGCTATTATTGAACATGGTGCGTAGGTGGGGAGCCAGTACATTCTGACATTCATGTAAAACACAGCCTGGGATGTTGTCCGGTCCCATGGATGCTGTGATATTGGCTTTAGAGTGTGCAGCTTTGAGAGGGAGGAGGGAAAGTTAGCACTGAACCTATCTGCCAGGATGTTGCCAATATCAGTTGGTTCTGTAATGTTCTTGCCTTTGTGCTGTAACTCAGAGCAGATCTGGTTGTTGACATTGAGATATGTGGCATAGCTATAGAATGTTTTGTGGTTATTGTTGGAATTTGTGGTGGTTTAGTTTTTGTAGCTAGCTTTGGAGGATCTTATAACAGTATTGTCCATCTGCATGGGTGTCTTGACGTTCACCACGTCTGTCTTAAGAAGCATGTAGTTGGCTTTATAGACATATTATACTGTGGTTCCCTTAATGGGGGGTGGGGGTGGGATGTGGATATCAACGGTGTTCAGCTCATGGTCAGATCGGACCAACGAGGAGTTGACTTCATGTGTGGAGCACCGGTCACTCATGTTGGTAATACTTAGGTCTAAGATATTGTTGCCCCTGGTGGGTGTGAGGATATGTTGATTCAGGGCATTGGTGTTTATGAATTCCAGAAAGCGTTGAGCTAATGTGTTGGTACATGAGTAGTTTTCCCAGTTAATGGTGGGGTAGATTCAGTGAGACTATGTGATGAGTGTGGTGTGGTGCGAATGTTTACCTTCTCCACATGACTGTCAGGGTCAGGCTTGGTTGGAGAGAGCTTTTCCTCCAGTTTGGCCAGATGAGTGCATCTCTCACAGGTTGTAGTGTTGGGTGGTAGGCGGAGAGGCTTGTCTGTGTACATGAGGCAATGTGTACATTGCCTCAAGATGTGCAGATTCATCAGATAGACAGGTGAGAACACTGGCAGTTGACTCTTGGACGTGCCTGAATATAGAACTACTTTCACCTAGATAAGTGAGGAAAGTGAGTACAAGAGCTATTTTACTCTAAGCAAGTGAGAAAAGTATGTACAAAACTTGTTTACCCTTATCTCTAGGTAATGAGGAAGATTGAGTGCTATAGTAATTATTAGCTTACGTAGTGCTTACAAGTTCTGAACAAGTGCTGAGCATGAATAAGCAATCCAGATAGGGTCTTGGATAACATAAACACATGCCCCACCAACAGGTACACAAGCATATATCCATGTACACCACAGGGCCCCTGTACCCACAACTATGCAGGTACAAGCTGCACTCAGGCTGCATGGGACCTGTCCACATCACAGGTTGTATCATACATATATGGCAAAACAAGATGCTCTCCATGTACACATCATCTAAAACATAGCTCCATGTCTGGTAGTGTACACACTGAATGGTGCACACCAACAGGTATCACAACCCACAAAGGGGGAGACACCACTGATAATGGGAAGTACTGCACTACTACCCTGCTGAGTCTGGAAAGCCATGAACCTTGATCAAATAATTGATGTCAAGAGTACAGATGTAGATGACAGTAAAGTTGATGTCACACTGCACATCATAACCTTGCCAGGTTATAGGACATCATCACCCATACTGTGTACCACCTACACTCGGTATACTAGATGTACATTCCTATGTCACAGGAGTGTTTTGCAATGGGACTGCTGGCAGACCCAACACTACAGAAGGTGCCTGAATAATACATGCTCATCACACCAGTGGCAGCTACAGTATGTCAGGGTTAATGAATTTTATTCCCCCTCATTGTAGTCCATACCTCACAGACAAATAGAAGGCATCTGCCTATTGAAGTATGCAAATGACTATGACCTAGGAGCAATAGCTGACTCAGGAGTGTTGTGGACAACATGCAGAAGGGGCTTTGTGGGTGAGGTGTGTGTGACATATGGCCACAATCTGACAGCTACTTATTGCATTGTCACCTCTATGTTAATAACCCTGTACCATGAACTACCACCTAGGCAGCGGTCAACATAATGGACACTTATGTGTAAGGGATGCAGCTGGGCAGTTGTCTTTCCTGTGATAGCTACGTCACCACACCTGTCAGATAGTTATATGTGGCAACCCTAATAATGACAGGGTGCCATCCATGAATTTAGAGATCATTGTCCAACCATACACAACACTCAAGTGACCCATATCAGATCACATATTTCCTTTAAGGGGTATTGGCCATGTGCAGATGGCCTACACCAGCCTTCCCATTCCCCATCTCCACTATGTAGCATGATGCATACCCTGAATAAATCCATGCCCAACCCAATGATGTTGGACATGCTACACGTACTCATCTTGATCTCGAACACATACTTCATGGATATCCACCTTCCACATGCTGGACAGATCCTTGTCCCATACACTTTACATAGTCCTGCCATAGTATGCATTCCTGTCCATCAAAGCTGCACATTGCTCCCCTCTCAGACATGGTGTGATGACATCATGGTAAATGTATCATTAACCCTGTGGATCAGTAATGTGGCACTGCTCTACCTAGCCCTACAGACCCATCTGTCGGCTACTGCCAGGTAACCTTTCATCCTAGATTCATACATGGCCTATGGCATATAGCCCACCAGTTGACTTTGACTGTACATGCTATAGTTGATATCCATCACTGCAAATACCATCTGGCTAGCCAGTGTCCCATGTGTATCACATGTGCAACACAGGTGATACATGGCAGGATGCTGAATTGCTGTACAGTGCCATGTAGATGTATATGGCAGAACACATACATGTAAAACCTTATGTGAGCAAGTCTGCAAGGTCACAGTTCATGTCTGTTAAGGCAGTGTAAGTTGTTATATGTGACACATACACAGCATCAAGGTCGACTGCATTACTGTGGACACATCCAGCCATGTGCTGATAGGTAGGAACACCAGTACAGGCAAACAGACATGCCCACATCAAGACAGCATCCACATGGAGTATGAGCAATGTAATCAGGTGACACACACACACATATATGGTGATAATATCCACTTAACATTGAGTGTCACGTGTGTGACACAAACACGTCAGTGTCATGTAGGTTTGCAAATACAACTATTTAAACTTAATAAATGTGATACACATGTATGTTCAGTTGTAGCTCTGTATGTCTCTGTGAGTTACTGTGACCTGTTTCCATCATTATGTCTTCCAGGTATGCCATGTGCAAGGCTACCCCCATTTACCCACTTGGAGGATGAGGCCCTCATCCCATACCTACTCGACAATCATGATATCCTGTTCAGCCATGTGCCACAGGATGCACAGCAGCAGGATGTCCTGTGGATGGAACTTTGCAGGAGGGTTAATGATGTTGGTGGCCACAATCACACATACCAGCAGGTGCGCAGACACTGTACAGACCTCATTAGATGGGCGAAACAATATGCGAATGCAATCACCAGGGAACAGGGTGCAACAGGTGGTGGACCACCAGCCCAGCCCCCAATTACACGTACCGAGGAGCTACTGGCCAACCTGGGGACACCTGCAGAACCACATTCATAAGCCTTAGCCGATATTGTGGAGGTGGGTGTCTCTCAACCACTGAGCCTGTTGTTGCCTGGTAAGTCAGTATTGCACATATAACAACTATATTCCATATAGTTGCATGTGTCACTGTACAATATGTAATGTAACATCATATGCAAGGCATGTATACACACATGCCACATACTATAGTATGCTACTCTGTGTATGCACACATATGCATACAACATAGTATAGTCTAATGTACTGGTGTATGTGTTATGCACATTGCACCCTGTAGCCATTATACAGGTGTGGATTATGCTCATATTGCTGTGTTACTCCTATTAGGTACCTCTGGCATTCCACTGCAACAGCAGCCCATTGCAGGTGAGACTATTATCATTTATCAGGAATTGTAATGTACAAATCTATCTATGTGGCTATTTACAACATGTGCACATAATGTATGGTCCTGTCACAATATACAGGTCGGACCTGCAATGCATCACAATGAACTACCCATGTGCAACACTTGCAAACTATGTGAATCATGTCACCGATATGAATCCTCACAAACTGTCATTGCCAGATGTGTGGACAGCTGTGCATACAATGGTGGAGGTGCTGTTCACTTTAGGGACATATACTGCAGATCAGAACTACACATGTGGTGAATACCAACAGTACTACACAGTGGGCTGGAGTATGGCCAGCTGACAGGATTCACTGGTGTGGATCATAGCCCTGCTATGAATGTCACACAATGTGATGTACTGTCTTGACATGTCCATGACAGCTAGTGGCCTGGCTGCAACACTGCCTACTTAACTTGAAAACATATCCCACATACCACCCTTTATCTACATAACCCTGTCGTCAGTGAAGCATATATGTCATATGTGACAACAGAGACATGTGAAATAAATGCCCGTCACAATAATTTGGCCAACACATGTACACACATGGCCATGGAGGATGGCCAGAGACATGGAGCAACACACACAGTAGACGTGATGTGCTTGTGTGTACACCCTGTCATACAATGGCTACACATGGTCCAACTATGGCCTTTGTATAATGGTCATATTGTAGATGTGGAACACTAGACATCTTACAGGCCTGTGCATATCTTGTGTAGGTGTAACATCAATCCACCACATAAGATGTGTTGAACATCTTGAGGGTATCACGACATGACAGCAGTCACCTGTACAGTATCCACATCAGCCCACAGATACAGTACATTCCCCTTGCTGGTGTTGGACATCTATGTCATACTTGCTCCTCGTGTGTGTGTGTGTGTGTGTGTGTGTGTGTGTGTGTGTGTGTGTGTGTGTGTGTGTGTGTGTGTGTGTGTGTGTGTGTGTGTGTGTGTGTGGTACAGAGATGTCATGTGGGATATGGTGTACCGACGTGTTCGCCATGTCTAGCCATAGTTGCCAGGCAGCAGCAATATGGTTACAGATGTGCAGGGGTGGCATCCGTATACCCATCAGTGACCTGTGTCCACATCATGGTTTAGTGTGTATACACCTCAGTGATGTGGGTCACATTCCACAGTATATATGTATTGTATCTGAACACAGTCATGGCTATGAACTCTGTCTGTAACTCACACTGTATAGCAATAGAGATGCCTCATGCATGCATCACATAGGGGGGGTGGCCTAATGGTTAAGGTGTTTGCCTTACAAACACAAGGTGCAGGGTTTGAGTCTCACAAGGGATAATTGGCATCACATAGGGAGGGTGGCCTAATGGTTAAGGTGTTTGCCTTACAAACACAAGGTGCAGGGTTTGAGTCTCATAAGGGATAATTGGCTAGGCTTAAAATGGCTCGCAAGGGCAGTTAGATTAGTACTAATCTATGGACCTATGATTCCCTGCAATGGCCATGCACATCAGCTATATGTGCAGTATATCTGTAGGGCGGACAGACAACACTGCATTGGGACACCATTGCCCCACTGTATATTTGACAGGACACCATTGTGTTAAACATGTATGCATGTCATTGCACACGTCAGCAGATCACGTCATACTACATGTGATTGTCAAGGTCATATGCCACACATCAGGCAGGTGTACTGTTACCCTGTGCTGGTCTACATGGTGTAACACAGGGATGTATGCTAACTACTACTATGATTGTGTAATTTGCATGCTGTCTGCTATGACACATGCATGCTGTTGTGTGCAACCCAGGGATGTATGATAACTACCACTATTACTGTCTGCACTGCATGCCATCTGCCATATCACATGCATGTTGTATGCCTTCTGTCATATCACATGCATGTGTGTTTGTGTGTGTGTCTATTGTATAGATTGTAATGTACAGTTCTTGTCTGCCCTCACAGGTGATGCAGGTGCATTGCCCTCCTGCGGTACATCTGATGTTAGTGTCCCCACAGACTCTAGCAGTGATGAGGAATGCATGACTGAGTCACAGGCAGAGTTGTCAGGGGCTGAAACTGTATGTAAACAGAGTACTGCAGCAATCCAATAGGTAAACCAAAAGATGAACCAGGCAACACTTCCACGATCAAATAAATAAAATGAAACTGTGCCATTGGTTTCCATTCCATCTATATCCCCCTTATCCCCACACATAGATCCCATGCCTGCACATACCCCATCACAAGTGGCCATAGAGGAAGGACAGTTGGCACATGGTAGCTTGGAACAGGAAAGTGTGGGGACTATGGAAGGTGTGCCTGCACATCATGGTGTCAGCCAAATGACTGGTGGTGCCCCACACAGGCACATGGCCAGTGCTGCTCATAGGAGGACCTCTGACCAACATGCTCCTGCAAGACAGAGCACAGCAGCTGGTGTCATCAGACGCATGTTTCAGGCTGTAATGGAGGCACAGGCACATGCTGAACGAGCAACCCCTGGCAGGCACAGGTCACATGTCCGTGGCCAGACACCGTGAACTGCAAAACCTCACCTGTACAGTCTGCAGCTGTCAATAATACTCCTGTGTAGGCCAGACACATGGCAGAACTGTGTGCATACATACACGCACACACTGGAAACATATGTAGGGCACCACAACACACACATGCATAACATCCACACATGCCCAATTAGATCAAAGGCCCTAACCCACACAAATGATGTCATCCAATGGTGCAGCCTAAGCCTCTGACAAATATTATCACCCTGTGCATATGATGATGTCTGTGCCACATCCCTGACATCCACACCATCGGTGCAGGTGCTTGCTCATATGGTCTGAAGCACAGGGTGAACAGACTAGGAAGGTAAGTGTAGTTTACAGTTGTTGAGTACTGTTGACAGGCAGCAGATATACCATGTACTACAGGTGTACAATGCATTTCCTACTGTTAACAGTATGTGTCTTGTGTAACAACAGTAACTGCATGTTGGTCATGATGTTCTGCTGTCCTCCTCCAGGTCTAATTGCATGTGCCGGTGGATGTCGGTGTTTGCAGTTAGTGTCCTATATGTCAATGTGGACTACTCACAGGTATGTATGAATATACCAGCATGCACTGTGTAGCTGCCACATACCAGTGAGAATGTCCCACGTTACAAACACGTCTACCGATCCAAGAGCATGATTGTGTATTAAGCTACTGTGGCCACAGATGTGACATCCATAAAGGGTGACATCACAGGTACAGTTACATGGAGTGGTGAGGTAAGAGAGTGGTCTAGCTGATTACAAGAGTAGAGGCCAGTGGGAAGTGTGATGCCTCATTGGTAATCAGTAATATATGTTCTCATGACAGGATGCCAACACACAACTGTACCCACACACTCAGGTATTGATACACATGTATTCAGTGACATTGTAACACACCCACACTCTCATGGGATTCACTGACACAGTAACACACACTCACACACAGTTGCTACTGGTGAGGTGAGCACCCCTGCCTATGTGCAAATCATCATTACAGTACTGTGCACCTACATGATGCGCCACAGAGAATACACATGTACAGATAGTCAGTACAGCCCAAGATCGGGGACATCAACACGGATAGTAGAATGCATCGCCTGGATGGGGGGAAGGTCTTATCAGTTCAGTATGGTAAGATGCATCCTCACCCCAGGGACCAGTCAGCCCTACATACACACACTGTGGCATTCAGTATTGAATACACCTATGTCACACACATACAGATACCTCACATGTGTGAGATACACATCCCTGCCTATGTCCTGCTTTCTACATTGCAGTTTGTACAGATGTGTACACTAGTGTACAGGAGAGTGAGTAACAACTGAGATGTATTGCCCACAATACGTGACATATATGGACACACACACACAATCACACATGCCAGTACTGTGAATCTCAGAACTGCCTAGCTCATGTTATGTATGACAGACGTACAGCAGTATTGCACGCATTACAAACTGTACTGATGTTTCCTGTGGCAACAGTGCTGATATATGCACACGGGACATCTTAACTATTAACAGGTGTCAAGTGAATTACCTTCGCTGATGCTTCCTGTGGCAACAGTGCTGATATATGCACATGGGGACGTCTTAACTATTAACAGGTGTCACATGATTTACCTTTGCTGTCACCCTGACCACTGCCTAAGTTGTGTGTTATGTCCTTCAATTAACAAAACCATTGCTTACCGGTTACACAGGTTATTCTAGGACCGCTTGTGACACTCCTGTGAGCTGTCTACAGCAAACATCCATCTGCAAAGATTGCCCACCACTTAGTTATTTCTGCACATCTGTACATACCCGAGATACATCTTTCTGTACATTCAGCATATCACCATATTCAGTTGGCAATGTTGAGGCTGCATTGCAACTGCATGATGTACTAGGATACATGTCACCTGCATACATCAGCAACTGCACACGCATGTTATCTGAATGCACAGCACTATGTGTACAGGTGTGTAGGTCCTACAATCCTGACATTTGGGCATGTTTGTAGGCATTACAATTGGTGGACATGTGTAATGACATACATGACACATGGACTGTTGTATGATATGATGGGTGTAATGGGTGACCGGTACAGAGGGAATGTTGCCTCTGTCAACATTGATATCACACCTTATGTACTGTTAGCATTCAGCAGCCATGGAACTACATTCCATGTGCATGTGTGTAATGGCTGTAGCCACCAGTTTGCACAAAGGACAACAACAGCTATGCTGTTTACATGTATGTTGTGTGTGTGTGTGTGTGTGTGTGTGTGTGTGTGTGTGTGTGTGTGTGTGTGTGTGTGTGTGGCATGTACATACCCAGGGCAGGTACATGTATGTCATATCCATACATGAGGGTGTGTACTGGTGTACAGCAACAGTCATCTGCTAATGGGGGAAAGTACTGAGGGCCCCTGATATGTGTACAGCTGACCTGGTTACAGACAGTGGTATCAGTGCATTGCATAACACATGATGCAACTGTGTCAGTACATGTGTACTCTCTACAGTTGATGTAAAGCTTGGTACAGTACGCAGGTCAAGGGTCACATGGTGGTGTACTCTTCTATGTCATACAACATGTATGGATGCATGTTGGTGGTCCAAAGGCATGGTGGTGTCTGAGGGTCACATCCTAGAATGCGGCATGTGACTCTGTGTCCTGCACATGACTCATCTGTGATGCCTTTCATGCGGGGACTGGTCAGTACATGTGAGTGGCCTTTATGTATGTGGGGACACCACATGGAGCGGTCCGTACCTGTGTTATAGCCGACATGTCTGGTTCTGAGGTATATGGTGGTAGTGCTAGTTTCTGAGGTATATGGTGGTAGTGCTATTGTGCACTACAGAGCCATCAGCCAGGTGTTCCTCATGGCACAGATGTCAGTACTCTCCATTGTTGGATCTACAGTGATCAGCTGTGAATATGGACGCTACACATCTAGCACTGGTTAGCATAAGAAAACAATGCAGTTGTCCTGTAGGTGTATGGGAGTTAACCTGTGTGTAGGACATTTGCCTTGGAATGGCACTGTGTGGGCGGATGCAACTTGGGTAATATCCCCACTCCCTTGAATCATGGATGCATGTGATATGTGACAAAGGCATGCCTACTGTCAGCCATGTCATCCCAGAATGACAACAGATGTTGTGTAAAACATATGTAGAGCAGCGTTCCTGCTAACAATGACAACTACTAATACCAGAGCCCATTACAATGTGTTCTTTACATCTACCTGTAATAGCATGGCCACTGTGGCTTTCCGTGTTTAGCATC
This sequence comes from Protopterus annectens, assembly GCF_019279795.1. NCBI lineage: Eukaryota > Metazoa > Chordata > Ceratodontiformes > Protopteridae > Protopterus > Protopterus annectens. Next base: position 86,504,204 of record NC_056742.1, read on the forward strand.
AGAGTGCATCCCAGTCAGCCCTGTACTACTAGGAGTATGAGCATGCCCAGTATATCCTTGTGTAGATGGACACATAGTAGTGCATTCAGACCAGCCCTGCACTACTAACTGTGTGAGCATGCCCCCTGTGCTACTAAGTGTATGAGCATGCCCAGTATATCCTTGTGTAGATGGACACATAGTGCATTCCGAAAAGCCCTGTGCTACTAAGTGTGTGAGCATGCCCAATGACTGTGTATGGGCATGGCCATTGTAACCCTGTATAGTGGTAGTAGTCGTCCATTCCACAGATGGGCATACTCCAGGTCAGGATGGATTCCTACTTTAAACACACACGTTCACAGGTATGTACATCTTAACTGCCAGCATCCCTGTTGATGTCTGCATTCCCAGAAGGTCATAATGACAGCCTTAAAACGTGTAGTCTGTGTGGCGCGATTCGTAAGTATGTAGTATTGTAATTGTAATCTGTAAATAGACAGGTGTTCCATTCCCGCCACTGGCATGTGTGTATGTCTGTCCCCATTTGAGGACTGTAAATTGCTATTAGACTGCTCACACTCCATACATTTCTTATACCCACCTTTAGCAATGCCGATGATGTCACCCATCGACAAATACACCTCTGGGAGTGGTGTGTCCCAGGAATCTCGGTAGTACATTCTGTAACTGCGTAATGTTGTAGTGTAATAAAGTAGTTAGGTCGGTGTTCTAGTCCCACACTTGCCTTGTGTGTGTGGGTCCCCGTTTGCCTGAGGACTGAGTAATGCTTTTAGACTGCTCACACTCCATACATTTCTTATACCCACCTTTAGCAAGGCTGATGATGTCACCCATCTACAAATACACCTCTGGGAGTGCTGTGCCCCAGTAATCTTGGTAGCATGTTCTGTAACTGCATAATGCTGTAGTGTAATAAAGTAGTTAGGTCGGTGTTCTAGTCCCACACTTGCCGTGTGTGTGTGTGTGTGTGTGTGTGTGTGTGTGTGTGTGTGTGTGTGTGTGTGTCCGTTTGCCTGATGACTGAATAATGCTTTTAGACTGCTCACACTCCATACATTTCTTATACCCACCGTTAGCAAGGTTGATGATGTCACCATCTACAAATACACCTCTGGGAGTGCTGCGTCCCAATGATCTCGATAGCGCGTTCTGTAACTGTGTAATGCTGTAGTGTAATAAAGTAGTTATGTCAGTGTTCTAGCCCCACACTTGCTGTGTGTGTGTCTCCATTTGCTTGAGGACTGAGTAATGTTTTTAGACTGCTCACACTCCATACATTTCTTATACCCACCTTTAGTAAGGCTGATGATGTCACCCATCTACAAATACACCTCTGGGAGTGCTCTGTCCCAGTAATCTCTGTAGCATGTTCTGTAACTGCATAATGCTGTAGTGTAATAAAGTAGTTAGGTCGGTGTTCTAGTCCCACACTTGCTGTGTGTCCCTGATGACTGCGTAATGCTTTTAGACTGCTCACACTCCATACAGTTCTTATACCCACCTTTAGCAACGCCGATGATGTCACCCATCTATAAATACACTTCTGGGAGTGCTGTGCCCCAGTAATCTTGGTAGCGTGTTCTGTAATTGCGTAATGCTGTAGTGTAGTAAAGTAGTTAGGTCGGTGTTCTAGTCCCACACTTGCTGTGTGTGTGTGTCCATTTGCCTGAGGACTGAGTAATGTTTTTAGACTGCTCATGCTCCATACATTTCTTATACCCACTGTTAGCAAGGCCGATGATGTCACCCATCTACAAATACACCTCTGGGAGTGCTGTGTCGCAGTAATCTTGGTAGCGCGTTTTGTAACTGCGTAATGCTGTAATGTAATAAAGTAGTTAGGTTGGTGTTCTAGTCCCACACTTGCCATGTGTGTGTGTGTTTGTGTGTCCCCTTTTGCCTGAGGACTGAGTAATGCTTTTAGACTGCTCACACTCCATACATTTCTTATACCCACCATTAGCAAGGCCGATGATATCACCCATCTACAAATACACCTCTGGGAATGCTGTGTCCCAGTAATCTCAGTAGCGCGTTCTGTAACTGCGTAATGCGGTAGTGTAATAAAGTAGTTAGGTCAGTGTTCTAGTCCCACACTTGCTGTATGTGTGTCCCTGTTTGCCTGAGGACTGAGTAATGCTTTTACACTGCTCACACTCCATACATTTCTTATACCCACTGTTAGCAAGGCCGATGATGTCACCCATCTATAAATACACCTCTGGGAGTGCTGCATCCCAGTAATCTCAGTAGCAAGTTCTGTAACTGTGTAATGCTGTAGTTTAGTAATGTAGTTAGGTCGGTGTTCTAATCCCAGACATACCAAGTGTGTGTCTGTGTGTGTTTGTGTGTCTGCCTGTGTGAGACAAGTACAGTGCTTTGTAGTATTCGCCATAGCTCATGCCCTAAACGCATGCTGCTGCAGTGTGATACGGTAGGGGTTTGTATACAGGACATGGCAAGTGTGTTTGTCTGTCAGAGCCTGTGTAGAGGTGGCCGTGATTGTCTTACCATTGGACATGTTTGGGAGCGGGTTTTGTAGTTTTCCTATATGGTATCCATCTTATGACACATTGGCCACTTCATGAGGAGTACAGCTGTCGGTCAGTTACAGCAATGTGTTGGCAAGCCATACCCATACATCTGGCAAAAGGCCTGGTGAACTAAGTATGCAGCCCTACTAGTACCCAGTATATGTCCCACACCCATGTGCCATGCACAAACAACCTTGCCTAAGATATCCCACTTTGTTGCTAGTAACATGCACATTGAGGACAGAAAGTAGTCATGGTGTGAATGCAGTAACCTGCAGAGGACATGGCACCCTGTACAGCGGTACAATAGGCACATATATGCGGACATTGTGCCTTCACTATGTTCCACACTGAATGCCTGCAACATATGTGGTGCCATCAAATGTGATCCACTATGGCCAGACAACGCTGTACACATGTGTCCTGTATGGACCCATGCCACTTACACCACGGAATACCTGTATCATACTATCCATGCAGGTGCAGGGCCGACCTGCTCACTATAAGCAGGTTTCACCACACCAGGCCAGTATTGGCATATCGGGGTATAACGGGCTGTGTACACTACATGTGTCTGCCAAACCAGGTACACCTGTACATGTCACTGTACAGTATTGTGGGACATGCACTTCCCAGGCAATGTCCATGTGAAGGACTATCAAACACAGACATGGCATGCATTGCAAAGCTATGGATCTACACACTGGTAACCAGGATGGCAAGCCAGATAATACAGTACCCATCTGTGTGGGATATTGCAGACACTACAGCCCTGCACTGCACACCATTGTCGGGTGACACAATGGCAAGGATTATCCCTCACCCAGCCTTGTACAGCCATCTTGCACAGCCGAACACTACACACCCATGGAGCAATGCATACCTGCATGCCATTACTGGCACCCTGTGTCTGCATGTGAGTTGTGATGCTCCCAACCACAGTCACTCCCAGTATAAACCTCGCTGGCATACCAACAGTTGTCAAGCACTTTCACATGCCCTAGCCCATAGAACCTCCAGATATCCCCTGTGGTGCATGTGGTCCTGTGCATTACTGCAGTGTGGTAAACTAAGTAGTTACATTGTGTATTTGTGGCTCTGGAAAAGGTGCCAATGCGTGTCCATTAAACAGTGTGGTTGTGGTGACAATGGCACCCATTCACATGGACTGACATATGTGCCACACCTAATGTATGTCTACTATATCTGTTGCAGATGGCACACACTCACCTACACACATGTTCTTACAGCAGAGCAACATGTCACCTTTGTGGCACATGTAGTAACATCATGCACATGTTATAGTAATGAGTAGTCAGGGGTTTTCCCCTGTACTATTCGGCGTGTGACAGATGATGCTTATAGTTAAGCCTCCAAGCCCTTCCCTGGTGTACATTGCCTGTCCCACCCACACACTCTGTGGTGGATGTGAAGGTGTACACCTGCACAGCAGCAGCATGTATATTGTAAGAGATGGAAATGGTCAGGTGATGGCCTCTGCACCTATTGCAGCCCTCCTCTAGCTGATTGCATGCGGTACAGCTGTGATGGTGTTCCCATAGCCATCTGCATGATAAACACAGTACACTATCTAGGGAAACATGTTATTATCTGGCCATTACAGTCGCTGTGAGTGGTACCTGGATGTGATGTTCTGACACGGCATCACAGATGATACCTGGATGTACCTCAATCATTTTCTACAGTGGGAAATAGCCTAAAGACAGGAGGGTGATGTGCCACACATGACTACAGCATGTAAGTGTAACTATGCTGCATTGAGACTACTGCCTGTTTAACATGTTTGTGGTAATGGCTATTCTGCATGTTATAATACAGACATGACAGTACTCTGTTCATGAGGGACTCCCATCTGTAGGGCCATCTGTGAACTGGTCAGTGTGTGCAACCATTTGTTTCCTGTGTTACACACTGAACACACATCTGTGCACAGCAGAAGCATGGTGTGAGGATTGCAGACAGTACATGATGATAGAGATGTGTTACTGCCATCACATCCCTGACTGGACATGTGTCACATGAGGCAGTGGTATGACTGACACTGTGTGGGATTCACAGTGACAAGCCAATGATGGGCAACTGTTCATAGCTGCGGTCACACGTCTACTACACATTGTACAGTTGGCATGCGGTATATATGCATATGTTGTGCTCCCTCTGCAAATGTATACCACCTGTTGTGTTGGGTTGCTGGTGATATCTATGCATACTGTCATAGGTAATCCTGTATGCTGGTGTCTATCACTAAGCCATATGTGGGTTTAAAATGCAAAACCATAGGCTGAATGGGTTGGGAGGTCCTGGCAGAACCTCCTGTCCCACTTCAGCTGACCAGGGCACCGGGTACTAGCACATCTGGGGCACAATCATAGACATCAACCTCTGTTGGCTCTTCACCACCTTCTGGTGGTACCACCACTGAGGATGGAGCATGCCCCCCTTGTGAGCGGGACCAGACAGGTACATATCTGCTGTTGTGTGGTCCCAGACATGTTGTGTTTGCGGCTCCCTAAGAGGTTACAAAGCCAGGATATGCCAGTTCAAGGGTGGAGTGTTACATTTACAGGGTGATGCTGTCCCTCCTGGACAGCCCTCAGCACTGCCTCCTTTGCAGCTGTATAGGTGCAGTGGCAGTTGCCCATGGCTGGGGACCTCCATCCCACTGTTCCCATGGGCTTTTGAATGCCGAAGACCCATCCCCGTCCAATGTGTATCCCCCCCACATGTGTCATATACCAACCCTGTATGCTGTCTTTTCTGTTATCCTACCTATCCTCCACGGCCATACCTACACTTCTTCCCCAACATCTGACCCTCACCTACAGACACATAAAGCCATTCGGCTCATAGGACACCATCTGCCCTATACATAGCTGTCCATTACACACACATACCCACTGGACACATGAAACCCTTGTAATATGCATCATAACATACTACTGTTATCCTCACCCCTGTCCCTCAGGCACATGATCCTGGTATGCACATCACTCCTAAATGGTCCAGGTACACGTGAGTAGGATGACCCCATTGTACACAAAACACTACCGGTCCTTCTATGGTTACCCCATTTATCTTTATGATGATGATGATGTTGCACACAGCACCTTGCAAGAGTACTGTTCACACATGATTGGACAGGTACTGTTGTGTTAATGTACATTACATACACAGAGTGATGTATACAGCCAATGTACAACTATTTCTGTGTATGACTGACACATGTCTGTCTGAGGGAGTCTTGTGATCACATAGAGCAACACCACTACATAATATTGGCATCGCTGGTGTTTCCCATTTCATTTGTCTGTAATTCTTTGTTGCCACATGGTGTGCTCCTGATACATCTCTATATATGCATGTACCTATATGCTGGACATAAACACTCACATGTACATCTACATGATGGGATACATTCCTATACTATTGAATGACTGCACTGTATGATATGTTTGTGGTACTGTCCGTTGTCTGTATATCTGCCATGGTGTATTGGTAATACACATTAGCTGTGTGCTCAGGGTCCTGGTTCTGACCCTTGCAAAGGACGTTTAGTTGGTTGCAGGGCAGAACAAGCCCATTGGATACAGAGGGAGTAAGGCACATTAAAGCAGTTGGGACCGGCTGTGCATGGGTTTGCGCAGAGTTAAGCACTGCTGACCTCTGGTTACAGCCTCTTATGCTCGGTTAGCCTCTACATTACTTAACCAGTGCAATACTCGCATACTGGTAGCCAAACATGCTTACACCCACTCGCTCCCGCACTTGCAAATGCACTGACATTGGAGCTTGCATCTGTCAGTGACACCACTGGGTGTGAGCAAGGACCACAATATTACCTTGTGATGTGCTCCAATTTTTGCTAATATTGTGTTAGCACACTGGGAGGACCTATATGTTTTTAATTCTGAGTTCAGAACTTCATGGGTATTGTATGGGTGATACCTAGATGATATTGTCTTTTTCTGGAAAGGTAGTGAAATCGTCCTGAACAGGTTTTTCACTTATATTAATGGTACAACCAGTTTTTTGAGATTCACTATGAATAAAGAACTTGACTACGTGAACTATTTGGATGTTACCATTAGAAAAGATTATGACAACAAATCTTTTACCTCCCAGTCATATAGGAATCTGACCTATTCTAACTCTTTATTGCATTTTGCAAGTGGGCACCCATTGCACCAAAAGAAGGCCCTTGTAAAAGGTCAATATGTGAGACTGGCCAGGATGGTCTCTGACCTTGATGAATTCAAAAAGGAATGTGAAACAATGAAAGTCATGTTTTTAAGGAGGGGGTACCCTGAAACCTTTGTTACTGATATTTCTAATGAAGTTAAAAACAAGAGGATTAGTTTTCATTTTTTCTCTTTATTAGCCCAGACTAACACTAGTAGTCAGGATGTCAGAGAATGTAGACCCTCGGGTTTTGGACATGCATTGACCCTCACATTCACTTCCAATTTTTATGATACTAGGAATATTATTTTAAATATTGGAAGATTTTTAATTTTGATCTGAAAGTGCAGGAAAAAGTTGGTACTAAACCTATAGTTGTATACAAGAAGGACATTTCATTTAAAGGGCTTTTAGAAAGGAATAAACTTAATTTGGGGCAGGGCGGCAGTTTCAAATGTGGAAGATATTCCCAATGCCCCTATATCATGGATACCACTAAAATTAAAATAAAACATTTTGGATTTATAACCACTATGAAGAAACATTATTGTTATAGTAAAGGGGTGGTTGACATAGCAGTGTGTGAACTTTGTGAAAGTTACTATGTGGGAAAAACCAAAAATGCACTTTAAGAATTTACCAACACTTATATAACATTAAGCATAAAAATTAGAAAAATGCACTTTATAAACATATTAGTAGTAAACCTAATCATTCTTTTAGATTTTTTATACTAGAACAGGTTGATCTGGGACCACGTGAGGGGCAAGTGGATGATTACCTGGAATTTATGGAACTGAAGTGGCAAATTAAATTAAATGCTTATCAAGCTCAAGGGTTGGACGATATAATTTCTATGTCCTCTATGTTAAGATTGAAATCTATATTCATGTTATGAATAGTGCAGAAACATTTTCTTAACAATATTATTATGTGTCATATTCAGATTTTGGTTTTATACATATGTTTATAGTTATGTATTTTCTTATAGCATTTGTAATCTCAATATTCTTTATATAGACTTTATTTGAACATGTTTGTATAAATATGGTGCATTTGGAATGAATATATATTTTTAAGATGAAGGAGGATGTGATGCCTTTTAGATGATTGGCCAGGATTACTATTTAAACCATGATGGATTGTATTGTTTTATTCTGAAGAAGTCATTTACCTGACAAAAGCGCTTAGGTAAAGACTATTTTCAATACTTTTGGTATCGTCTTTGCCTGCAGCATTCACCCTCGTGTGTTACTTTAATTACCTTGTGATGCCTATTACATTGGACTACATGACTACAATATCGGGATTGGCTACCCATTAGGAGACGGCATCGCGTTCGACTGTACGGAATCAACGGTCTGTCCAGTGACACAATCATATTTCTGTGTACCTCATACAATGTGCTCCCACCCTGTGATGCCTATTACATCAGATTACATCAATACAGTATGGGGAATGGCTGCCTATTAGGCGATGGCATGGCGTTCGACTGTACGGAATCAGTGACCTGTCCGGTGAATCATTCATATTTGTGTGTTCCTCTTACAATCTGCTCTCCCCTTGTGATGCCTATCACATCGGACTACATGACTACAGTCATAGCCGGCCTTAGGCATAGGCCAACTAAGCGGCCACCTAGGGCACCGCTTTAGTGAGGGCACTTTACCAGTATTTATTTGGTGTAGGTAGACCAGGATGGGGGCACTGGGTGGTGTGGTGGGGGGTGCCGTTGTGCCCTTTGCCTAGGGCACCAGTTGACCAAAGGCTGGTACTGACTACAGTATCAGGAATGGCTGCCCATTAGGCGATGGCATGGCATTTGACTGTACAGAATCAGTGGCCTGTCCAGTGAATTAATCATATTTGTGTGTTCCACATACACTCTGCTCCCATCTGGCTGATACATGGGAACCAAGACTCTGCAATACAGACAAGTAGTTGGGTTGTGGGAGCCACATCCTTCGGCCGAGTCATGCTACCGCATACTTATTATAGGTTTGCCACCTTTTCAATTGGCCAAGGTGTGACTTTAGGGTTACCACCTGTCCCACTTTGCGAGGGACACTGCGAAAATAATCAAGACATAGCAAATGTCCCGATTACAGGAAATTATTATATTCTACGTTTCATTAATAATTGCATAAAACAGTTATTTTATATATGAAACTTCTATATGTTATGTGAAGTCGCATAAGCAATTCAAATGTAACTAGACTAAGCTTTTATTTGTGCAAATAAGTATAATCCTGTACTATGCATGACTGTAGGTATGTTTTGTCCTGGAAAGTCTAACATTTCTACAGAACATGTCCCACATTGGCCATTTGGAAAGGTGGCAACCCTATAGGACCTGTATGTAGAGACGTCAGACTTTGCAGGGCAACACATACCCACAGCCAGTAGAAAGGGGAGTACATCACTATTTTGCCTAAATAAAAGGTTACTCTTGTAGCATTATAGTCACTTATACTGTTACTTATAACATTTAGATGTTTCAGGTGAACATATTTGTTTTATGCAACTACTACAGACAATATAGGTAATCTTTGCCCTAAATCACAGGACATTTGCCATAATTACAGTTATTTTGCAGGACACAACTGCCCAAAGGGGAGTGTCCCTCGCAAAGGTGGACAGGTGGTAACCCCAACCCTATTATTCTATCAACTTTCTAAGGTAGTCAGCGAAACATGCGCTTTCTCTCACTATCAGACCTCTCATACAAATGGGGAAGAATGAACACTGAATCAGGGACACTGCATAATGACCTCAGGGACACATTTAGAAGGTTGGTGCTATTAACCTGACACATTGACGGACACAGAGCACATATGTATTCATACACATTGTCTGAGGTACATGCTGTTTATGACTCTTACATGTTGTCATTATTCATTACATGTATTCCGCCACCTTTCTTCCTAATATCACTAGTTCTAGGAGGGTTTAGTTGGGACTGTGTTAGATTCTGATTCATAATCACAGACGTCCCTGGTAATCGGGGACAGTCCAATGATATGGTCCCTATGTGTTCCCCAATGGTTTAAGGACTGTCCAGTAGATATGCTCTTAAGGTTTGGGAGGTATGAGCATCTGCTGTACCCACATTGGAATATTACTTACACCCATGGGGCAGTCCTAATACGTGTCTGCCAGCCAACACCTGCACGCCTAGCCCCATAGTTCCCCTACCTGCCACTACTCTACAGCACTCATCCTTACTGTGGGCACAGGTGGGCGCAGGTGGGATATGAACACACCCCTACACACTGCCCACTCTCCCCGTGTCAGGACACATGTCGTATATTGTGTCAACCCATGTGTTATCAGGCTTGCACACCCTACTGTTCCATGTACAGCTACATCCTGGTCGTAATAGTGTTTACTCCCATTGGCTGGAAGGACAACATTTTTTGGTGTCCCACAAGGGACGTCGCTGTCCATGTTTAAAGTGTAGACCTTGTAGATCTCTCCCGTTGATAGTTTCCTGCCGGTGGTCTTGGAAGCAGTGTTGTATTTACCTTTATTGCATGTCTGTATGTCTCACCGGCCTAGCTGGGGGGGTGGGAGGTAGACATTTGTTGATTGGACCTCCCACCAACATATGCCCGGTGTAAACATATGTTACCCGTAACTGCTGTAACATAACATAACCTAGGTATATACATGTGTATATTTACTGTAACATACATATATATATATATATATATATATATATATATATATATATATATATATATATATATATATATATATATATATTTGCATTAATATATACAGATATATCTGCATATCTATTTATACATGTATATTCATATCTTGCTGTTTTATATATATATATATATATATATATATATATATATATATATATATATATATATATATATATATATATATATATATGTGTGTGTGTGTGTGTGTGTGTGTGTGTATATATATATATATATATATATATATATATATATATGATTACATATATGTACATCTGTGTGTCAATACATTCCTTGCTCATACGCACTTACACATGCGTAATGGTGTTTATATATGCTTCACCAGCATACTAGTGCCTTATTCATTATAACACCAACACTTCACTCCAGTTATCTTGTAATCGGTATGTAGCACGTTATACAGCGGACAGATGCCGCTATATGTTCATGTACAGATTACCGATGGTAATTGGTTGGAATGTGATAGTGTGATTCGACCCGTCCCTCTTCTGCACAACCTATTATTCAATCTACTGTCGATGTTTGTATGGGCACATTCCTATTATTTATGTCAACAACTGGAATGCATGTGTTACAGAATTTGTACTTCAACATATATTGTTGTCTGCATGTGAGTATGCATATATACCTATTATGACCTAGCTGACCTCCACAGGGTGGTCCATTAGAACCGGCCCATCCAACCCTGGCACACCTGGATCCATAATTGCATACCCATAGTTCCTCCATCCCACCCGTGTTAAATTTACACGTGTAACATCCATTATCCACTTGTTATCTCAGCCATGACACACCTTTAAACATTGCCCTCTCCAGAGCGTTTGGGGCCCTACACACATTTTGCCCCGCCTTGTGTATTCACAGGTTCTCCCGCCATGTATATTTGCACATACGTGCGTTTCCTGGGATTATGGGCTTCCACCATTTGCGCTTCCCAATTTGTGGAGGTCCCAGCATGGGAGTACATTCAGTCTGTATGTAAAGTAGACGTAGCATTTCAACAATGTCACTCCCACTGGTAAAACCCCACCTGTGATGTGAGTAGCGGTGCTCTGCTGACTCCTGGGCAGCTTTTTATGACATACGCTGAAAGCACTATATAATACCAACATTGCTGTTGATTCCCTTCCCATCCCTTGTGTATGCTTTATTGTTACAACATCCATTCTTTATATATATATATATATATTTTTTTTTTCATATATATATATATATATCTATACGCATATATATATATATATATATATATATATATATATATATATATATATATATATATATGTGTGACAGTGTGTGTGTGTGTGTGTGTGTGTGTATATATATATATATATATATATATATATATATATATATATATATATATATATATATATATATATATATATATATATATATATATATATATATATATATATATATATAGATAGATATAGATATATATATATATTACATCTATACATACAAACATACATTTCCTATGCTGAGAGCTGCTTACACCCGTGCAGGCCCACTCGCCTATGCTTACTGTGCATTACATATATTTACTAACACTTATATGTGCTTAGTTGTGCCTTATTCATTATGACAATACCACTTTGATTGAAAGGATCTGGTTAATAGTCCCATGCGATACACACGTTCACCTTTACATGTTTAAATGTCGGCTTTACAGCAGAGCGACATTCATTCCACAAGGAAAATGATATGTGCTATTGTCAAACTTGAACCGTGAATGCCTTTTCATTAGACAGATGCTCTAACCACTACACTATTGGTGTTCTGCTTCATTTATATGTATACCCATGGTTCATAGTTACCCGAACACACGCATCATCACTTCACTTTACAGAGCAGGCATCCATTTTCCTGTTGGGAAAACCGCACTACTACACATGTGCCATTCCCTATTCCCTACTGCCCTGGACCCGTGCTGCATGTTGACTCACTCTGAAGATATTCTGACCTCCAAAGCCTATAGTCCTGGCAAATACATGTGTTTGATTGTCAGGGTGTTCATATGGTCATCCGGGTTTAGGCTTGTCCGACTGGGGACTACCCTGTACCTAGTTGAAAGTCAGACTTAGCACGGGGAGATCATTCTTTCCACTTTTAGCATCCTACCTATGGTTGGGGATGAAGAGGTGTGTTCACCTATGGCCATCCCGATATATAACAGCACTAACTATTACTGTGATTTCCACTGCTGTTTCCTTTCACATTCGTTATGACTGTTATATTGTGACCATGTTCATTCTTCATATATATATATATATATATATATATATATATATGTGTGTGTGTGTGTGTGTGTATAGATATCGGTCTGTACATACACATGCAAATACACCTACATGCTTATTTACATTTCCCATACCGTTGAATCACTGCCACTTACCATCGCGCATACACACTTGCATACCCGCTTATGTATAGGGTTGCCACCTTTTCAAATGGCCAAAGTGGGGCATTTTTGGGGCACACATCAGATTTTACAGGCCAACACATACCCATGGTAAGTACAAAGGTTAGAACTTTACTTATTTGCCTAATCTTGTAGCAGTTTAGTTGCTTAATCTGTTTCTTGTAACATTTAAGTATTTTACATACAGAATGGGACATAAGTATTTCCTACAATCACAGGACATTTGCCATTGTATTATATTTGGTCTGGACACAACTGCCCAAAAAGGGACTGTCCCTCGCAAAGTGGGACAGGTGGTAACCCTACTTAAGTCTGCTTTAAAGTGCCTTAAGCACCCTATATCCGACTGCCACTATACGAATGTTAATGTATATATTCCCGATAATGCATGTGGGGAGACGTGCATCACTGTCAGGTGTTTAATCCTGGGTTGTAGGTTCTACAGGACTGGCTGGAGGCTGAGCAGTCTTGTGGACAACTACTGCTCATACAACTTGTGTCCAGATGTATACAGGACTGGACATTGTGTCGTGACACCAAGTCGAATGCTTAGAACAGATACTTATCCCATGAGGGATATCCAAAAATTGTGGGGACCGATGACCTTCTTTGCTTTACGGCAATTAGGTAGGGTTATATATGCAAGGGATACAGAGTCTGCAATCCTGAGACTGCCTAGGGTGAGACTGCCTACTAGATATAGGTAGGGGTAACTATATGCAGATATAATGGAATTAATGGACATGCTGCACCTCAGAAAATCCAAATCCCATCGAGCTACGCGCTCGAGAGACTTGAACCTCAGCACTGAAATAAATAGGACATGCTGGAGGGACAGATTCATAACCCAGAGGCTCCCTTCACTCTGGAATAAAATCCCAGTCCAGGTTAGGCAGAGTCCCACATTGACTCTCTTCAAGAGGAATCTTGATGAGTGGATCGGAGATCGTAGATTTACCCCGGCTATCACTTCTGTGTCACTGTTAGACAGAGGCACAGTATGCTAACCTCAAAAAAAGGCATAGCAAAATTAATTTAAAATGGGTGGCAAAAGCCAAACACACTCTGGCTAGGCTTATAAATGCCCTAGGGCAGATAGCCTAGTATGAACCTATGAACCTATGAACCTATATGGCTGCGCCTATCTAGCAGCCCAAGTATGGGTGGTTTTGGTGGATGTTCAGGAAGTGGTGGTGGTGTGCTGTGAAGGGAATGATGGGTAATCAAATATGTATCCAGGTGTGTTGGGTTTAGATGGCTCAGTTCAGGCCAGACCATTATGTGGGTATGTGCCGGAAACATTTCTGTACATGTGTATTGCACTTTTTAATGTTCACATGTTTGTGGGATTGTATTGCGGATGTGAATATTTGTTCTTTGGTTATCTTCCTGATTCACCCACTGTTCCCTTGTATACCTCCAGTTCACCTATTGTGCATCCAACCCAGTCTCCCCTTGGCAAATTAATTCATTACCCGTCAGCCCCCACCCCCATATTCCACAGACACCATCCATCCCTTCTCTAGTTGATGACCCATGGCACAGTCAACAGAACTCTGTGAACACTACATATCTCTGGGACCAATATGGTTGTGAGGACTACCCTAGCATTTCTGATCATCCACATGCTGTACTTCATGCACATAGGTACACGCAAATACTTGTTTTTAATGACATGGTAGGTAGACCCGGGTAATACCCGTTCATCTATGGGCCGTCCTGACAAAGATGACTTGGACTGCGAATGGGCAGATATTGGGCGAATGCTCTGACCATTGCTAGGGTTGCCACCTTTTTGTATGGCCTGGATGGGACATTTTCAGGACACACATCAGAGTTTACAGGCCAGCACATACCCACAGTCATTACAAAGGATAGTACTTTAGTTTTATGCCTAAATATAAGCTTTTATTGTTGTAGTGGGTGTAGTTGCTTATTCTGTTTTGTTTACATGCTTATTCTGTTTCTTGTGACATTTAGGTATTTTATATATGGAAATAAGTATTGTATGGGACTATTACATAAAATATGGGACATAATTATGTCCTACTATCACAGGACATTTGACATTTATAATGGTTTTGGTATGGACACACATGCCTAGAGGGGGACTGTCCCTCACAATGTAGGACAGGAGGTAACCCTAACCATTGGGCTAGGCTTAGCAATTGGCGGCACGCTAACACGATGCATTTCACTTCCACTTGGTATAACTAGCGACACTACAATGGATAACAAGCATGGGGTTTTAAATATCATTTGTTCGAGAGACGGGGACTCAATATTAAGCTACGTGCCTTTGTGTTTACTTTTTATTGTGGTGTTCGCAAAAATGTCTTGTATGCTTGCATACATTTCAGTATCCAAGGACACTCACAGGAGTGATTAAAATTAGAGGCAGGCTGTACTAGTCAGCATTTTAGGTTGCGCGTATGCAGCCGACATGTTCAAACCTCCGTGCAGCGCTTGGACATGCCCCCTGCACTCGTACAAGTTTCCTATGCACGTGGCCATTACAGCAGCGCACTTTCATTAATATACATGTGGTGCTGCTGCCCCATCTCTACGCCGCACGGTCGGCGCAAGGCTAATGGTGTCCTTGCGCCGAGCTTCATGAATCCCGGGGCTGTCTAGTCATTAGTATATCCAGTATAATTCCTGCTACCCGGTGAACTAATGCTGCTGGCTGTGATTCTGTAAGCCCTGTAATTACAAAATCCTACAGTTCATTCTTCTATCCTCTGATTATTCACTTTATTCGCCTATGGTTCATAAAGAGACCGAGCCTATCCTAGCATTCACTGGGTGCATGGTAGAGAAAAAATTCTGAAAAGGATGCCAGTCTGTTTTAGCTCACCAATACACTCATGCACGTACACACACACACACACACACACACACACACACACACACACACACACACACACACACACACACACACACACCAAAATGCAACTGTCATGTTGTCGATGTTATTGTTTCTTAGTGTTTCTTAGCACAGTTTGCATGATCATCATTTCACCAACTACATATATTTGGAATGACAGAGGAAACTATATCATCTAGCTAAAGCCCATACAGACATAGTGATGATGTGATGACTCCATACAAAATATACCCCAGTTAAAAATTTAAATGGCATTACAGCCTTGGTTTCATTGTAGTCTCATTACTTACATATTAACGTGTCCTTAAATCTTGATACTGGAAACACACAGTACTCTTGCAACAATATTATTCAAACTAAGATGAATACAATCTGCTGTTTATTCAGAGCTTCAATGTGCCAGTAATGTGCTACATTTTAGGCAATATAATTACTGCTTCGTTGTACTATTTTGATGCTTGACTCTTATACCTCACAATGACCTGTGTGGGTGATTCAGTGACCTACTAATTTTGCACTGCAATTATTTAATGAACTGCATTTTGCTAATAAAATGAAAAGAATATATTTGCACACTGAAAACATTAATGAGCTGAACTTCACTTAAAACACTTATTGAACAGAATGCATTTGACATTAAATGTGCAGATCATTTGTTTACACTGTTGGAATTTAAAAATGTGAATAAATGAAAAATTACATTTTGACCTGTGCTTGCTAAAGAACCATTATTAATTTCATATAGTTCTGTTTAATTAGTTGGTTGCTGTAATATGTTTGATAGTTATGGATTAACTGGAATATGGATCAATACTTATTTCATAGCATAATATGAAGTGGAGTCTTCCTGTGCCTGTATTTTAGGTGTATTTTTGTGCTCTCAAACATCTACTTACTAAAAGTATTAAATGAAATACAGAAATACGTCTGATACCTGAATCATCATCCACAAACCCACTGAAAGGCAATGACCATCTGCAAGGCTCACGCCACCAAACAGTTGATGAACCAGCACTGGACACAGTCACCAAAGCATCCAAGTAACTGCAGCAAACAACACATGTAGGTCACTGACTTCAATATCTGGTAAAGCAGCAGAGGCAAGTGAGTCTGTAACCATATGGCAGAAATTGAAAGGCGTCCAGGCCTAGAAACCTGTGATGACAACCATAACATTATCTTTTTGGCACTGCATTTAATGTTACTTATACAGTGGTCATTTTTCTGAAGTAGAATATAGATGGATGGGCAGCAGCAAAGAAGAAACAGGAGGATGGGTGGACCCTGGTGTCAGAAGAGCTGGATCAAATAGTTTGCAGTAACTTAACATGAGAAACAAAGTATATGGTCACTGAGTGACAGAGCAAGGAATGAGATGTTCATCTCCCAACATAATATAACCTCCCTGCCACATCAGTACCATGTCAGTCATCTGTTTGTGTGGCTCTCTGCAGTATTTGCATACTTTATCAACTGTATTCACTACTGGTTTGCTGATCAGGTGATGCTGTGAGTCTTACAGGTAGGTATAAACCAACAAAAAACGAGGTATATCAACACCAAGAAGTTTATTAAAACAGCAAAGCTTTTGGATAAAATCCTTCTTCAGTGTACAATAAAACACAACTAATAGAATCTTTATATACAAAAACTCAAAAGAAGCACAGCCAATCGAATTAAAACCTAAATCAATCAATTAATTAAAAGCTGTACATCAAAGAGACATAATCTAGAACAAGTCATTTTAAACTCATCTGTTTCTGTTTCAATATCAGCTTAATACTGTCTTATTAATGCCAGGAGGATGGTCAGCTTGCATACGTATAATCTAATCATATTCTCTTAATTCCAAGTCTATTGTTTAAATCACCACCCCTGTAGTTTTTTGAATTATATCAATCACTCTAAACTAAAACCATGTGAGATACCAAATTCATTAATATACTTAGCAAGGACATTGGTCATGACACCTCTACAGATATCAGATCTATGCTTGAGAATTCTATCTTTTAACCATCTGATAGACTTCCCTATATAGAAACCAGGACAATATCTACAGGTGGCCAAATAAACTATAGAAGTAGTATTACAAGTCACAAAACAATTAAAATTATATTTTCTATGAGTAATGGGATGTATATAAAATGGGTGGCCATGGTGGTGCAGCGGTTAGCGTAGCTGCCTCGCAGCAAGATGTTCTCTGGCTCAATCCTCAGCTGGGGTGCCTTCTGTGTGGAGTCTGCATGTCCTCCCTGTGGTTGTTTGGGTTTTCTCTGGGTGCTTCAGTTTCCTCCCACATCCCAAAGACATGCTGTAGGTGGATTGGACACTCTAAATTGGCCCTAGGCATGAGTGCATGCATGTGTTTGCCTTCTGTGGAAGGGTGGCGCCGGGCTGGCAACTTGACACTGTAAAAAACTCCACTGCCAATCCAGAGCGGACAGGTGATCTACTGTGGCGACCCCTAACCAGGAAAAGCCAAAAGAAGAATGGGATGTATATAATAATCCTCATTACAGATCGATCTACAGCATGAGCAATTGTAGCAGGGAAAAGTCCCAGTTCTATTTGAGAGGGTGGGCTTAAAACTATGTTTCAAATCCTTATAACATAACCTACTTTTCAAATTGTGGCAAGTTCTATACACAAAAGCTTGTCTCTCACCTATATATGTTTTCAGTTCAGGTAAGGCCATTAAAATGCCCCAGTGTTTGCTAATAACTCTCTTGACGGCATCAGTACATCGACTATATGTAGTTATATAGTGTACTGCATCCTCATGTTGTGCATTATTAGAATAAGAACCAATGGTAGAATTATTAGACAAATACGGTTTTGCTTTGCCTTCCCTTTCACTCATAACTTCATCCTTAATACTATCCAATGTGCCTTTATCATAGCCTCTCTGTATAAATTCCTCAGTCATTTCACTCATCAAGTCAATACATGTGTTAATATTAGTATTTAACCTGCAAGCACATAGATATTGACTTTTGACAATACCCCAAAATGTATGGTTAGCATGCAAGCTAGACCTATGTAGATATCTATTCACTTGCACCGTTTTCTTTTGTATACTGGTATTTAATGTAGAACCATCATATTCAATTTGTACATCTAAAAACTCAATTCCAGTTCTAGAACAGTTCATCTGAAATTCCAAAAATTCTGTTGTGCCATTCAAAACATATATAATTCAGATTCACCACAACAAATAAAAAAGACAACGTCCACAAAACATTTAAAGAAGGGAACCCTACAGGCATATGTTTCTGGGTCACCATAAACATAAATGTTTTCCCATTTATTCAACATGAGATTAGCAATAGGTGTTGGCAATGGGAGTACCCATTGCTACCCCAGCTACCTGATGATAAAAGTGTTCATTAAATATAAAGATGTTTTCAGGAAACAATTTGTGCATCTCACATAAGGTTTCAAACTCCCTATTATTAAAAGTACCATGTTCAAATAATAATTCCATTATTGCATCAATTCCATAACTATTAGGAATGGCGGTAAATAGGGACTTGATGTCCAAAGTCACAAAATAAAAATCACGAACAGTATTCATATTGAACCATCCATTCAGTTGTGATAGAATGTCACCAGTATCCCTAATGAGTCCAAAAGAGTAAAAAACAACCACACAGCTGGGATGAAGTTGTCACACCAGTACCCAAAGAACAGAACCAGAATAAAAACTGGATGACAACAAACACAGCTAAGTAAAAGAAACCATAAAGCTTTTATTATAACTTAGTAAGTGCTTTCACATTGTCCTCAACACCTCATCAGACTTTAAAAATACCCAAGTTAACTCTCTCTAGTTAAAATCCAAACCACAAATCAGAAACTAATCCCAATTATGACATCATAACAAGCCGTCCAATCAGCTATAGAAACTCTGACAGCAAATTAGACACGACACTATCTGCCAATGTGTACTAAAAAATAAATAAAACAAACTGTAATTTCTAGTGTGGCCTAAGTATATATAAAAAACGACTTCTCTGCTAGTCACCTAGTTCTAACAGTAGATGTGTGCTTAGTCATGGTAAAATATACAAGCCCAAAACCATTAAATATAGTTCTATGAGCCTCAAAATCAGGGGAAAGAAATCATATGAAATTGATTGCCAGGATTATATGATAAAGTGACTGAACATTTAATGTCTTGTCTGTGCTTGCTAAATTTGGCTCTCTACATATAAACATATAAAAGCTGCAGGTTCCTATCTGTTGCATTTAGAATTGCTAGATGTTTCCAACATTCAAAATTCTTAAGCAGAGCACAATATTGCCGTGAAATGTAAGAATTCCTAAATACGTACAATGAAAACCAATTAAAAATAAACTACTACCACAACAACATAAGTGAATCACCTGTTTAACAATAAAAGATAAAACAATGAAGAGTAAATGCCTAGATGCCTGCATTTAAGTAGATGAGCCATGACAGTTGATAAAACCAGAAAAAGTTCAGTATAAAACAGTTGATAAAAACAAAAAAGTTCAGTATAAAACATTACTTCACGGTAAACATCTAAGAAGGTGTATTATTATAATCACAATCTTAATGGGAAGAGTGCACATGAATATAAGCTAACTAATATTACTAAGAAACATCAACCATCATTCAAGTGTTGTATATAGAAATAAATATGTCTGCTTACAAGCATAAGGTTTTAAAACTAAAAGGAGCACTTCTCAGTCAGTAAAATTAAAATGAAAGTACGTTACCTGATAAAAACATCCAAGGAAATGTACTAATTGAGTTATAATCCTGCAGAACCAGACCACTGAAGGTACACAGATCCTGCAAGTGCCAAAAGAGTGTCAACAAACTTGAAGTTGCTTAAGAACCATCCTCTATATGCATAGAGCCAATCAAAGGAATCTGTTGTGAAAGAAGGGGGTTGCAGACTATCATTCCCTTAGCTGGAGTCAAATAACGAATCAACTGGGTTAAATGTGATTCCATGAGAGAGAAAAAAAATTGGTGAGGCAATGGTCTAGCTTTCAAGAAAGGTTTGATTAAAACAACATCATTCAGTCCATAACACCAGTCTGTTTGTAACTGAATGATCCATTCTTGTTCAGTCTTCTCAGTTGTATTCTTCCTGTCACCCATTCTATTGTCTTCTTTCAAAGTGCCCAGTACCATAAATTTGAAATGATGCTCTACTCCTTGTTCCACAGCATGTTTTGCTGTGGCCACAGTTGTAGCTTCCTTCCTAATTTTATATAAATGTTCTTTGATCTTGCCCATTTTTCCTGTATAAAAACTGGGACATTTCATACAAATGGCCAAATAGACCACACTCTTGGTCCAGCAATGGCATAATTACAAAATCTCACAACCTTGCCAGTGGTGGGATGAACAAAATGATTGTTATTGGCTATAAATAAGCAGATATTACACTGCCTGGAACTGAAGGTTCCCACCTTACTGGGATCATTAACATTCTGTCCATCATTGTTCTGGTAGCATACACTTCTTCTTTTAGATTTAACATTCTTGTATGTAATGCTTGGACATGGACCCATAATTTGAAAGATATCATTAGACAGCAACATGTGCCAGTTCTTCTGGATGATGTTGATTATTCTCCAATTGTCAGATGTGAAAGGCAGTACTAAGCAACATCTTTTATTTCTGACAGGTTCCTTCTTCTCTGCAGATTTCATCATTTTAGAGAAATAGGGCTTGCCAATCCACGGTGGTGCAGCAGTAGCATTGTTGCCTCACAGCAAGAGGTTTTCCAGTTCGATTCTCGGCTGTAGTGTGGGGAGTGACTTCTGTGTGGAGTCTGCATGTCCTCCCCATGGTTGGGTGGGCGATCAAAAGACATGTGTAAATGGGCGTGCCTTCGTTGAAGGTTGGATGTCATGCTGGCACCTCTGCATTCGTGAAAAATCTACTGCCAATCATTAGCAGACCAGAGTTTCACTGTGGCAACCCCTAACTGGGAAAAGCTGAAAGACAAACAACAGAGAAATAGGGCTTGTCTCTACCTTATCTTTCAAAAATCACCAAGTCAGTAATTTCTAGACATTTCTTCATTGATTACACCTGCCTTCAAGATTCTTGATCATATTGTCCAATGTTGTGTTGAGCTCCATGTCATTGTTGGTAATCCATGATAGTCTAAGCATTTGCCCTTTGATAATATTATGAAATACAAAGATGGGATGTGTACCAGATCTATCCAGAATATTGTTGTTTCAGCATGGTTTCTTATAAACTGTTGTCTGTATTTGACCATCTTTAATCTTCAAATTAACATCTAGAAAGTTGATCTCTTCTCTAGATGCTTGCATGGTAAAATTTAAAAAATCAATTGTGTTACCTATATATGTCACAAACTCATCCAGTATCTCTCTGCTTCTGACCCAGACCAAGAATATATCATCCACAAAGCTTTTGTAAAAGGTTATCTTTTAGCAATATGTTTCATGTGAAAGGGTTAGCTTGGTCTCCCAACTGGCCATCACTAAGTTCACATATGAAAACACAAAACCTCGTATAAAGAGCCAGCAAGTAAACTTCAACAGAAACAGTGTCCACTCAGTTTATTAGCCGCTTTCATCAAAAAGACTTCATCAGAATGCAAATACATCACAATTTCACCAGGTTTAAATATGCATACAAATGACATCAATTACCCAATTGATCAATTAAATAATTGAACTATTAATCTTAAAAAAATCATTCATTTAATGCCCTTTGTTAACAAACACTCTCCTATTTTTCAAAAAAAAATGTTAAGATTCACTGTGTTATTAAGCCCAAGGGATTTGTCGGCTGCCAGTTTAATTTGTCAGAAAGCTTCTATTTGTTCAAGTAAATTCTTTAAATCCCCCCTTAATCTTTCTGTCTCTGCTCAATAACTGAAAAATAAAACTTTTTTATAATTGTAGTTCGCATATGAGTTGACACAAGAGGTGCCCATGGCTACTCCAGTTTTCTGCAGATAGTATTCACCATTAAATATGAATGCATTGTTCTCTAAGATAATCTCAATTAACATACATAGTAAATTAATCCAGTTAGAAGTAAAGGCAGCCTGTACCGAAAAAAAATCTTTTAAAAATTATATTCCTGTCTGGTTAGGTATACATGTAAATAAGGAACAGACATCAAGGATGACAAACTAGGTGTCCTCTGTAATAGATTGCTGTTGAAAGTATTGATACAGGGATTCCAGAAAACCAGGGGTGTCCCTCAGAACAGTGTTTGTCTTCAAAATCACAGGTTTCAATATATTTTCAACATAAATTGAAATGGACTCAGTGAGCCAACCTTTTCCTGAAACTATTGGTCAAAGGGAAGGATTGTCCAAAGTGTTGTGAACTTTTGGGAGTCCCTTGATAATGGGGATAAGGGGTGTCTCCACAAAAAAAGTAATCATATAGTTTTTTGTTAATGTATCTGCTTAAAAGATAGTCTAGTAGGTCATTTCATACCCTCCATGTCATATCACTGATTGTCTTAATGTCCACTTTAGTGTACGTTGAAGTATCCCTTAGCATTTCTTGCATAGACTGTATGTAATAGTTCTTACTTGGTATTACAGTTGCTCCATCTTTATCCACAGGACAAATCATGATGTCAGTGTTATTCTGTAGTTCCTTAAGTGCTTCACTTGCTCTCTTGGTTAAGTTATAAAATCTCTTTTTGATAAACATGCCATTTTTGCACACATTATATAGATCTTGTTCACAAGCTTTCATGAATGTTTCTATCTGTGGACACAAAGTAGGTGTAGATGTACTTGGTTTGTTAAAAATACTTGCATTAGATTCTTCTTTGGGAAACAGCATCATAACATAATAACATCAGTGGTATTTTCAATGATTGCATTACTGCCAATATTCATGCTGAGCTGTTCATTCTCAGATATTGCCTTCTTCGTTGCTGTCTCTCATGAGGTCTCTAGTGAAGGAGGTTTAGGGGTGGGCAGAAGTGTCATTGTCTCTATTGATACTTGCTAAACCACTGCCCTTCCATTCTCATGTGGCCAAGAAAAAAACTTTTCCTGCTTTGAAATCCATTAATATCCCTTCATAGTTTATGTTGTTTCTGTTTCAGTATCCCTAATGAAGTTTTTTTTTTTTATTTTTGATTTTTTGTATATAAAGATTCTATTGGTTGTGTTTTATTGTACACTGAAGAAGGATTTTTTTCTGAAAGTATTGTTGTTTTAATAAACTTCTTGGCATTGCAATAGCTCGTTTTTAGTTGGTTTGGATTGTACTGATTCTATGAGCCCTATATTTCTACATTTTTATTCTGTGTTGTGTTGTTTAGTCTTACAGGTACCCAATGTATTTCTGCAGGTTTGGGGATGGACTATACCCCTGCATTCCATATTAAAAACTACTCCATGGTTGGTGCTTTATTATCATTCTGTAATTTACAGATATTTGTATTATGAAAATGCAATAGTGATCAGATTTTGTGGTTATGCAGTCCAAGACACTTTGCAGAAGTTTCTTATCTTTGTCACTCACTGGTTCATATTTCTCAACTGTGGAAAAAAAAACAGATGCTCATTTTCAGACTAGTTTGTATGTATACCTTTCCAAGCAAGAAAATTAATATTTACTGCTCCTTTAGCTGTGTTTCTGTCACTGAATTTTGGACCTTTCTGCACTTTGCAGTAGGAACATGATTTCTACATAAAGGTTCTATAACTAATAGTTAAAATTCTCAGAGCCTTCAGGGAAGTTGATGCCAAAAAGGAGTGGTCTCAAAACTGAACCTTAAGGAATGTGGACTAATGACTTAACTCTCCTTTTCTTATGCACATTGATACATGGCTTATTCAGTGTCACTACCAGTGGCGATTTGGTTTATTTTACTCCACAGTTAGGGATGTTTAATGGGTCTATATTAAATCAGCGAATACTTAAAAAGGCGAATGCTGATTTATTGACTCCATGTAAGTGAAAGCTTACAATCTCGAATACTCAGAACAGCAATTTTTTTTCCCTGGGAAAAAAATCGCTGTTCCACGAAAAAAAATAAAAATAAAAACTTCAAAACATTACATAAACTGAGGTGCTTCATCCCCACTCCCCCCGATGTGGGGGGGCTGTGCTCCCTACACCCCCTCTACTTAAATATACCAACTCAGCAAAGTAACAGAGGCAGCCAAGCAATTTCTTTCCCAGGGAAAGAAATCACTTATATGCCGTTTTGCTATGTTGCTGTTTTGTGCTTTCAAGTTCAATCAAGACGCATTCGAAGCATTGCATTTTCGATTATATAATAGGAACCCTATTTAATCAGGTGTGGAAGTTTCAGGATATTAACTAGTTGTACATTTTCAATTAGAAGATAGGAAATTATTTTACTTTAAAATTAATATAGTTTAAAGAGTTCATTATTTCACAGGTAGGCTGGCTGCATTTTAATGTTGTAATTCTACAATTACTAATTCAGGCAAAATGAATTATTTTATCAGTGCTGGACTGCACGTGAATGTGAAAATATGGGAAGTCATGGGAACATCCTCAAATGTAGATCACCAAATCACACCTTGTTGAAACTGGAGACACTTTACTAAAAAGGAGCTAAAAGTAAATAAAAATGAATATTAACTGCAACAAAAAAAAATATCACACATTTTCATCAAACAGAGGAGAAAGTCTCCAACACCACACAGAAACATCTTGATCCATTTTCATAGGTGATTTTTAGGCTAATGACATCAGGGGCATTTTAAAGCTAAGCCATGCTTCTCAAGGGTATCTGACAAATGTTGATACCCTAGGGTTATTTTAAGGGGTATATACAGGCTTGGGGATATGTGGTCAAATATTTACAGGCTCCCTGTTTTCTTCACTTGGACTGTGTCTGCAAATGGTCTATTGTGATCAGTGTACTATTCTAGTAAATGTCCTTAAGTAAATAAATAAACAAAATTAATAAATGAAAAATAGAAACATAAGTGACAGACTAGAGGTACATATCTGAGTCCCCATCCACTGTTTCAAATTACACTTGAATTGCCTAAGAGAAGAACTCTGCTACACATGGATGGGAAGTCTATTATAGAGAAGTGATAATTTCTAAGACACATATCTGTCCCTCGAACATTGCCCTATTTATGCTGCAGATAAGGTCTAGGTCCTAGATTGGGTAGGTCTGATAATATTTGTTTTGTGGATGTGCAACAGGTCCATCAAAGCAGAAATAGAGGATGCTTTGAAGGCCAGGTAAAGATTGCCTGTCAACAGTCTGCAGGAGACAGGGCTAGGGCTTTGAAGCAGTCAGCCTATGAGATGTTTATGCCCTTTATTCTTTTTGAAGGGAGCCTCTTTGGTTACTCCAGTTGTTGCATATGCCTGGTCAGGTGCATACCGAAGGATTTATTGAATGCAATGATTTGTCTATTGAGGGCCAATTACAGAAGAACAGTGACATTCCTAGAAGACACATGATGGTCAAAGGCCAATTTACTGTCTATATGCTTTCCTGAAATCATAGACCACTTAGTCTAACCTTAGGGATGTATTATGAGTGGGGTAGTTTCCAAGAATAGACATCTTCTCAAAGGATATTGTTATAAATTTTGTGGCACAAGTTTTTATACTATGGCTCTGGCATCAGCTATTCATCTGTGTCAATTCTTCTTGGAGAGTATTTGTAGCTCTGGGGGATTCAATGACTACTCCAAGTTTGCAATCTGCAAACTTGATCAGCCAGAGGCCCTACACAAAAGTAGATGCCAAAGCATCCCCTGCACCAAACCATAAGGCACTCTGCTAGTGACTGGCCTTTTTATGAAGGTAGATTCCCTTAGCCTAACTTCTTGGGTGCTATCTTTGAGCCAGCTAGCTATCCAATGGGTGACATAGGAGATTATACCTAATTTAATGAGTTTGTCTACAATGCCAGAGGAGGGTATTGTGTCAAATCCTTTGGCCAGGTAATGGTAGACAGTATGTATTGTGTTGCCCTAGTACAGTGCTTTGGAGGCTTTATCAAAGAAGTCCTCCAGGCTGATTTTAACTAAAAAACATACTTTATGCCACACTTCTAGCTATTACAATATATAAATGAGTATATAAATGAAAGGATGTTTAGAATCTTTTAATTCAAATAAAATGTTAGATCTTAGGAATAGTAATTTAATATTTTGGCATTGATTTCTTAATGGAAATAAGGTTCATTCAGCTGATTATCTTTTAGTGAGACATAGTATAGGAAAAATAGTTTGTTAAATATACAAATTTGTAAGGAATATATGTGTGATAGAATAAAAATATCTTTGGATCATCAATCTAAATCTATTCCAAAAACTTTAGTTTTACTGTTCAATATTAATAATAAATCAGTTTATAATAAACCATATTTATCAAAGTTTCAAGATTCCTGATTTGACTATTTGGAATTACTCTACTAAAATAAATAATGAACCTTTTTTAGGAAATAATACAAGATTGTTCTTAAGATGTGCAGGAAAATCAACATCTTCACTTTATTAAAAAATGTATACATGAAAGTTTCTACATAGAGGATTTGTAACTCCTCATAAACTAGCATTAATATATAAAATAGATAAAATAAAGTGCTTGAGATGTAGTGAAGTATCTGATGCTGATTGGATTCACATGATAATAAAATGTAAAATGGTGCCATCCTTTTGGATTGAGATCAGAAACTTTTTTCAAGCATTGTGGAAGGATAATTGTATTACCACAGATTCTTTAATATCATTTAATGCCCCAATTCCAGATTCTATATCAGTTTCACAAATAACTCTTCTTTCATCTATTCTAGCTATAGCTAGAATAGTTACGACCAGAAATTGGAAACGGAAATCTAACCTCTCTTTCAGTGAATTTGTTTGTTTAGCCAAGTCTGTATGTAAAAAAGAATTGTCAGCTATAAAGATGAGAACTCTTAATGTCACTCTTCATTATATATCTTTGCAAAAATTAAGTGATTTATTAGATAAGTACTAATGGTTTGGCATATATATATATATATATATATATATATATATATATATATATATATATATATATATATATATATATATATATATATATATAATTATTGTTATGGACTGTTGTAGATATTTATTTGTTTTGAAATGTCTGATTCATTGTACATTATTTAAAATAAAATATTTTTTTTTCAAAAAAAAAAAAGTCATACACAAGGTTGAGTAGGCATGGCCTGCCCTTGAGAAAATCAAAGTGGGTTGGGTCCAGTGTCTGAAGATTTATGTCATTGTTTATCATTTCCAATATAATTATTTCCATGGCTTCCATATGAGACTAGTCAGACTTATGGGTCTGTTGTTATCTTGATCCATAGCTGGCCTACCCTTGAACAGAACAATGAGAGTTTCAGTCCTCCATTCGCTTGGCATAAAGCCTATATTTAGGCTACAGTTGAATAGTGGTTCTAATCATCCTGATAAGCTGTGTTTCAGTGTTACTACTGTAATGTAAAGCCATTAATTACTCAGATTTCTCTAAGTCATTCTACATTTAAAGCAGACTGCTATTTCATTACCGAGTCTGACTGGAGGTCTCTTTGTCTAACATTTACCTTTCCTGTGACTTTTTTTTGCTATATTTGCTTGTTTAGTTTATTGATTTTTACAAAGATAGCAATATATCTTCATCATCATTAAATTTCATTAATATTTTTGTCTATATCTCTTAGTATATGTAACTACCCTAAACCAGTTTCTTATTCTTCTCCCATAAACTCCTTTCCAGTGTTTTCAAACTTCTCTTTTACAAACCCAAACCTGCCTCCTTGCATTCTCACTTCCCAACACACTCCAGATTTTCTGTGCATGCCACCCCATCTCTTTAATTATAGACCTTCCACCATCTTTTCCTAATGTGTCTTATTCTTACCTCTCCATATATTTACCTCTCTATTTTCCTTCTCTTCCTGCTCTATTCTTTTCTGATTACCTATCTTCTTCTTCCCTATCACTCTAGACCTCCAAAATATTTGTTTATTCTCTGTCAGTGGCCACTGATCCCCTTCCTTAATTTTCCTATCCAGTACAGATTTTTGCTCAGTATTTTCACCCATCTGGTATAATCTTAGTTTTCATTCCAGTGCAGCTTTCTTCTTTATTCACCCTGCCACATACAACAGCTGTAATTTACATTTACATCTCTACCGTAAATGCTGCAAATAGCAATCACTTCCAACATGACTTCAGTTTTGTTCTGTGTTGGATTTACCCTTTATTTACCATTACTTTACATAATTCCTTAACTCTTTCTATATCCCTGGCAGAGCATTAAGCTTTCCTGAATGAGCTCCAGGATAGGAAAAAATCAATGACATTACAATACAGTCCTTATGGAGGATTTTAACAACTGAGATATTGACTGGATAAACTACTTAATATCAAACAAATAATTTAAGGGCTAAAGTTATAAGCATTAGAAATTGATAGAAATATTACTCCTAAATAATACACTGACAGAAACTGTGATTGTCAACATTCACGGCATCACTGTTAAAGCATTTCTTTGCATGGAGACATAGCCCCTGCAGCCCCAGTTGTGGGGGGGGGTCTGTGCCCCTCTGCTCTCTTCTTCTTAAACATGAGATTGCCATACTTTGGATGAAACTGAATTTTTTGAGGTATTGCAATCTCAGGCTTTAAACAAAAGAAACAAGTTACACATTTCTGATTCCATATTAGACTGTCAAAGACAAATGGGTTGCTTTTAAGCTTAGCATGCTAATATTAATTGACTACATTAGTCAAAATAATTTGGAACAAATAGTAAAGTACAACTAGGGATAGCACTATCTTAGATATCATACTGACGCACCTAAGATCTTCTGATCTCCATTCATGGTTATACTTTTGGTAAATAACTTAGGTCATGGTAGCATTTTTAACCTAAGAAAAAAAATGGAAGTCATGAATCATCAGTTTAAGACCTTACCAGTGGAAGCTATGATGCAATAAGTGATATACTTATGAAATCAGACATGGTACTTGTCTCAGTAAACCAAATAAATCTACTCAGGATACTGTCAATAAAGTCTGTGGTGTTAACTACTGCATTCGTGATGACCTACTAGTAAGATAAAAAAATAAGGTAAATGTAACATATGTTTTGATGGAATCCTAAGATTAAAATCACCTACAACACAACATAGAGGTACTACCCTGCTTTCAAGAATTGCTCTAGTCATATAAATAAACCTAGATTAAATAAAATGACAGAAACTCACTTTTATTATTAAAGCTTCCTGGTCTAACTATGATTTTAGCTTGATCTCAAAATCTGAAATATGTAATAAGATAGTCTCTAATCATGTCAGAAACCTGAAAGGAACACATTTAGAATCCAATGAGCTATCAATAAATGATGGCAATATCACCTGACTGCAGGATATAGCAAATATATTTGCTGAAATATGTTGTGCAAACTTCATAGTATGGAAAGAAGAAGAATATATCAGTGCACTATAGACACACTGGAAGCATTCCTTATATAACTACTTAACCGTTTCTATAAGTAGACAAAAAGATCATGTTATGTGGAAGCAAACAACATAATGTCAGTTTTCTATACAGTATCAAACAAAACTTAAGTAATGCATACCAGTCATATAAAACTATGTTAGCTGGTAAATGCATCCTTGATCTATGACAACAATCTGTAATGATACCTTTTCAATGAGGAGGAGTCACATAATTCCTGAAGATCTTTAGACTCTTCAGCTTGACCGGTACAGTACAGTACATAAAATCAAGGAAAAGTTTACATTGGAGCTTATTCAAAATGATTCAAGGAGCCTATGTGTATTAAATACGGAACAGTATAACATTATTAATGAGACATCTTGCCTTCTGAAGCTTGTAGAATTATTTGAAGAGAAAGCAGCAGCACTTGATTAAGGACTAACATCTTAATCTACTACTTATCTTAATGTTGTTAAGACATTTAACACTATTCAATATAAAGTAATAATTAATATATTGAATATTTTAAATGTTAATCCATGCATAATTCAAAGGTTAATCACAGCCAGTCAGGGTGAACCAGGTACCTGCCTATCAAACTGGAGGTCACCAGTGCTGTCTTTCCTACAAGGCTCTGTACTGGGGCTACTTCTTTATGTGCTATTCTTTGATGCAAAAATGGAAACTGGGGTCTGAGTAGATAGATATTTTGATAAACTGCAAATTGGCTAACGTAATTGCTTCAGTAAAAGATGTCAACATTTTTCTTGGTGGCTGACAAAAAATATAAACCTAGTGTGGTAATAATGGCTTCAGCTTTAATGTGAATAACTCTATGATTATTTATGAAATAAAAATATCATAAAAAGAACAGTACAATAATTAAAGATCTGGGGCAAATGTTAGAGAACACTTAAACTTTAACTAGCACAAAACACAAGCTAGTAAAGTGAAACAACTACTTTATTCAAACAAATGAACTAAAAGCCTTTATGGTTAAAAAACAAGGAGATAGCATATAACAAAGTTCCAAGAGATCTGATTTGGGCAGTCCTGTGATGGTATAAAGTTTGAGAAATGTCAGTAGAATTTGTGTAGGCTCTGTACAAGGACCAAAGACAGAAGTATAAACAAGATTCAGGCCATTCCCAGAAGGGAATGTACGTACATTGGGGTTTATCACTGAGCTCCCTCCTGTTTATAATACCGATGGACTGAATTAGGAAATAGGTCAGAGGGGAGAGATCAGCATAGCTTTTGTATGTAGACAGTATAGAACTATAAGCACGTTTTTGTTTTTTTTTTTTTTTGAAGAATGGTTGAAAAGAAGTGAAAGCTGAAGAAAGAGGTCAAAGCTAGTATCAGAGAAACCAGCCAACTGGCATAAAGTGTCAGCAGCAGTGCATAACAGAATAAGGCAAAAATAAGGTGAAGTCAAAAGAGCTGAGGAAACTTGAGAGCATAGAGATGAAATGTGTGAGATGAGTGTAAGGAGAACACTGCGGGATAGGTGAACATATTAGTATATCAAAACTGAAGCAATATACCCCTAATTGCAGAGAAGACAAAAAAAATAGATTATGTTGGTTTAATTGCATAAACAGAAAAGCAGATGATGAGTTGGTAAAGCAGATTTGGAAGAGAGAGGGAAGAATTTAAGACATGCAGCCAAGAAATTGATGGATTGTATGCAAAAAAAAAACATGACTGTTGAAGAAGGTAGGAGAGTGGCACAGAATCAAGAGTGGTGGCAACAGTTGTCTCAACTTCCCAAACTAACACTTGGTTCCCAGGGTCTTACTAAGCTTATGACCAGGGAGACCATCAGGAAGCTCAGACATATCATCCAGTATGGGTGGAAAACTAACAATGTCCCTCATTAAATAGAGTATCAATTCCTTGATTCATGCATTTAATTTATACACTACTTGTTCTGTGGTATTTCTATGTGCTCCCCAGAATATGTTAAAAATTTGTAGCATGTACTATGACACGTTTTAGCAGGCTTTATTTTTCTTCTTCCCAGGTTTTATCACAATATTTAACAATAATAGGTTAAAAGGTCAGTGCTAGACTGGCTGTAAATGATGGTCACTATTGATGTGACATGCCACCCCACAAGCAAAAAATTGGAATAAAGGGGATTATGAATGAATAGATTGATCCAGAGGACCTTTAGCAGTCTTGTCACAATACCCCCACAACTCAAAGGTATCCATTCACATGAATAAGTTATACCTAGTTTAGACCCACACCCCTTTCAGTCAGGACTTCAGAGAGCAGATCCTGTATGTATTTAAGATTGCCTATCCATTTGTCTATGTTAGCCTTAAAACGGTGAGGAAACTATTTTGCTTTGCATCCAAAGGAAGTATATTCCATAAAAGATAGAGTTTATGGAATATACTGTATATCTATCTCACTAGCAGGTCCAATTTATGGTTTAGTGAATGTTAATACCTCTTGAGTGGGTGTTGATGGTGTTATTTGCTTTGCAGATCTGCAGGAATGTTACTTAGGACTAGATCCTTTGAGGCTTTGCAGGCTAGAAGATGTCACATTTCAAGAGTCTGTAGAGAACAGAAGAGAAATAAAGAGAGGGGGAGCACTTTAAGGTAGTCTGGTATCTCAAGAAAGTCATGCCCTTGATTATCTTAAAGAGAAAATGCTGTAGTGTCTCAAGCAGGATCATATGCTTAGAAAGGTGCATACCAAAGGGAGCATTATTCTCTATTATTATCTGATGACTGAGGGGTAGAGGGGGATGATAACCTCCTTAAATATGAAAGAATTAACCTTGATGATTAGTATGGAGAGAGGAAAGGTTTCCCAATAACAGTGAATATGTGGTAATCAAAGGATAGTTCCTTATCAAAGAAAGTGCCCAGGTTCCTAATGGCTGAATCAACTTTCAGAGGGGTGTTACCTGTGTGGTAGCTGCAAGACTGCTCAGTTTTCTGCTTAAGAAAACAGTGTTGCATTTCTTGGCATCAGTTTTAGATCGTGGTCCAGGCACTACTCATTGGTGCTCATTAGTTCCTCCTGAAGAATGGAAGTAAGATAAGGAGTTACAGTTTCAAATCTGCAAACTTGGTCCACCAGGCCCTTGTTTTCAGTATTGATAACAAAGAAGGAAATACCAAAGAGACATTGTCTTTGCACTGATCGGGGGAGGGGGCACTATTAACTACTTTTTTCAAACAAAGTGCGCATCCTACACTAATACATTGGTTCCTGTCAGTTAGCCAGTTTGCTATCCAGTAGGTAACATAGGGGTTTACATTTAGTTTTATTATCTTGCTAATAATCACAGAATGTAGGGTGGTATCAAAGGCCTTGGCCAGGTTTAGATAGCCAGTATGAATCAATTTGCTTGAGTATATTGCATCAGTGACATTACTCAAATAACCCCACTAGGTTCAGAAGGCAGGAGGCAGGATCAGCCTTTAACAAATCCAAATTGGCTAGGGTATATGGCTTGCAGACTACCTATGCTTTTGATCTATATATTTTTTTCCTGTACTATAGTGAATCGCTTCTTGTGGAGTGGAATGACTATGGCGGTTCTGCATTCCTATGGTAAGAATCCAGTGGAGAAGATGAAGTTGCACAGGCTTAGAAGCAGGTCTACCAGTTAATATCTGGTGCTGGCAAAAAGCTAGACTGGTACGTTATCGGGATCAATGAAGCAAGTATTTTTGGTCTTGGAGAAAGCATTCTGGACCTGCTTGGTGATGATCTGATGGGGTGAAATGGATTTCATAATAAGTTGGGGGAAAGCTAGGGGAAGATAGGAGAGTAAAGTAAGAGCTGAATTTGACTACTGATATTTCAGGTATATCCTCAAGGAATGAGTAAGTATTACTACATAATAGCATTGCTGGGCACTATTAGGTTTCTGATGTAGATTAAGAAGATTGTGTGGTTGTTCTTATCAGAAGTAGCATTTATCAAACGTGCACTTAATTCTGAAGGATTTGATTTTGTTTCTAGAGTTATTTGTTGATATTTTTCATCTCTAGATGATGGGGTATTGACATTGTTTTTCTGTTTTTTGAGTTTCTTTCTCTTATTGCATAGTTTGTTTATATTATGGTTCTACCATAGGGGTTTATTCCTTAATTTGGCATTGTGTTTTTATGTCTTATGAGAACAGATGCCTATAACTGTGCTTTAAGCTTGACATAGAAATTATCCACAAGTGTGGTAGCATGTGAAATGAGGTCATTGAAGTGAGGAGGGCATTTAAAGTTTATCAGGTAATCAGCTGGATTGGGCTGAATTAGAATAGTCTCTAAAGGCAGAAGAGTTTTGTGGTAAGTCAGGTTTTACCCTCCTGGTGAGTGTCACCAAGCAGTGGTCAGATGTCACCAGTGACATGGTAACTGTAGCTGTTGAGTATACAGTGACAATATTGATGAGAACTAGGGCCAATATTTTTGAACCCCTAGTTGGGACTTGAACTAGTTTGTCTAGGGAGCTAGCATTAATAAAGTCCAAGAATATTTGCATATATTTATAGGAGGTGGTGATGTAGACTTCCCAATTAGTGGAGTGATAGTTAATCTCTCCCAAGAGGAAAATGATAGGCTCAATAGAGAGGGATGCCCCTTTGTTTAGATATGCCTCATTGAAGGGGTACTGTAGTTGGCTACGATATGGAAATCTGTTTACCATGAAAAGAATATGGAGAAGTTGAAGGTCATTGTCCTGGTAGTGAGATGGATTCTGAGGAATATAGACATGCCCCCTCCAATAACACTATCCTTTTCTGCATTGGATCAGAAAAGGTGATAAGCACTGAAATCCACCACTGTGGATTGTTATTGCAATTTTAGTAACTACAAAGCTATCTGCATTTTCAAAAGTTAAGAATGCCTGTAAGGAGTGCAACTTCTCATTTATGCTTCTATCATTGAGCAGTATAACCTTTATATACATTTGATTTTGATTAGTTTGGCAGGTAATAGGGTGCCTGCCATATAATATCTCAAAATGACTGAATCCATTTGAGGTGTTTGGTTCTTTTGCAGTGGCAAACAAAGCATTAATATTAACTGACCCAGTTTTTACCATCTTACTCAATTAATTTTCCTGGCATTGATTTAATGCTTGGTTAAAATACATTACTAAACTGGCAGTTTGAGGATGATATATTGAGGTTTTAACTGCTTGACCTTGAAGCATTGGTACAGGTGGTGCATTATTCTTCGCATAAATTTAGTGTTGTGTTCAATGAGATATCCCTGTGTTGGAAAACAATAACACTAGCTCTTTAATTATAGAGTTAGACTTAGCCTTACATACAGGAATAATCTCAGGGCAATTAGTTCCATAATCTAGATTACTAAAATGTATTAAAACCCATTTATTGGGTTTGCCAGCAGCCCAATAATGTTCATCACAGTATGTTCAAATAGCAAGTCTGTAATAGGCATTAGAATTAAATGATTTTTGAAATTTATGTGAGGTGCTGTTTTCTGGTAATCATGGCATCCAGCACAGAATTCTAAATTTAATTAATTACTCCTGGCCATTAAAACCGTTCTTTGTCCATTACTTTAGTTTTTACTATTTCCATGTCTTCCCCATTCATAACTATGTGCAAATTTCATCACTTAGGTCATGAAAGGCTTGTGCACCAGCAGCTGGCATACTACATCCACACTGCCTTCAGTTACTGTGGACAGCACTCATTTTATAATTTAAAGTATTAGTTGGAAGTGAAAATGTTTTATTTAGCTTCTTCCCCTATAATATTGCTTACATTTCATATTGCTTTACTTAAAGTCTCATATTTCCACTATGCCTTTTTCAAATTTGTTTAGCTAACATGCAGGTCACCAAGCTCTGGAGTGTTCTACCACAGAACGGGCTACCCCCAATGATACTCTGTCACCTCTTCTACCTGTACAGGCGGTGTAGGGCAAGGCATTCACAGTCCAGTTCTCCTAAGAAGGGTTGCTCATACCAGTAATCCTTAGTGCCAGTTGCTGTCTCTACCCTACCCATTTTTCTTTTTAGTTTTACTCTATAAACCTGATGCATGGTACACTGTTTCTTCTGTTCAAGGCGAGTTTGTCTCTCAGTATACCACCCTCTCCTTTTTCTTTTTGTCTTTTTTGTCTTCAGGTTGCCAACCCCCTGACTACTATAGTCTCTCTTTCTCTCTTTTTCTTCCTTAGACTGCTCTCATTTTGAATAGAGTATCTCAGAACAAAATTTATCTTCATTTTTTTTCTTCATTGACATATCTTTTTAGTACCCCTTTTTAGCTGACTTTTCTGATTTACATTGGCACAAGTATGTTTAGAATTCTAGCCAAGTTTCTTCCTATTTTAATGCTCTGGGGATGTATTTATTATTAATAAGTTTCTCCACCTCAACATTTACCTGATTAGAGTTATCCATTTCTAAAGCTTTCAGTTTTAGCCTGAGAGAAAGTTTAAAATTCTGCTCAAGTTGTACATATTCAGTACTTTCTAACTTAATGTCTTTGGAATCCACTCTTAGCAAGTGATTAACTGCTTAATTCTTCTAGTCACTTCTACTCCCTGCTTTGCAACACTTTCAGGCTGCAATGCTTTACTTTACAACTCACTTCCTTCCGCTGTTTCTGTTCCTATCAGTTTAAATGGCTTTAGGAACTGTGCATTTTCTTTTTCTTCTGCTATCTGTGATCTTAGTCAAATTTTAGTGCCCATGAGACTTACTAACAATATTTCTTGACCTTGTTTGACTAATATTTTCTTAGGTGCCTGGAGGTTAACCCAACCCCCCCCCCCCCGTTTCCTGTATTTGCATATCTATTCCTTTTATTGGCTCCCCTTCCCACACATTTTCCAGTTGGGTGCAAAATTTCTGTTACAATATCATGTATTAAACTGAGAACTACAACAACTGTATAAGCTATCTATCCAAACAGTTTGCATTTGTACTTCAAAAATCGGACACTGTTTTGTTTTTTATCTCAGTAAATACAGACTATTTCAACTGATGTTTTAATAAAAGTATAGAGTTTAAAAACATGCTCCACATTTATAAGCATATCCATATTGCCCGACTCTAGTATTCCCTGCAGTTTTCTTCAACAGTTAATTCCCACAGCAGGTGCTTAGATTAATTTTCAAGTACTGTCACTGCAGTGCAGCACTGGAGGTACTGTACTCCTGAGTGAGCCACCATTCAGATGAGAGGTTAAACCAACAGTCCAGCTGCCTGATTTGATGACAGCTCAGGTGGACATGAGTACCCACAGCATCTGTCAAAAAGAGATTGGAACGTTCCTTGATGCCCTGGCCAAATGACAACCCAGTAAGTATGAGTACCACTTTAGGTCTATCCTAAACAGAGACCTCTGAACTAGAGGAACTAACCCAATCAACAAAGCATAAAAGAAAGAAATTTAATTAATTAATTAATTAATTAATTAATTAATTAATTAATTACCACAATAGTAAAATGCTGAGTCTACTGTACTTGCAGACAATTCTTTACATTACATAATCATAATATCATTAGTAGCAGGCTTTTCACTGGTTACAGTTATGTGGACATAACACTGTTTTAATTTCTAATGCAAAATCTAGCTCTGTGGTCCCTTTCTCATGCTTACAACAGAATATGTCTACAGTTGATACCCTGTGTTTGTTATCAGAATTTGACACATGATTTACACTATGTATAGAAACTCAAAAAGAAAAAATGGCCAGCACAAATTGTAGTGCAAATATCATTTATTAAACTGAATATTGCAACAACTGAAAAAACGGCATACTGGTTTTTGGCAAAGCTTTCTTCAGTGCTGGTTACATTAAACACACACACCCACAATATCCTTTTATACATAAACCTTCTCCAATAAAACAATTAGTACATATCATTTAAACCAAGAGGAAATAATGCCCCTAATTTAATTATCCGAGTACATTCCTTTTTATCCAAAAAACTGCACCACCCCATTTTATTGCAGCTGCTTATACAAATATGATCAATCACAGTAAACCTATACTTATCTGTGGAATGATAAGCACATAACTCTTACTGTAAAAAAGTACATATCAAGCTTGGCTGCCTCTGTAGGTCCAGCACGTTCCTTACTTGCTCAACTAGAAGCCTTAGCCAGAACATATCTTCTGTCCACTTTAATTTATGCCTCTCCCATCTATACTAATCTTAGAAAATCTGAACTGTCCAAGCTAGAGATAACCTACCATAAAATTGCTCGCTTTATTCCTGGTCTTCAAAATAGAACCCACCACTGTATAGCCCTGAAACAGCTACAGTGGCTGGAGCTACCAAATCTTCTCACTCTTAATCAACTCACAATTGCTCACATCTTACATCAACCAGAAGCTTGCCCAGCACTAATGAACCTAATCCAGCCTTAGAATGCAACCCATTCCCTCAGCTCATCCAGCAAACTTCTTCTAAAACCCAAGAAATGCTTCAACTCTTTTGGTGACTATTTGTAAATCAAGTTGCAAAAGCTTGGAACAGCATTCCCCAACATATACTAAATACTTCTGCTACTGCCAAATTCAAACTCCTTCTTAAAAAGAACATCTAACTATTAACTGGCTTTGCTCCTGTATTTCTCCAGGATAACTTTATGTTCTCTCACTCTTCACTTTGCCTTCACTCAATCCTCCTATCAGATCTCCTCCTAACATTTTCTGTACTTTCTTCACATTACTAATTGTTCCTTTTTTAAAAAAATCTCTTCTTATGCTCCCCGCTTTCCTTTTCACTTTTATACATTGCCGAGGCATATAGCATCTATCTGCTAAAAATTTCTCATTGTATTGTTAATTTCTGTATACTTTGTGATTGCATTATTATTTTTTTTGTTAATTCTGTTAATAATGTTAACTCCTTTTATTGTACACACACACACACACACACACACACATATATATATATATATATATATATATATATATACTGTTTATTCTATGTATTGCTATTTCCTGTTTTTGTATTTTATATACTTGTCATATTTTTTTCTTGGGGCTTTTACCCCTGGTCCTCCACTGAAAACGGGCTGCTAGCCCAGTTGGACTATCCTGGTAAAGAAATGTAATAAATAAAAATGATAAATAAAAAAAACTGTGGTGGCTTTTGAATGTTTAACTTATTTAGTTAAAAAGTTGTGAGCCTGTGTATGGCACTTGAAGTTGCTGAAAGCATATGACTCTAAGCCATATTGCCCACTGGGGCTAAGAGTGTATGTGCAACCGATGGTTCATGAATCGGATGATGTTTTCATGAAGGAATGGGCTAAGACTCAACAGACTGTGTCCATGATGTCTGTGTATATATTGGCTCCATTTTATGAATGTCAAATTACTAAAATGTTTACTAAGGTAATGCAGCAGGTGGAACAAGTAAAAACTTTTCTTGGACATGGAGATTATGTCAAACAATTTGAATGGTTTTCTTCTGTGGTGACCTCATATGAATGCGAATTACAAGCTAGGAAGATTAAAAAATGTAAACGAGACTCTGGTGACTATATGCAGGGTAAGGCCTTTTCAGTCTGCAAGACTGTTAAATTTGCTCAGGGCCATAATATGTTATCTCAGAACCAGAGCTCAAGTAAGGAACGATACAGTAAAAAAAAGATGTATATCTATACTAAAACAACATGTGGGTCACTTGGGATCTTCAGCAGAAGAATCTTCTTCTGCTATTGATACTGAAATTGAGGTTGTTGGTGAGTCAACTAAGGTTAAAAAGAAATACCCTTTAAAAGCATTCGAAGTGCTGGACGCAAGCATACAAAAAAATGGAAGGACACTGAAGGCATCATTTTGGCTAATAAAGCTGAAATAAATTTTGAATCTGTTGTTCATAATGTTTCATCTATCAGATTAACTGCTACTGAAACAGAGGTGCTGAATAAGGGACTCTGGTTTGTATCTACATATGCAATGTCTTAAGAAACACCAGCGAATGATGTGTTACAGTTTTGTAGGAAGCTGGACTTGTTATTGTATTTTGGGAATATTGCAATGACTGAAAAACAATTTGTATTTAAATCCTCTTCTTTTTCCCCACCGATGAATAAACATGTTTTGATATTTCAACAACAAATGTTAAGGGATTTACATTTAAACTTTTCCTATAGGAATGGTTGTAATAACGATTTTACTGTTGAATAATGTCTTGCTTTAAAATCTCTGAAGGGGAATCGTGATGTGGTAATTGCAAATGCTTATAAGGGGGGAGGGGCAGTGGTTATTTGGAATTATGATTTGTATATTCAGGAAGCTGTTAACAAACGTATGGATCCACAGCTTATCAGAGGATGGTGTCAGATCCTACATTACAATTTAAGAAGGAGATCAATATTTTTTTTGCTTTTGGCCTTGGAAGAGGGCATTATTTCTAAAAATACATTATATCATCTTATTGTTTTTGACCCTTCAAATCAACATTTTTACACATTACCAAAAATACATAAAAATGCCCTACATCCCCCTGGTAGACCCATAGTCTCAGGCCATAGATCCTTGACTGAATCACTTTCTGTTTTCCTCACTAAGTATTTCAAAATGTTATTAGTGTATGTACAATCACTTATTCAGGATAGCACACAGTTTCTTAATAATTTGAATGATATGCAACTTGAAGCCACTTGGTATATGTGCACATTGGATATTAAGGCATTATATACTAATATTCCACACTGGACTGAGCTATTAGAGTTTGAATTTTGGTTAAACATGGTCAATATATATAGCCCTGGGTTTGATACATTTTTGTTGTGTTTAACTGAGCATGTGTTAACCAAAAACATCTTCTATTTTAATTGTGATTGTTTTTTGCAATTAAAAAGTACTGGTATGGGGCCATCTTTAGCCCCAATTTATGCTGAACTTTTTATGGGATATATAGAGGACAAGTTGATATATGACAGTCACAATATATATATATATATATATATATATATATATATATATGTGTGTGTGAAATTGATATATGGAGACGTTATTTTGATGATTGTTGGTTAATATGGAAATCAGATGTGATGTATTTGAAAGAGTTTATACAGTATTTGAATGAAAACAAATGGGGTTTGCAGTTTATACTTAATTATAATTTTTATGAGATTTTATTTTTGGATGTTAAAATTTCGAAAAACGTGGATGGTACACTTGAGACTTCCTCATTTAGGAAGGAATTCAGTTATAACTCCTTATTAGATGCTAGCAGTTGTCATCCTTTGTATATTATCAATAATATTCCTAAGACTCAGTTTCTTAGCGTTAGGAGGATTTGTTCATCACATGATGAGTTGTATAAACAAAGTGAAGAATTAACAGAAA
Organism: Protopterus annectens; assembly: GCF_019279795.1. Classification (NCBI taxonomy): domain Eukaryota; kingdom Metazoa; phylum Chordata; order Ceratodontiformes; family Protopteridae; genus Protopterus; species Protopterus annectens. The sequence continues at coordinate 86,545,791 of NC_056742.1, forward strand.
GGTTTTGTGTAAGAGGGTATAAATCATTTGTGATACAACAGGCCCGAGACTATAGTTATTCAGCTGATAGAAATACATTGTTAACATATAATGTCTAGAAAAAGCTTGACACATCAGTTTGTTTGGTTACCAGTTTTGGGAGTAACACTAAATTATTTTGTGATTTGGTACATCAACATTGGGGGACACTTTTGTTGGATAACAAGTTGGCACAAATGTTACCACAAAGGTGTAGATTTACTTACAGGGCCATTGGCAATTATTTTGAATCACTTTAAAAGGAATACCAAAAAGGGTGGTAGTAAACAGTTGTCTATGGAAGGTATGCCATTGGTTGGGTGCTTCCCTTGTGCTAATTGTCTGTATGCAAACATGTGGTTAAAACCAAAGACTTTTCATCTGCCAACACTCCTTGTGTTTTTGATATTTGATGTTTTGCTAACTTTGTTTCAGAATGGGTTATAATTTGTTTAGAAAAACTGGTGTTCTCTCAGCTAATTGAGTACATTAAAAATACAGCACTCTATCCGCAACTAACATGGCATCTGGACAGATTGAAGCACTATGACTGTTCTCTTCATAATAGGCAGTGTTATTTTAAGCATTTTATGTAGGACAAAGTTCGAAACAATTTAAGTCTCTTATATTTGAACATTTGAGTGATGTCAAAAATAAACGCATGTCCAATGCTTTATGTAAACATGTGATTTCCCATTCTACAGCTAAGTATAGGTCTGCTGTGATTGATCTTATTTGTATAAGCAGTTGCAATAAAATGGTATGGCATAGTTTGTTGGACAAAAAGGAACATACTTGGATAATTAAATTGGGGAACTATTTCCTCCTAGTTTAAATGATATGTACTAACTGTTTTATTGGAGAGGGTTTATTTATAAAAGGGTATTGTGGATGTGTCTGTTTAATGTAATCAGCACTGAAGAAGGCTTTGACAAAACTGGTATGCTGTTTTTTTCAATTGCTGCTATATTTATTTTAATAAATGGTTTTTACACTGCAATTTGTGCTGGCCATTTTTTTTCTTTTTGAGTTTCTAAATATTGGCTCTGTACAGTTGCCGTACTTACATGCTTCTTTGGTTTTACAATATGTATAGGCCATTCAGTTTGGAACAAAATTTCATTACAAAACAATCTCTCTCTGCTATTGCAATAAAATATTCAGTTAATTTAAAGTCACTTGAAACACCCACTTTTATAAAGTAGCATATCAAGGCCATTTATGTTTATGATCATTTAACTTGTCTATCATTTTACTTTTAGTATGTTGACTATCAGGTCATAACCACAATTTAAGTATACATTTTAAATCACACACCTAAGAACTTACCATTATTTAGCAAAAATGTATAGCTATACAACTTTTGAGTATCTGTCCCAGAGATTACATCAGCTGAGATTAATCACAAATTATTTTCTTCTTATAATCCTGATAGTCATTCCCTTCCAAGTCAATGAAGGTTTTTAAAGGTTCCCCAGTAAGCTGAATCACGAGAGTCTTAGCCCAGCCACTCTGGTCCATCCATCTTGGTGGGCATACCACTTGAATATCACTATGTATTCCATGGAGTCTTCCTCCCTGTTTAGCTTTTCAGTGGTGGAATTGTCCTTGATGTTGGCATAGCTCTGGCAATGGATACAATGACCTCAGCAACAAGGTCTATGTTTAACAAGAGTTGCTCAATTATGTTCAGCTTGGTGTTTAGGCAGGTATAATATAGGTGCAGTCCACTTAACTACAGTACAGCATACACCACAGGATATTCATTTATCAATAATATCTGGAATGCTTTTTCTTCAGCTAGAATAAACTGTCTCAGAATCCTATGACTTTGTACAAGCAGCAAAATGTCAATCAAGATTCCTTGGAATAAATATTGGCACCAAAATGCATTTTCCACCAGTGTGCTATATTAATGCACTAAAGTCCACAAGTTTGTAAAATAATTGTTTTGTTGCAAAACAAAAGTAAACAGTGCAAACTATGTTCAAATAAACAAAGTGCACCAATGAGAATAAACATTTTATGGTGATAACAAAAGGAAATCATATAAAGTACTTTCTTTCTTTTAATGTCCCAGAGTTCAACATTGACTGCCAACACAAAGTCTGATAATTCAATAGAACATTTGCTTCAAAACATAATGAAAATCTTGTGAATACATGCTGTAAAGAGAACTGCTGCTTTAAATGGTTTGGTAAAATTATGGAATTAATATCCACAGTACATATATGCTTTCAAGTAAGGTCTCTTCTCTCGCTCTCTCTGCATTCTTTAGTATACAAATGTACAGGTTTTTCTTCAGTTATAATCCATATTGATTCTTCTTACTGAAGCATACTACCCAGAGATATTGTTCTAGGAACATAATCACCCATGTAAGAGAGACCAACTTTTCTGAACTGGTAAGGATCCATAGCCCCCTCTCTGATATATCATGTGTACATTTATGCAATCTTCAAACCATCCCTACAGACAACCTTTCTCTACTTAAAATACTGCACCAGAATTCATAAAAGTTACACGACAAATACCGAAAGATGTACACCCTGGGGCAGATGACCTCATTTTCTGGTTCCTATTACTATGCAAAAAAAAAAACAAAAAAACATCATCCCACCTCTTCTTCACCAGTGTAGCATGTAACTTTAAGGCAACATTATGCCACACAACTGGAAGACAGAAATTGTCTTACCTGTACCCAATGTCACAAACTCATAAGATGCTAAAGATATAGACTAATTACCATCCTTCCAACCCTAGGAATTTGTTTAGAAAAACTGGTGTTCTCTCAGCTAATTGAGTACATTAAAAATACAGCACTCTATCCGCAACTAACATGGCATCTGGACAGATTGAAGCACTATGACTGTTCTCTTCATAATAGGCAGTGTTATTTTCAGCAGTATGGATAAAAGACAAATTACAGGTGCAGTTGTCATAGATTTTACTAAAGTCTTTTCCCTGGTAGACCATAATTGCTCCTAAATGTCTTGCATTGGTCAGGCATTCCTATATTGGTTTTAAACATCCTCAACAGCTAGCACTATAAATTGCAAACAGACAGCAACTTATCATCCTTTTCTTCCATCTGTCTAAAAGAGTTACTCAGGTATCTATTCAGTCTACCATAGTGTTTTCAATATTCACTAACAGTCATTTAACCCAATTACCCCAAACACTAATTATCGTCTATGCAGATGATGTGGTAATGTAGGAGCCAGTGCCTCTTATTCAATCAAGTAACAATTTTTCAAACAACAATTATTCTGAACAATAGGGGGCCCAGCACTGACCCCTTTGAAGCCCACTGGTGATAGGTCTACTGGTTGAAGTAAAGTCCCCAACTTTGACAGAGAGCCAGTTAGCAACCCACCTGACTACATAAGGGTTGATATTCAACTGGGAGAGTTTATCAACAATGCCCGAAGGTGGGACTGTGTCAAAGGCCTTGGCTAAATCAAAGTAGACTGTATGCACAGATTTGCCTTCGTCTATGGCTTTAGTATTTTTTTGAAGAAGTTCACCAGGTTTAACAGATATGACCTGCCTCTGACAGTGTTGGAGCAAGGGTTTGGAAATCACCTATATCCTTATTTATAAGGTCCATGATGATTCGTTCCGTGGCCTCACAGATAAAGCTGGTTAAGCTTATGGGTCTATAGTTCCCGGGGTCTGTTACAGTACCCCCTTTATGAAGGGAGATGACGGTTGCTGTTTTCCATTCAGCAGGGAGAAAACCAGTACTCAGGCTGTGGTTGAAGAGAGTACCTAATAGAGTTGCTAACTCATATTTTAGACCATTTAAAATGCAACCTGGGATGCCATCCGGACCCATAGAGGCTGTGTTTTTGGCCTTGGAGAGAGTATTAATGCATTGCTCTTAAGAGATGCAAGGTGGGAGAGATGTAGAGGGAATGCTTTGTGAAATGTTTGGAGGGGACAGGGGGGTGAAATTTTCACCAAATTTGTTGACTAATAGGTTAGCTATATTCACAGGATCTGTCTGTGTGATGCCATCCACAACTAGTTCAACACACGTCTGGGTGCTACCTTTTAGGTTACGGATATAGCTGAAGAATGCCTTATGGTTATCGTTAGCTATGGTTGCTAATTTTTTTCAAAGTTGTCATTAGTGTCAGTGGTTAAAGAGGTGGCACACTCACCTTTGGTACTGAATGTCAGAAGGCTGTGGGTTGTATACCTGCCCCTGGTGATTGGATTAATTTTTCCATTACTGAAATTGCAGTGCAGATTTGGAGGTACTGCACATCTGAGTGTGCTTTCTTTTGAATGAGACATTAAACTGAGATCCCATCTGCCTAAATTGGTGGTAGCTTAGATGATGCAGAAGATCCCATAATGTTTACTGAAAAGAGTAGAGAGAATTTATTTTATATCAAAAATACAAAAACAATTCAGTAGCAACTCAGTAAAAATGGTTACAACAATAAAACATATTAAATAATACAAATATTAAATACATAAATACATTTTACAACCAAAAAAGAAAACAATATTTAGCACCCTACTCTTCAAACTACAAACAAACTTTAGTTTACTTCTTAATATTATATTCATCCTATTTGTTAATATAAAGCACTTCACTACATCTTACCAACCCTATATACCATATACATGCAAAAATCTTATCTACATTATGTCACATCATGTTTTTTAATCCATCATAAAAATTCATACAAGGAGCTTGGCCTTGTTGGGTCTAACAAAAAGCAGAGAAAGGTGGGCCTTTAGGGTTCTTTGATCCTTTGTGGTGCTAACAGTGGTACATGACTGTAATCCAAGTGACCTGTGAGCAGTAATATAGGTCAGTGATGTAACTTACCATTACAGTATATGGCTTTTCATTAAGTGAAGATTTGTGTCACAGTGCAACTTAACAACCCTCCCCTGGTCATACAACATAAAAGTGTGTTTATTATGTTAATAACTTGTTTTTTCTTGATTTTTGTAACTGTTTTCATCTTCTGTAATCTGAAGAAGCTTCCTTCTCAGAAGCAAAAGCATGGCTAGGACTTCCAAACAACTTTCATTTCTTCCATGGTTCATATTCGATCTACAGATAGCACAATACGTTTGGACATTTTCTTCCTCAACTTCTTAAAAAACAGCAGTTGACCAAAAATAAAATAAAAATAAAAATGAAAAATAAAAATAATCTCTTTATATCTAATGAATAAGCAGACACTGCTATTTACAAAAATCCATTGTAACTCTGGTATCTGCATATATATTTACGAATTTCTTCAGTGTGTTTTTCTGATTGTAAATAAAAGGCTTCCTGAAAGGGGAATCACAGGAGTATGGCAACCACACCAGTCAGTCTCCATATTCTAATAAGGGAGTTTCTTCTCCTCCAGCCTGAGGCACATTTTTGTAAGCAATCAGATTTCCAATCCCATCAGCCAGTCATGCTTGGTAGCCTGGTCCACTTCCACCTATTCAAAAGGATTTAAACCACTGCAAACTAAGAGTTTTATTATCAGGTAAAATCTATTTATGACAGAAGGGCTCATAAAGAAATAAACCAGACAAGTTATACCTACAGAAGAATCTCTGTGAATGTTTATTATTTTTTGTTACTTTTTTACTGTACTAATAGTGGTCAAGAATACAGTAGAAAATACAAACCAGGTAACCACCAGGACTGTCAGCATATAAAAAAACTTTTATTCAGAACATATAGGATAAGAGCTTTCACACAAACTGTGCTTCATCAGATCCATTTCCTATACCCCCTTTACAATAACTCTTTTCCAAATTTACACATGGCCTCGTGATATTCATTGTCATCTGTGTGTAATTGCGGCATTCTTAAATATTGGCCCTTAGTTATATTATTGAAGACATGCTTCGGATACATGCTTCTATAATGCAGCAATGCATTTTTCCTGCATAGTTTCCTAAACAAACCACTAGAAATAGTATCATTGGCTAGTGTTATCTTAGTATCCAAAAATTCTATGCATGTCAATGAATAGTTCAAAACAAACCTGAAACATTGACTATTGGATTCAAGATATTTTACAAAATTCAATAAGTCACATACTGGACCCTGCCACAACATAAAAATATCGTCCACAAATCTTTTATAGTAAATAAGCTGTGTTGAATATTCATGTTGAGATAGGACTACCGTGCATTCCCAGTCAGCCAACAGAAGGTTGGCATAACTGTTAGCACATGGTGTCCTCATCGCTACACCTATTTTTTGCGTAAACAAATTGTCATTAAACATAAAAACATTGTTACATAAAACAATTTCCATTAATGTACCTATACATTCAACATGTTCAAAAGAATAGCTAGTATTAGCCTGTAAAAAACTTTTAAGAGATGTAATACCCAGGTCGTGGGGTATAATAGTGCAAAGCATTTGAACGTCAATAGTCACCAAGATAATCTCATCAGAGAAGTTATCATGCATTCTCACAAAACCACCTAGGGTGCTTAAGAAGTGCTCCGTGTCTTTTAAGACTGCGGCTGCCTCTTTCAATGTTTTTTTAAGTTGGTTTTCAATATAAATAGATATAAATTCAGTTGTCCAGTCCCTACCAGATACTATAGGACGAAGGGGTGGGTTAAGAAGTGACTTATGCACTTTTGGAAAACCATGAATAGTTGGTAGTAGTGGTTCTAGCACAAGCATAAAGTCATATATTTAATACTCCATCTAATAACATGTCATATAGTTAACCATGTATCCCATTGATAATAGATTTTAACCCAGCCTGTGTAATACATTAAGTCAAAGTATCTCTAAACATCTCATATTTGCTTCATAAGAAGCAGCATCCAAAACTACAACAGACCCCCCTTTGTCAGCTGGGGGAATAGCTAATGCATCATTCATTCTCAACTGTTTCAGTGCAAAAAACTCATTCCTGGTTATATTGCAAAAATTATTCTTATTAAAATTAAATTCAAACAATTCCTTTTCAATAGTTCTTACAAAAGTGTCAAGCGTTGGTGGTAATTGTGGAACAAACAGACTGGAGCGTCTCATGCTATTTGGAACTGTTCATTGCCCACCAAATGCTAATTTCAGTGCAATGTTCCTTTTGAAGAGTTTAATGTCTAAAACCACATCTTCTAGTTGTACAGAGCGTGAGGGCACAAAACTTAGCCCTTTATCTAACAAACTTACTTGTGCAGGTGTTAAAGTACAGGAAGATAATTCTATACTAGTGTGCTGTCTTCTTCCAATTTGATTCCTCCATGACGTATTCATTCTCTAGAGATGGCTTCTGCCTCTTGCATCCTTGACTGTAGCTCTGCTCCCTGCCCAATTGTTGTGGTAGCCTGAAAGGGGCTGGAAAATTTGAAAATACAGTGTCTAGGGATATTGACTTATTAGTATCTTTAGGTCCAGCTCCACTAGATGACAAACTGACTCATTCATCAATAGGGGCAGGCAAAACTGTAATGATGGGAGTCTCAATCGATGTAGCATGCTCATTAGTTTCTAAAGCCTGAAGTATGACTGTTTGTGGCTGGAAATGTGTTTGCTGCTGTTGATCACTGACAGCAGCTTGCACTTGTTCATTAGAAATATTCACTGTCCGTTTGAACCCTCTAGGCTATACAAAAATACGGCCTTTTTTGAAATCTGCCATATCTCTTTCAAGCTTCCTTTTTTTATCATCTGTTGTCTATCATCATATGCCAAAATGTTCAGTAACACCTTATCAATCTCAGCCAAGTGTACCACTTCATTAAACTTTATGTGTATCTCATTCTGGAGTTTATCCATTTTATCTGCCAACTCCTTCTCTTGTGGTGCAAAAAATTAATTCAACAGTCTCATATAGCTAAATCTCAGTTCCATTTTAAGCAATTGCCACTGTTTGAGCAATTCATGAAAAGAATTGCCATATGTAGGCATGCAGAGAACCCGCAAGCCTCTTGGTACTACTTTATAATGCAGGCAGGCCTCAGTATGGAGATGTTGCCACTGCATTTTTTTTAATTTAAACAGTCCATTCTCAACGTTTCTGAGCAAATTCTTACACATACCCCAGTCACAAGGTTCCAAAACTGATGGTTCATCCAGGAAAGTACATCTCAGCAAAGGATTAGCTTCCATATTCAGCATTTGCTTAAAGCATTGCTGGTTAGACATCTCTCTAGCATGTTGATAGCTTAGTTCTATATCATCTTGTTCAGCCATGTGCTGATGGGTAAATAAAAACACAAATGTCCAGATAAAAAGTACCCAAACCAGCCAAAGGTTACCCAGTAAGAAAAAAGTAACTGCGGTAGAAAATACAAACTAGGTAACCACTAGGACTGTCAGCATATAAAAAACCTTTTATTCAGAACATGTAGGATAAGCGCTTTCACACAAACTGTGCATTATCAGATCAAGAATACCTTAGTATTTAAGTTGAAACTAGAAGTATAGCGTACAGGTCAGTTGGATTACAGTCATGTACTACTGCTGCTACCTTGAAGGATCAGAGAACCTTAAAGGCTCACCTTTCTCTGTTTTTTTTTTAAACCCAACGATAAATGTTAATCATTCTCATTATCCCTTTATAATCTATGTATTCTTCTACACATCTAGACATATTCTTTTGCTGCCTATATGCCCTATTATTCATGTCCTTTACTTCTGTCATTGTGCCCTCTCTATACTGAACTTGTTTATTTGGCTATGAATTAACTTCTTATTTTATCTGCATTGTTTTGTCACTTTAATTTAACCTACTTGTAACCTATTAAATTCAAAAATATTTTCTCGTAGCAATTCTTCATTATCTATAATTTGTATATGATCTACCAATACTCCAAAATCTTCCATACATATTTATTTTCTTCACTCCTCCCACATGTTTAAGTCTAAATGCACAGTTTGCATGTTTTTATAAACTATCTACCATTCTGTCCAATTACTGCAGAATATTTTCACATTTCTGTATTCCCCATGCAACTTTTTTTTCTTTCCTTACTTAGAATTCTTAACTCTGAGCAAATAGTCATTAAACTTTTAACCCATTCTCTTTCTTTAATTCATCCATCTTTTTTCTCAAAAACAGAGCAAATAGTACTATGATCCAAAAAATCCTTTATAATATTACTGCAGTCAGTTTATTTTAAAGCATTTGATTGCATGACAAAAATCAGTTTCTCTTTTTAAAACTACTCTTACATATGTATATTTCTTATCTTTTTTTGTCTGCAATTAAAAAGAATATACAGATTTTTCTGAACACTTTAACGTTTTCCTTCTTTCATTTCTTTCCTCTTATATCACAATTAAACTTTCCTATTTTAAAAGTCTTCATGTTGATTCGAAATATCCTTTGAAATTTTTAAATATTCTTTCCTGTTCTTTAACTGTTGAATAAGCATACACAACATGATAATTCCCAGTGCTGCTACTATTATGTTATATCATGCATGTATCCTGCTTTTAGAAGATTTGAATATAACCATTATACCAGAATGAGTGTCTTTTCTCAAAGCTGCATGACCTTACCACCCCATACATGCTTACATTTTCTGCCCCTATACAGTTGTTGATAACCTTGCATCTAGCAAGTTTTTAGTTGTGATACCATCGCAAAACTGTTAATCTCCTATCTGAATTCTTAACACTATTTACATTCCAGAAATGATTAGAGAAACTATAATTTACTTTTTTATTGTCACTCTGCCTTTCTCAATATTTCCTTCTTTTTATTACTTTTACCTCATGTTGAAACTTTTCTCAACCCTGTAGATTGATGTACAGTATTGTTTCTGTCTGTAGTTGCTTTTGTTTTTCCTTTTCTCCACTCCATCCCTCTTTACTCCATTCACATTTGACAAGTGATTTGGAGGCTCAGTGAGCTTCTCTCTGCTCTTCTAGTTCTTCTTAAGTTGTAACAAGCTCAGTAGTACCCATAATAATTTGTTTCTGTTTATTGCACTGCAGTTCCCATTTCATACACATTTTTTCTGTATCTTTTCACAATCAAACCACCAATGTCCTGAAGAAGAATGGCATTTACAATTTTTAGAAATATGGCCAGATTGACCATATCAGTTGTACCTTCTTTTACTACAAACATTTGTCAAATTACCTTCTCTTCCACAGTAATAACACACTTTTGGTTGTCTGCCATTGCAAACAGTTCCCCCTCAGATCCTCACACCATTATTATTAGCAATGCATGTACTGATAATGTAACTACTACCTTGTGATCTCAGTTTATGACTAACCAACCTCTGGCAAGTAGCAGAGAAGTAGAAAACAGCACCCTACCCCCACTAGTGAGATTCTCCAGAATATTCCACATCTGTCTTAACTCCAAGATCAGTTACCAAACTTAGCCCTGTGGCATGGTATTTGCAGCACTGCCTATTCAATTGCAGGCCAGTGGGTAAAGATCTGTGTGACTCATGTACCTAATGGCAAGTGAACCCAGTGCATTGTTACTCAGTTGTATAGGATTACTGGGACATACGTTTCTAGCGCTGGCTCATACAGCACATCTTCAGGTCTGTTTAACAGTTAATACAACATATGGGTCAACATGATCTTTGAATATGCCATGTGTCTTTACTATTGAAAGCTACCTTCTCTGAGATATTTTATATACCTTTTCTAAACAGCATAAAACTGTTGATGTAGCTTTTTTTCATAGGTTTGCCTTTCTATTTACTACAGTTCATAAGTATTCATTTAGAAGTTATTCAAACAAAAGAAGTTGCCAGTGACAAAAATGAAATTAATTTAAGTAATACATTTTAAAAAAGTATTATTTTAGACCTGAAACTCTGCTTCACTATTTTATTTATTTATTTTTGGGGTAGAATTGTGGGCCACATAATACACTTTCTGCTGAAACTAAGCCTTGGGTATTGCTTAAAAAATATTTAGGTGCACTTGTAAACCAAGATGCTTTTAGCAGTATGTTCTGTCTCTGCAACTGGGAAATATATATAATGCTTCTCTTTTTGCCACCCATCAATGTACAGAATTAACATTTATTTTACTTTCTCATGTCTTATTTCTTCCTAACCCAGGGTTAACAGCTTTTACCTTGCTTCTGTTTGCAGATTTCAATTACTATGTAACATCAACATATTACTTTCATTATAGTCTGAACAGTGTAAGTCACTACATTTTTATTTCTCTATGCTCAGCATTCATTTACATTATTTTTATATTACCTATTAATGTAGGCTTTTGTTATGCCTTTGTTTTTAATATCTTACACTTGTAGTTTTGCAGTAGCACAGAAGAACTTTAGTGTTGCTTTACCCTTTCTGTACAATGCTTTACTATATACTCATATATTGATTTTCTCTCCTGTTTGACATTCATAGGTTCATAGGCAAACACTAGGCTAACTGCCCTGAAGGGCCATTTTAAGCTTAGCCAAAAGCCCAAGGTCAGAATCAAACTCTGCAACGTGTGTCTGTGAGGCAAAGACCTTAACCATTATGGCATTCCCACCCACTGCCAACCCCACCCACTGCCTGCTTTATTTATTGGTATTCTTTTGCTTTTTTTTAAATTACGTCCTTCACCATCATTGTTTGAATCTACTCAAGCATTCTGTATTAGTCTGTCCAGGTGAACACACCTTGAACATATGGGATTTTGATGGTGGTCAAGTAGAACACCATGTGCTTGCCTTCCATGATATTTTTTTACTGCATTCTATGATCCTTTGTATCTGCATCTTCTGTAAACTGTTCATTCAGATTCTGGGAAGATGGCTATTGATCTTTGGGGAGGGATGCGCAATATACCCTGAAATAACATCAGAACATTGGTCACATCAGATTTAATTATGTACTTAGTGCTTGAGGTCTTGATTGGCAGAAACTCAGGTTTCTGGAATGTAGCAGTGCTCAACTAACCGATGATACATTTTATCTTGAACTGATTGCATAGCTACTAAGATGCCATGCCACAGATTTTCTATGCAGCAGCCTCCAAGGCATCCTAGTAGTGATAGTCCAAGAAGTACTGTCAATTAACAGGAGAAGTGAAGGTCATCACATTGAACTAAGTCTGATTTTTGGTACTTTCACTTGGGAAATATGCATTTGAGAAAAATTATATAACATTCTCAGTGCCTCCAGAGCACCTATAAAAAAGTAGGCAATAAGTGTAATGAAATACCTAATTATGAACTAAAATATGTACAATTTGTTACCCAACTTTTACTAGCTTGCATTATTCTAAACAGTGCATGGGAATTGCAGACATCTATCAATTTTTGAAATGTAAATGATTCAATAAGACAAATTCAAGTGCACATTTTTTAAAATATAGTTTTCCAAAACTGCTTAAGAAAACATAAGGGCAGAGACATTTTTCAGGTAAAGGTAATATATTTGATTATAACAGGGATCAGGGATTATAATAATAATCAGCTGTACAGATTGGCTGCTCCCCCCATAGAATACTTTAGGCTTTTCTTTAGGCATATATCTATTCAGAACTATAGGATCACCATCAAGTGCATTAATTGGAAATGTGTATTCACAACTGTATGATCACCTTCATGGACATTCACTGGCAATATCCGTTTACAACTGTATGATCACCATTATGCACATTCCTTGGAAATGTTAATTCATAACTGTGTGATCACCATTATGTGTATTGTGACAATGTGAGGTATTTCCAGCTATACCAGGAGAAGTAGGACAGTGTGCATGTAACATGTGCCAGCATAGCCAGCTGGAATTTTGTAAAGAATTATGTTATTTGATATCAAACTGGTTTGTACTGGTGCTTGAGTTGAAAATGTATTTGTAAAGTTGCCTGTGTTAAAAAAAATGTACCAACAGTGAGTCCTGCTGGACAGAAAAAGAAGTATACATGTATGTCAGACTGTATGGTAACTATTGAAGTTAATATATTGTAACAGAGGATACTGGAAGAGAAGAGGTTAATCTCAGTCCAGCTAAATTTAAAAATATAGTTTGAAATTAAATTATCTGCTAAGCAATAAACATTGTATCTTACAGTTCTGATTGCACCCAGAGATGAAATTTCCGTGAAAACAAAGACTAGGAATCCTTGTTGTATTGTCCTTAGCAGTGAACTAATTGCTACTTTTAAAACTATAGCAAGCCACTTGCTGCAAGATATATAGCTCACAAACTTCAGAGACACCAAAAAGCAGTATTAATTTCTTTCCTGGCCTTCAGAAATGTCTTTACAGAAAAGATTACCAGTACTGCATTACTATTTGATTGATATCTCCTGATCGTACCTCACTTACACCTTGCACCCGGGCAGTTGGCCCCGTCAACTCACCCTAGCTAATGTTCTATCTTGTAGAGTTCAACTATGTTCAGCTGTATACAGCTGCAGACAGATGCACACTGCTTGAGTATACTTACACAGAGTAGCTCTGTATATCACTTGTGATAAACAAACTGCAGCCTGTCCGATTACACTTACATGTTATGACTGTTACTCCACACCTTTAAATTGCATATATTGCTAGCTGCCACTATTACCACCACTGGAGTTGTATTATTTCCTGCTGTCTTTTACTACATCTGTACTGAATTTCTGTGTTACTGATTCACTGAAATATTATACGTGGCAATTCTGCTGGTTTTGATCCATTTGTACTTTGCCATTCTGTGTTACTGTTTTACTGTATTTGATATCATTTGCTGTGTGGCATCCAAGCCAAATTGGTAGTCATTGCTCATAGTAACCATGATTTGTTGCTACTGCTTTTACTGAATCTTTATAACCAGTTGTTGTTACTAATTACATTGTAATTATAGTTTTTTGCTATTGCAACAATCAGGTTGGATTATTAGTCACTACGTTGTATTCAGATATTGTGCTACTGCCATTAAAATACTATATTTGTAAATTGCTGTTACTGATTCACTGTAATTACAAACTTCTGCTCTATTTGCTTTTCAGGCACTATTGGCTCACTGTGATGTAATGCTCTTCTGTTGTGTAAATTGTCTCAGATTGCTTAACCCTTGTACTGCATTTAAATAGTCGCTGCTACATCTCTCAATGTAATTATAACTGTATATTACTACTACTACTCATTGTATTAACTCTTTCTTGTTGTGTATTCTGAGCCAGAGTTTAAATTATGAAAACTGAGTTAGACCTCACTGTATTCTCAAGTTCTGCCAGTTAAACTGTGTTTGCCTAATCTCTCTTCAGCACTTGTGTCCCTACAGTCTCTGTAAACCCTCCTGCATGTGTAAACCATACCAATTTGTTTGACTCACAATTGCATTTTGTGAAACTGTCTCCTGTGGCTTTACACCCTACTTCCCTTCTTGTGCTTTATATGTATTGTACAGTCTTACTTCACTGGCAAACTTTATCTTCTCTCCGAATTAACATAAAAGTTACTTCCTACATTAAGCTTCATCAATGCATTACTTAAACATTACATACTATGATCCCTGAGGTCACAGTCTCCCACACCATTTGTAGCCAGCTTTCCAGCACTAGATGTCCTGAGGGAGTGTAATCACTGCCTCATGCTTGTTGACAACCATTTGCATCTTCTACATGGATCTATATGTGAGGGGAACATGCATTTACTAACATTGGAGGCTAGCCTCTCATATAAACCATATTGACAATATCTACCAGTGGCAGTACTGAAAACCACCTCAAACAATCATACACACCTTGTCTAAACTCGGTACATTACTTAAGAAATCCCTGCCCAGACCTAAAGGACTCCAAGCTGTAGTTCAGAATTAACAGGATAATCAGAAACACACTTACAAGCAAATAACATCTACAGAAATAAACAGTAGAATGAGGAAAAAGAGAGGAGGTCACCCAGATGCCATATCAATGCCCTTAAGGCAACAAGGCCAAGCCAATACATATGGTCATGCTTCAGTCACAGGTGACTCCACCATGAGGCACATAGATAACCCCACTCAGCAGGCTGAGGAAGAAGAGGGTGATAGTAAGTTGTGTCTCAGGTACCAGAATACACCCTGTACTAAAGCCCTCAAGTCCTTTCACCTAAGGTACACATATTACTTGGTAATTGTTCATGCAAGAGTGAATGAATTGACACATACCTCCTTAGATCGTATGAAGAGGGACATACCATAGCTAGCATGGAATATATGTCTAGGGTTGGTGGAAAACTAGTCTTGTGCAGCATCTTGTCATCAACAAGAATAATTTATTTATTTATTATTTTATTTATTTGACATTTGTTAACTTGGATAGTCCAACTGGATCACACGACCTGTTTTCAGCAGATGCCCAGGGAGAAAAGCTCCACAATTATAGAAAATTACAAGACTTACAAGCAAACTACAATATATAAGTATACAGTAAGTACATTGCTAGCTTAAATGTGACAAACTACAATATATAACTATACAGTGAGTACATTGCTAGTTTAATTGTGACAAACTCCAGTATATAAGTATACAGTGAGTACATTGCTAGTTTAACTGTGATAACACTTCACACAAAGACTTATAAGCAAAATTAGTAGACATAGGTATACTTATACATAAGTGATGCCATAACACAAACAAAAAATAATCGACATTAACTATTGTCTTAGTTATTAGTATCATTCTAAGGAGTTCCAATACACATCAGCTTGGAATGAGATGATTGACAACCATGCTGCTTTGCTAGAGCAGGCCTGCACCCATCCCTTCATGGCTTTCATATATTGACCAAACTTTCTCCATCCCTAGAGTGTAGGCATCACCAGTCTCCTGAAAATACCAACATAGCCAGACAAAATCAGGACTATCTAAAAATTTGCTAAATCCTTGAAGCTTGCTTGGAAATTGCACTTTTTAGAGACCTTTCTAACCCTTGAAAATATAAAGATCTGCATTGTTAATGAAATATGGTTTCAGTAAAGCAATAGCACCCCTCAATATTTACTTTCAATGCCTTTGACTCAATTAGATCAGCTTCCAAAACTAACTGTGTTATTGGTGGTATTATGTCCATATTCCTAAGAAGCCAAATCACATCAAGATTTATAAGACAAGACAATGACCTTAAAATCTGTCATATCTGGGGGGCGTGGCTAGGATGTAGACTGGTTGGCAGCATCTTTTCTCAGCTCTGCACTCAAAAGATATTT
The DNA here is from genome assembly GCF_019279795.1 of Protopterus annectens. Lineage (NCBI taxonomy): Eukaryota > Metazoa > Chordata > Ceratodontiformes > Protopteridae > Protopterus > Protopterus annectens. The sequence continues at coordinate 86,561,912 of NC_056742.1, forward strand.
CTGACAGGAATTTTTAAAAACTAGATATTGTAGACAAACCTATTTTGTTGAATTACTTCT